>NC_066584.1:294773896-295084174 GCF_024323335.1 Lathyrus oleraceus
GACTTAAGTTTGGAGAGAAGCCTAAAGCCTCAATGCAAGTGGACTTTGATCCCCTCTAGATCAAAGCGGCGAACTTTGTTGAACCCGTCGACATCCTGATGGTCGGAGCTGCTAATGGCTTAGACATGGAGGTTGAACAAGTGGTGCAGGAAAATCCATAAGGTGTGGTGAAAAAGATGAAAGTGGTGTTCCCCAAAGCTGAAGAGGAACTTGTCGAGTTTCTGAATTGTGGCAAATTGAACAACTCAAAGTTCATGTTGTGCCCTAGATGCAGTGCAGTCTTCGATAAAAAAGCTGCGAAGGAGGTTGGAACTACCAAACCTTCAGACCCAAAGAGGAGTAACAAGGGTGGATTGACATAAAGATTCATTTTTGACAAAAGAGGAGTTCCACACAGGAATCAAAACTTCCCAAGGAATTCTGGAAATTACCAGAAGACATATGTTCCCCCAGCCAATGCATCCAAGGGAGAATGGGTGAGGCCTATGAACCAAAGAGCCCCAAAACATTAGAAATTAAAGGTGATGGACATGGGAATATGGTCTTCTTACAACGACAACTCCTACGTGTCAAAGAAATTTCCCTATGCTTCCCATAATTACAAGGGGAAGAATCCTATGACGAGGATACAATGACGTCGACACCAGAGAAATAAGAAGGCTGCTTATGTGGCCTCCATAACCAACATTGATAACAAACCATCTACACAAAAGGCCAATATAGTGGCCAAGAAGCTTGTTAAGAAGAAACTATTTCCAATTGTGATACCCCTAGATAAAAAATGTCCAGACCCCATAGCGTAACCAGATGTTGAGATGGTGATGGGCAACTTTGATACGGGGTCAGAAGACGACCTTCAAGTTACTTGTAACATTGTTTCAGTCTTACCTAGAGAATTTGATCAAGTCTCATAAGTATCCCAGGCAGAAGAATATGCTATAATAGAAGGGACGACAAACCATAAGACACCATGATATTGCATGATGGACAATGGCGTTGTCGAGGAACAATAACTCATATTTGAAAGACCAGATACGATATTGGGAAGCATAGGGAAAAAGTATACAATATTGGATTCTTCCCCTTAAATAAGCATAGGGAAAAAGTATACAATATTTTCCAATAACTCATATTTGATTCCAATATTGTATACTTTTTCCCTTATAAATAAGGGCTTCCCAATATTGTATACTTTTCCCCTTATAAATAAGGGCTTCTGAAGCCCTTATTTATAAGGGAAAAAGTATACAATATTGGAATCAACAAAGTGTTTGTTGATGGAGGAGAAATGGTGAACTTAATGCACATTCCCTATTGAATAAAATAAGGAAATTCGACATAAACCTTCGACCATACAACATGGTGCTGTCAAACTATGAAGGAAAGACGAGTCACATTTTAGGTGTCATTAAAGTCGACCTCGCAGTTGGTACGTTGATTAGATCAACTATATTTATGGTGATTTCATCCAAAGCAAATTATGATTTGCTGTTGGGACGAGAGTGAATCCATGGAATATGTGTGGTTCCTTCGACCCTTCATCAAAGAATCTCCATTTGGTGCCATGATGCCATTGTGGAAAACATGGAAGCTGGTACTATATGGATAATGCGAGCCATGTTGATAGAAGGAATTTCAACAAAAACTTGGAAAATATTTCACTTTGTTATTCAGGAGAAACTACATTTACTCCATAAAAGGATGCACTTCCTTTTCTGAACTTGCATCCCACTCATGGTTTCATTTGGGACCAAGAGATGATGGAAGATTAAATGGTCGAAGAAGGAGGCGTCGCACCCACTGAGTGGATGATGTATACAATTAAAAATGATTGATTCAAGTGCATTTGCTTGAATTTCGGCCTATATGGCCGAAAATAGATTGAAAGCGGCCTTAGAGGTTGATACTTTGCAAAAAGTGGCTGCTGAATCTGCCATTGTTAAATTTTTTTGAAGTAGATGAAAATGGCCTTTATGGCCAAACAACAACTTCAGAAAGTTATAGCCTCATTTATATTTATGACGACGAGCCTCTGGGGTTTGAAAAGGACCCAACAGTTTCGACAATGAAAATGCAAGCCCAAGACCCTCTAGAAGAAGTGGATCTGGGAGATGATGAACTTAAAATACCATTATATATTAGCTCAAAGGTCGATCCAGACCTAAAATAACAAGTGGTCAAGTTGCTGAAAGAGTTCAAGGATTGCCTTGCTTGGGACTACAACAAAATGCCATAATTAAATCGAGAGATGGTGGAATTAAGACTGCTAATTCAACCTGATAAAAAACTAGTGAAGCAACTGCCAAGAAGGTTCGCCCCATAAATAATGTCCAAGATCAAAGAAGAGATCAAAAGGCTCCTCAGAAGCAAAGTTATCAGAATGACCAGGTATGTCGAATGGTTAGCTAACATATTACACGTGATTAAGAAAAATGTGACCCTTAGGGACTATATAGATTTCAGAGGTCTAAATAATTCTACTCCCAAGGATGAATATCCCATGTATGTTGCATAAATTCTTGTTGATTCGGCAGTAGACCATGAATATTTAAGTATGTTAGATGGCTATTCTAGATATAATCATATCTTTATTGTTGAGGATGATGTATCAAAAACGGTGTTTCGATGCCCATGAGCCTTAAGGACCTATAAATGGGTATTAATGCCCTTTGGTTTAAAAAAAATGTTGAGGCAAACTATCAAAGGGCTATGAATTCAATGTTCCATGATTTAATAGACACATTCATGCAAGTTTCCATTGATGACATAATCATAGAATCCTCATCGAAAAATGGTCATTTATACCACCTTCGACAGTCCTTTGAAAAGATGAGGAAATATGGATTAAAAATGAATCCATTGAAATAGGATTTTTGTGTCCATGCAAGCGATTTATTAGGTTTTGTGGTGCACAAGAAAGGCATAGAAATCAGTCAAAAAAAGACCAAAGGGATCTTGGACGCGAAGCCTCATTTGACAACGAAACAACTTCAGTATTTGTTGGGGAATATAAACTTCCTGAGGAGGATTATATCTAATCTAAGTGGCAATATGTAGGTGTTTAATTGGCTGCATTGTATGGTAAAACACTAATGTCTTGACTGATGTCATGACATGTATATGTAACTACATTGTAGTTACTGCAGGACTAGCTAACACAGGATTATTGAATGCTGTGACATTCATACCTGTCAACAGATACTAAGGAACAGAAGCTCTGTTAGAACTTAGTATTCACTTGCAGTCTGGTTATCAAGGAAGAACCAGACCTGGCATAAGGCCTACTGATTGAATGTCAAACTGGATGTTGTGACATTCATCATTGACAGCAGCTACTGAAGATTGGGCAGAGTGGTGTTCTGCTATACTTCAGCATATTAGTTAGTTTGTTCTTCAAGAGAATTACAGAACTAACCTAAGGCCAACTGTGTAAATGTTAAGTTGGACACTTTGACATTTACTAATGTAAGCTGGTACTGTAGTATGGTCATATTGATCATGTACAGGTCAGCAGATTTGTACAGTCTGTTTTCTGGGAAAACAGACTCAGCATATGGACCTTGATGTCAAGCTGAATGTCGTGACATTCATGCCTGACAGCATATGCTAAATTGTAGGTTGTTCAGTTTTCTGTTACAGCTTTCTCAGGCTATTCTTTAGGAAGTCAACAGCTTAGAGAAAATTCAGGAAATCAACAACCAAGCTACATTCAATGAACCTAACAAATAGCCTATTTGTTAGCAACCTAAATATTGAATTTGAGGGAACGTATGTGACCTAAAATTCAGGAAAATACAGGTGCAAAAGCCCAGGTGCTGCAATATAAAAAGGAAGGCATTCCTCCATTCAGTTTCAGGGATTTTGAGGCGTGAAGATTTAGTGTGTCCATCTTACTTCACTGCTGTATTTTTGTGAGTCTAGAATTAGACGTATCTTGTAAGCCAAGTCATTATCAAATAGATGATTGCTTTGGCATAGGGTGTTCATTGAGTTGTAAGTGTTGTGTCACTCAAAGCTTTTAAGCGTGAGTGCTGTGTATCTTGGTTTAAGCTGTGAAGCATAACCAAGAGTTGTTTTTGAAGTGTGACTTCAAAGTGTTTTTAATATCACTGAGGTGATTGAGGGGGAGTGAGTAGGAACTCTGATCTTAGATTAAGATTGAAATTGCATTGGGTAGGGATTAAGTGATAAGTTGTAAACGGGTGAGTTTAGCTTTGAATTGATACTACTAATAGTGGATTTCCTCCCTGGCTTGGTAGCCCCCAGATGTAGGTCATGTTGGACTGAACTGGGTGAACAATTACTTGTGTTATTTACTGCACTTATAATTAAGTTCTGCATAATCCCTGTCTGTGCAGAATTGGATGTCATAACAACCAGTGTGACATCCAAAGTCTGATAACTAGAATTTCAATTGGCATCAGAGCAGGCACCCTGCCTGTGAAGTTCTGGGTGAGATCTAGGGAAGTTACTTTCTAGTACCATGGACAAGGACTTAGGACACTCAAATAGACCACCCATGTTGGATGGCTCTAATTATGATGACTGGAAGCCTCGTATGATAGCCTTCTTAAGGTCTCTAGACAGCAAAGTCTGGAGAGCTGTCAACAAAGGATGGGAACATCCAATGAGGACAGGTGAAGATGGAGTCAGTGTGCAGATTCCTGAAGAAGAGTGGGACAAGGAGCAAGAGGCACTAGCTCTTGGAAATTCCAAGGCCTTGAATGCATTGTTCAATGGAATCAGCAAGAACATCTTCAGACTAGTGCACCATTGTGAACTAGCTAAGGAAGTTTGGGATACCCTCAAGGTAACTCATGAAGGTACTTCCAAGGTGAAGATGTCAAAACTTCAGATGCTGACAACCAAGTTTGAAAATCTGAGGATGAAAGAGGATGAGACTATTCATGACTTCCACATGAATATTCTTGAAATTGCAAACACCTCTGGTGGACTAGGTGAGAAAATGACCGAAGAGAAACTTGTAAGAAAGATTCTCAGGTCCTTGCCTAAGAGGTTTGCTATGAAGGTCACTGCCATAGAGGAGGCTCAGGACATCAGCAATATGAAGGTAGATGAGCTCATTGGTTCTCTCCAAACCTTTGAAATGGGCTTAGGTGAGTATGCTGAGAAGAAGAAAAGCATAGCCTTTGTATCTAATGCTGAAGAGGAGGCAGAAGAAGGATATACTGGAGGTGATGAAAGTATATCAGAAGCCTTAGCCATGCTTGGAAGGCAATTCAACAAGTTCATGAAGAAGATTGATCAAAGAGGTAGACCCAATGTCAAGAACATCCCGTCTGACATTAAGAAAAGATCAACTTCTGAAGAAAAGTTCAACCATGGGAAGGGAATCCAGTGTCATGTTGTGAAGGGTATGGACACGTCAGAGCTGAATGTCCTACTTACCTCAAATTGCAAAATAAGGGGCTAGCTATCACATGGTCTGAAGGAGATTCTGAAAGTGAATCTGAAGGAGAATCTGCCAAACATGTCACTGCACTAACTAGTGTGTGTGTCTCTGAAGATGACACAAGTGCAGATGAGCTGACCTTTGATGAACTTGCTGCAGCATATAAGAAGCTGTGTACCACCAGTGCAGAAGTACGTGCACAAGGTGAAAAGCAAAAGAAACTCATCAAGGAACTGGAAGATGAGAGACAGAAACAACTGTCTGCCATAGAAGGGCTGAATGATGAGATAGCCCTGCTGACCTCCAAGCTGAACCAGATGACCAAATCCATCAGAATGATGAATAAGGGAACTGACACCTTGGAAGAAATCCTAAAGGTGGGACAGCAGTCTGGAACCAAATCTGGGCTAGGATTTAGAAAAAGAGCTGAACACAAACGCCCAAAGGCTAAAGTTCAGAAGTTCAAGCAGATGTCAAAACCGATGTCTCAACATCGAGGAGCTAGGATGAATGATCATCAGAAGAGAATATTCCAGAATTTGAGGTGTCACCACTGTGGCAGGCTTGGACATATAAAAGCCTTCTGCTACTGGATTCATGGCTTCCCTAACAGAGCCTCACCTGTCAGACCTAAGCATAACACACGCAAGCGATGTGTTCCCATTAAGAAGCAACAATGGTATGCTAGGATAGCACACACTGCCCTAAGGGCTTCTTCCAGAGAAGACTGGTACTTTGACAGTGGATGCTCAAGACATATGACTGGTATGGAAAATCTACTGGTAGACATTCAACCTCACACCACCAGCTATGTGACTTTTGGTGATGGTGCCAAAGGAAAAATCAGAGGTGTGGGCAAACTGGACTGTTCTGGAGTGCCAAAACTGAACAATGTGCTGTTAGTAAGAGGACTCACTGCAAACCTCATCAGTATAAGTCAGCTGTGTGATCAAGGTTTTCATGTTCAGTTTACGAAGGAGCAGTGCATTGTGACAAATGGTGACAATCAGGAAGTTATGAGAGGAACCAGGTCCAAAGACAACTGCTATCTGTGGGAACCTGACCTCTCTAACTTTTCCACAACGTGCTCCTCAGCCAAGGAAGAACAGGAGGTGAAGCTGTGGCATAGAAGACTTGGCCATCTCCACTTACGTGGAATGAAGAAGATCATATCCAAGGAAGCAGTCAGAGGAATGCCAAAGCTTCTGATTGATGAAGGTAGAGTCTGTGGAGAATGCCAAGTGGGCAAGCAAACCAAGATGTCACACCCAAAGCTGGGACATTCCACAACCTCCAGAGTTCTGGAACTGCTGCACATGGACCTAATGGGACCTATGCAGGTGGAAAGTCTTGGAGGGAAGAAGTATGCCTACGTGGTGGTTGATGACCATTCCAGATACACGTGGATAAACTTCATCAGAGAGAAGTCAGATACATTTGATGTCTTCAAGGATCTGTGCATAAGACTTCAAAGAGAAAAGGACAGTTGTGTGGTCCGGATTAGAAGTGATCATGGCACTGAATTCAAGAATTCCAAGTTTGATGAGTTCTGCTCATCTGAAGGAATAAGCCATGAGTTCTCCTCCCCTATAACTCCTCAGCAGAATGGAATAGTTGAAAGAAAAAATAGAACTATTCAAGAATCTGCCAGAGCAATGATTCATGCAAAGAAGCTCCCTATGCACTTTTGGGCTGAAGCAATGAATACGGCGTGCTATGTTCACAACAGAGTCACCTTGAGAAAAGGAACCTCCTCCACTCTGTATGAAATATGGAAGGGTAGAAAACCCACTGTGAAGTACTTTCATATTTTTGGAAGTAAATGCTACATTCTCACAGATCGTGAACAGAGAAGGAAGCTAGATCCCAAAAGTGATGAAGGCGTATTTCTGGGATACTCCACGAACAGCAGAGCCTATAGAGTGTTCAACTACAGGACCAATGTCCTGATGGAATCCATAAATGTCATTGTGGATGATAAAGAGGAAGGAACCGATGTCATGGAGGATGTTGAAACATTCCTTGATAGTCCAACTGACAGTCCAGTCAAGCCTGAAGAAGTACAGGAACCTCCTCCTGAATGTGAAGTAGAAGCACCTGCCAAAGTGCCATATATCAGAATTCAGAAAGACCACCCTAAGGATCTTATCATAGGGGATCCCACCAGTGGTGTAACTACCAGGTCAAGGGGAATAAACTCAAATTCCTGCTTTGTTTCCAAGGTTGAACCAAAGAATGTGAAAGAAGCCCTGACTGATGAATACTGGATCATTGCCATGCAAGAGGAACTCGAGCAGTTCACAAGGCATGAAGTATGGGAGCTGGTTCCAAGACCTGAAGGGTCCAACATCATTGGTACCAAGTGGATCTACAAAAACAAATCTGATGAGAAAGGAGTAATTACTAGAAATAAAGCAAGACTAGTAGCTCAAGGATACACTCAAGTTGAAGGAGTAGACTTTGATGAGACATTTGCTCCTGTGGCTAGACTTGAGTCCATCAGATTGCTGTTGGGGGTAGCATGCATCCTGAAGTTTAAGCTATTTCAAATGGATGTGAAGAGTGCATTCTTGAATGGCTACTTGAATGAAGAAGTCTATGTGGAACAACCCAAAGGGTTTAGTGATCCTAACCAACCTGAGCATGTATACAAGCTGAAGAAAGCCTTGTATGGGTTGAAGCAAGCACCCAGAGCTTGGTATGAAAGGTTAACCGAATTTCTGACCACAAATGGATACAGAAAGGGTGGCATAGATAAAACCTTGTTTGTGAAGGATGAGGAAGGCAAAATCATGATAGCTCAAATCTATGTGGATGATATAGTCTTTGGTGGAATGTCAGAACAAATGGTTAAAAAATTTGTTCACCAGATGCAATCTGAGTTTGAAATGAGTCTAGTGGGAGAACTGACCTATTTCCTTGGAATGCAAGTAAACCAAATGGAGGACTCCATGTTTCTCTCCCAAAGCAAGTATGCCAAGAACATAGTTAAGAAGTTTGGTATGGATCATGCCAGGCACAAGAGGACTCCAGCTCCTACTCATCTGAAGTTAACCAAGGATGATGGAGGACCCAGTGTTGATCAATGCCTGTACAGAAGCATGATAGGTAGTCTGCTGTATCTAACTGCAAGTAGACCTGACATTTCCTATGCAGTTGGAGTGTGTGCCAGATATCAAGCAGAGCCCAAGGTGAGTCACTTGAATCAAGTCAAAAGGATCCTCAAGTACATCAATGGGACATGTGACTATGGGATGCTGTACTCACATGGGTCTGAGCCTGTCCTATCTGGGTACTGTGATGCTGATTGGGCTGGAAGTGCTGATGACAGAAAAAGCACATCAGGTGGATGTTTCTTCTTAGGAGAAAACCTCATATCGTGGTTCAGCAAGAAGCAGAACTGTGTCTCTCTGTCCACTGCAGAGGCTGAATACATAGCGGCTGGAAGCAGTTGCTCCCAACTGGTTTGGATGAAACAAATGCTCACTGAGTACAATGTCACTCAAAATGTCATGACATTGTTCTGTGATAATTTCAGTGCCATAAACATCTCCAAGAATCCCATCCAACACAGCAGGACCAAACATATTGACATTAGGCACCACTTCATCAGAGATCTGGTGGAAGACAAGGTGATCACTTTGGAACATGTAGCCACGGATCTTCAACTGGCTGACATATTTACAAAGGCTCTGGATGCTACTCAGTTTGAAAACTTAAGGAGCAAACTGGGAATATGTCTTTCTGAGACATTATAGCAACCACTGATGTTTGGGATAAATTGTTTAATAGCTCTGCCTATTAAACGATTTGTACAAGACTATGATTGGTCAACATATCATAGCTATGCTGCGCGCAACAAGGGTGAATACAAGAGGGTAAGGGGACACCCTACAGAGAGAAGGCCTCTGTACCTGCAGGAGTTCAAGGATGCTGTTCATGCAGGAGTGGTTCTGGATGTCAGAAACAACATCATGGCATCTGATATGGTGGTACCTACTGTAAAGCAAAAGTGGGTGATCACTTGATCGAAGCTGTGAAGCAAAACCAAGTCTGGAACTCTGTCATTGTGCTTTGGCAACATTTGTGACAAAAAGGGGGAGTAATAACCACCAATACCCCTGACAAACAGAGTGGGTCTCTACAACAGACTCTCATGACAGATCTGAAGATTCCCCCCTTGCAGCTGATGTTGAAGTTTAGGTGCAACTTCGAATATATGTGTGCTGCTATGTGAAGTTTTTATTTAACTTCCATGTGTGTGAGTGTGCTGCCACTCTGAGTGTATTAGCTAGTTTTATTCCGCTGCCATGAACTCTGTTATGGGGATCAAAGTGTTTTAGCCAAAAATTTGCCAAAGGGGGAGTTTGTAGGTGTTTAATTGGCTGCATTGTATGGTAAAACACTAATGTCTTGACTGATGTCATGACATGTATATGTAACTACATTGTAGTTACTGCAGGACTAGCTAACACAGGATTATTGAATGCTGTGACATTCATACCTGTCAACAGATACTAAGGAACAGAAGCTCTGTTAGAACTTAGTATTCACTTGCAGTCTGGTTATCAAGGAAGAACCAGACCTGGCATAAGGCCTACTGATTGAATGTCAAACTGGATGTTGTGACATTCATCATTGACAGCAGCTACTGAAGATTGGGCAGAGTGGTGTTCTGCTATACTTCAGCATATTAGTTAGTTTGTTCTTCAAGAGAATTACAGAACTAACCTAAGGCCAACTGTGTAAATGTTAAGTTGGACACTTTGACATTTACTAATGTAAGCTGGTACTGTAGTATGGTCATATTGATCATGTACAGGTCAGCAGATTTGTACAGTCTGTTTTCTGGGAAAACAGACTCAGCATATGGACCTTGATGTCAAGCTGAATGTCGTGACATTCATGCCTGACAGCATATGCTAAATTGTAGGTTGTTCAGTTTTCTGTTACAGCTTTCTCAGGCTATTCTTTAGGAAGTCAACAGCTTAGAGAAAATTCAGGAAATCAACAACCAAGCTACATTCAATGAACCTAACAAATAGCCTATTTGTTAGCAACCTAAATATTGAATTTGAGGGAACGTATGTGACCTAAAATTCAGGAAAATACAGGTGCAAAAGCCCAGGTGCTGCAATATAAAAAGGAAGGCATTCCTCCATTCAGTTTCAGGGATTTTGAGGCGTGAAGATTTAGTGTGTCCATCTTACTTCACTGCTGTATTTTTGTGAGTCTAGAATTAGACGTATCTTGTAAGCCAAGTCATTATCAAATAGATGATTGCTTTGGCATAGGGTGTTCATTGAGTTGTAAGTGTTGTGTCACTCAAAGCTTTTAAGCGTGAGTGCTGTGTATCTTGGTTTAAGCTGTGAAGCATAACCAAGAGTTGTTTTTGAAGTGTGACTTCAAAGTGTTTTTAATATCACTGAGGTGATTGAGGGGGAGTGAGTAGGAACTCTGATCTTAGATTAAGATTGAAATTGCATTGGGTAGGGATTAAGTGATAAGTTGTAAACGGGTGAGTTTAGCTTTGAATTGATACTACTAATAGTGGATTTCCTCCCTGGCTTGGTAGCCCCCAGATGTAGGTCATGTTGGACTGAACTGGGTGAACAATTACTTGTGTTATTTACTGCACTTATAATTAAGTTCTGCATAATCCCTGTCTGTGCAGAATTGGATGTCATAACAACCAGTGTGACATCCAAAGTCTGATAACTAGAATTTCACAATACTCAAGCATTCTCGCTATTGCTTTGACTGAAGAAAGATGATAGTTTCAGATGGGGAATAGAACACCAAAAGACGTTCAACGAAATCAGGGCATATCTACCAAAGCCTCTTATCCTGTTACCACCTGTTAGAAATAAGGTCATGAAATTGTATATATCGGGATGGAAATGGCATAAAAAGAGCCATTTATGATCTTAGTCGAATCTTGAATGATGATAAAACTAGATATAATGTTATAGAAAATTTATACCTTTGTTTGTACTTCTCATGTACCAAGTTGAAGCATCATATAAAGCCTGTTGACTTCTATGTTTACTCTCATTTCGACATAATTAAACATATGTTAGAAAAGCCTATTTTAC
Source organism: Lathyrus oleraceus (assembly GCF_024323335.1). Taxonomy (NCBI): domain Eukaryota; kingdom Viridiplantae; phylum Streptophyta; class Magnoliopsida; order Fabales; family Fabaceae; genus Lathyrus; species Lathyrus oleraceus. The sequence goes on from NC_066584.1 coordinate 294,785,405, forward strand.
ATAGTCGAATTGAGAAATGGGCGTTGGCCCTTACTGAATATTCTTTAACTTATTCGTCTTTGAAGGCCATGAAAGGTCAATTATTGCAGACTTTATTCTTAACCACTCGTTGGTCGAAGCGACACAAAATTACATAGGGAAAAAACCTTGGAAATAATATTTCGAAGGCTCTAGACATAAAGATGGAACTGGGATTAGAATCTTAATAATTTCACCAAATAAGATACCAACTAAGTTCAAGTTCAGAATCGAAGGCCATTGTTCAAACAATGAAGTTGAATATAAGGCTTTGGTAAGAGGAATTAAGATTTTATTAGAATTGGGGGCAAAAGAAGTCGAAATAAAGGGTGACTCGGAATTGGTAGTGAAGTAGTTAAGAAAAGAATATAAGTGTATCAAGGAAAATCTGATGATGTATTTCGTCATAACAAACTCACTTATGAAACACTTCCATTATGTCAATATTAATTATGTACCTCGACTAGAGAACCAAGAGGAAAATGATTTATCTCAAATCTCTTCAGGTTACAAAGTCCCGAAAGAGATGCTTGAAGAATTGATCAAAGTCAAAGACAAACTCGTCTGATAGTTCCCCAGAGACATCATCAATGTCAAAACCTGTTGGGGCAGAAGAATTTGGAGATATATCAAACTTAGTAGAGTCTATGTTTTTTTTTAAATCTCAAGAGCTATGAAGTTTTTGCCATTGAACATATGTCAGATGGTGACTGGAGAAAACCAATTATTGAATATCTGGAAGATCCTATAGGGAGAACATATTGGAAGATAAAGATAGATCCTTAAGTTATATGGTTATGGGAAATGAATTGTTTAAGAAAACTCCTGAGGGGGTTTTACTGAAATGTCTTGGAGAAAGAGAATCATACTTAGCAATTCCTGAAGTCCATAGAGGGTCACGTGGTTTCCATCAAGCGGGCCAAAAGATGAAGTGGATTTTTTTTCGATTGAGTGTTTACTAGCCAACGATGTTAAAGGATTACATAAAATTTGCTAAGAGTTAACAAGAATTCCAAAGACATGCAGGTATACAATATGCGCCGACAAGTGAGTTTCACTCAATAATCAAGCCATGGACATTCAGAGGATGGGCTTTGGACTTAATTGGAAAAATTAAACCCTAATTGTTAAAGGGGCATAAATACATCCTAGTTGGGATATACTATTTTACCAAGTGGATAGAGGCCATTCCTTTACCTAAAGTTGATCAAGAGGACATGATTAGTTTCACCCAAATTCACTTCATATATAGGTTTGGGATCCCTAAGACTATTACCATTGACCAAGGCTCAGTGTTCACATGTCGAAAGATGGTAGAAATTACCTCAGAAATAGGTTTCAAACTGCTAACTTTGACGCCTTATTATGCTCAAGAAAACGGCCAGGTCAAAGTGGCTAATAAGGTCATAATTAGTTTAATTAAGAAGAACATAGGTAACAAGCCAAAGAATTGGCATAAGATGTAACACCCCAAATAAAGAAAAAAAGAATTATTTAATTAAGTTGATAATATAATTATTAATTTAATTAAATAAATTGGATTATTGGATTATTATTATTATTATTATTATTATTATTATTTTGGAATAATAATAATTGGAATATATATATAAGTGGGAATAAAGAAAAGGGTTTCATTCTTAACAAAGAAATTTCACGTGAAACTCAGAGAAGCTGCAGAGAAGAGGAAAAAGGGCAAAGAGCCGAAAAGCACGGTTGAGGAACGGAAAAGCTAAAGCTTAGAGAATTGCCGGATTATCTCAGGTAAGGGGGGTTTATCGTCGGTTAATGGGTATTATAGATTAACATGTCCTGGGTAGTGATAAGCCGTTGATTTAACCCTAATTGGGACTGTATATGCTGAAATTGACGTTGGATAAACCGTGTTAAAAACTGCAAATTGAATTGATAGTTGTGTGAGTCGTAAATGTTAGACTATAGCACGGATCACAATTAAAAACTTGATTCGGCACTACTAAATTAAAGACAAATTAGGTTTTCTTAGAAAGGGTTTTAGATGCGGAAGCGGCCGGAAAACCTGATCTGCGTGAAGCTGACGGAACTTGGAATAACTCAGAAAAATCTGAGTCTGCGCGCGAGCGGTCGACCATAGGGTCGGCGTGCGCTGACCCGTGGGGCATGCGCCGACTGCATGCGTCGACGCAAGGCATTTTGGCGCCGACCCGTGAGTTAAGCGTCGACCCCATGCGTCGACGCAAGGGGTCTTTGCGCCGACTCCCTCCAGTTGAGCAGAGCCTTTGCGCCGACCGCGAACTTTGAGCTGACCCCTACGGTCGACTCAAAGCCTTCAATTTTGTTCGTAGACGTGCATGATGGGTTTTTTGTCAGCAGCGAAACTTGATAACACTGTTGCAGTGTGGAAAATAGTTGATTTTTATGTTGTAAATGCAATTGGTAGTTGCCTTATTGCAGTTAAATTGATGAATAAAAATTGTCGGGTTTGTGTTGTGAAATGTTGATGCAATTATGTTGAAAAGTTAAATTTTAAGTTGCTTTGTTGAAAAATACTGAGTTGTAGGCTGATGAGCCAAAGTTGATTTAAGTTGTTTTGTTGAAAAGCTGTTGTGTTGCTGTTGCTATTATGTTGTTAAAGTTTCAAGTCGTACATGTCATATACATCCATATGCATTAAGTCGGAGCTTCGTCTCACACCACGTTGGCCTGGATTGGCAAAAATATGGGGCTTTTGCTCACACCACGTTGGCCTGGATTGGCAAAATTTTAAGTTGAAAGTTGAAGGCTTATGCCTTGATGCCCACTAAACTGGCAATGATTTTAAGTTGGGAGTTTTACTCCAAATGGTACCACATGCATGAAGAGTCGAGTCTCATTGAGTTGCATTTTATGTTGTTATTGAGTTGCCTTTACGTTGTGTTTGAATATGATAATTGAGTTGACCGTGCCGTTGCCTAATGCATGATATAATTAGGGTGATTAACGTGTAGAATTACTTAACATAACATGATAAATTATAATATTTGTTATATCGATTGAGGAACTCACCCTTACAGCTATATTTTTCAGGTAACGAGCAGTGAGTCGAATAGAAGCTAGTGCTTGAAGTCTAGTGTGGTTAGAGGGTCATGCTCTGATAGATGTAACATCGGGACGGGATGTTTGAATTGTTGAATAAATGCTAATTTTGATGAATTACAGATGTTGAAATATTTTATCCGCTGCGTATTGTTAAAGAAGTTTTATGTTGAATAAAATTGAGCATGACTGATTTTATATTGACTTTTGTGAAGAAGTTGTTATGTGACACCCTTGAGATGCATGATTACTCTGATATGTATGATTTAATTGTTGTTGTTTTATTATTAAACATTTGGGGTATTTTAGAAGGGTGTTACATTAGTGGTATCAGAGCAGGTCGGTCTGTCCGGCCAGTTGTCGTGTCGTACTGTCTAACAATTGTGTAATTGTTACTAGTCTAACTTTTAAGTTGTGTTGTAGTGATAAGTTGAAATGGCTGGAAGGAATGACGCTGCAATGGCTGCCGCAATGCAAGCAATGGCACAAGCTGTGCAGAACTTGCCAAATGCTGGTGGAGATGCTGGATCACGTAGCTTGGCGACTTTTCAGAGAGAGAACCCGCCGGTGTTTAAAGGAAAGCATGATCCAGATGCAGCCTTGGGATGGTTGAAAGAGATTGAGAGAATCTTCCGTGTTATGGATTGTACTCCAGCTCAGAAGGTTCGGTATGGTACTCACATGCTAGCAGTCGAAGCTGATGACTGGTGGCTAGAGACTCACGAGAGGTTGACCGCGGCAGGTGAAGTCGTTACTTGGGATGTATTCCGTAGGGAATTTCTGAGGAAGTATTATCCAAAGGATGTCCGTGGTAAGAAGGAGATTGAATTCCTTGAGCTGAAGCAAGGAAACATGTCTGTCACGGATTATGCTGCGAAATTTGTGGAGTTGTCCAAATTTTATCCTCATTACACTGGTGCTGGTGCTGAATTTTCAAAGTGCATCAAGTTTGAAAATGGATTGCGCTCTGAAATTAAGAAGGCTGTTGGGTATCAGAAGATACGCATTTTTACTGAGTTGGTTGATAGCTGCAGGATATTTGAAGAGGACAATAATGCTCATTACAAGATTGTCAGTGATCGCAGAGGCAAGCAACATCAAAACCGTGGCAAGCCGTATGATGTTCCAGCTGGAAAAGGGAAACAAGTAGCTGCTCCGGCTCAGAGGACTAGTAGGGGAGGTGCTCCTACTGGTATAGTTTGCTTCAAATGTGGTCAGGCTGGTCATAAGAGTAATGTATGTACTGCTGAAGTGAAGAGGTGTTTTCGCTGTGGTAAGACTGGGCATGCAATAGCTGATTGCAAGCACAAGGAAGTGATTTGTTTTAATTGTGGCGAAGAAGGGCATATTGGAAGTCAGTGTCGGAAGCCGAAGAAAGGGAATCAGTCAGGAGGCAAGGTCTTTGCTTTATCGGGTTCTGAGACTTCTGCAGATGATCGTTTGATCCGAGGTACGTGTTATATTAATGGCTTTCCTCTTGTAGCTATTATTGACACAGGTGCGACTCATTCCTTTATATCTTTGGAGTGTGCTGTGAAACTTAAGTTAGAGATATCTGAGATGTTTGGAAGTATGGTAATTGATACTCCTGCGAAGGGTTCAGTGACTACTACTTCGGTTTGTTTAAATTGTCCTTTGAGTATTTTTGGTAGAGACTTTGGGATGGACCTAGTGTGTCTTCCACTAGTGCAGATTGATGTTATTCTGGGTATGAACTGGTTGGTGTTTAACCGAGTTTCTATCAATTGTTTTGATAAGACGGTAGTCTTTCCTGAGATTGAGGAAGGAAAGAGTTTGTTTCTATCAGCAAGGCAGGTGAATGAAGAAGTAGCTGATGGGGCAGAGTTGTTTATGCTGTTAGCAACTTTGGAGGCCAAGGATAAGATGGTGATTTGTGATCTAGCCGTGGTGCGTGATTTTCCTGATGTGTTTCCTGAAGAGGTGAATGAATTACCACCAGAACGCGAAGTGGAGTTCTCGATTGATTTGGTACCTGGTACTAGACCGATATCGATGGCTCCGTACCGTATGTCTGCTGTTGAGTTAACTAAATTGAAGAGTCAGTTGGAAGATCTGTTGGATAAGAAATTTATTCGTCCGAGTGTGTCACCGTGGGGTGCGCCAGTGCTATTGGTTAAGAAGAAAGAAGGTACTATGAGGTTGTGTGTGGACTACAGGCAACTGAATAAAGTGACGATCAAGAATCGGTATCCTTTGCCGAGGATTGATGATTTGATGGATCAGTTGGTTGGTGCAAGTGTGTTCAGCAAGATAGATTTGAGATCTGGGTATCATCAGATACGTGTGAAGACTGAGGATATTCAGAAGACTGCTTTCAGGACAAGGTATGGACATTATGAGTATTCTGTAATGCCTTTTGGTGTGACTAATGCACCTGGAGTATTTATGGAGTATATGAATAGGATTTTCCATCCATACCTAGACAAGTTTGTTGTGGTATTTATTGATGATATTTTGGTGTATTCGAAATCGGAAGAAGAGCATGCTGAGCATTTGAGAGTGGTTTTGGAAGTTCTACGAGAAAAGAAATTATTTGCTAAATTGTCCAAGTGTGAATTTTGGTTAGAAGAGGTAAGTTTTCTTGGTCATGTGATTTCAAGAGGTGGTGTTGCTGTTGATCCTTCTAAGATAGAAGCGGTATCTAAGTGGGAAGCCCCGAAGTCTGTTGCTGAGATTCGAAGTTTTCTTGGTTTGGCTGGTTATTATAGGAAGTTCATTGAAGGGTTTTCTAAGTTGGCGTTACCGTTGACGATGTTGACTAGAAAGGGGCAAGCATTTGTTTGGGACTCAAAATGTGAAGAAGGTTTCCAAGAGTTAAAGAGAAGGTTAACTACTGCTCCTATTCTGACATTACCGAGTTCGTCGGAACCATTTGAAGTTTACTGTGATGCTTCATTGTTGGGTTTGGGTGGCGTGTTGATGCAGAATAAGCAGGTTATAGCTTATGCTTCAAGACAGCTGAGGATTCATGAGAGGAATTATCCGACGCACGATTTAGAGTTGGCGGCTGTGGTGTTTGTTCTGAAGTTATGGAGACATTACTTGTATGGGTCAAGATTTGAAGTTTTCAGTGACCATAAAAGTTTAAAGTATTTGTTTGATCAGAAAGAGCTGAATATGAGACAGAGGAGATGGTTAGAGTTTCTGAAGGATTATGACTTTGGTTTGAATTACCATCCGGGTAAAGCAAATGTAGTGGCTGATGCGTTGAGTCGGAAATCATTGCATATGTCTATGCTAATGGTTAAGGAGTTGGATTTAATTGAACAGTTTAGAGATTTGAGTTTGGTGTGTGAGAGTACTCACAATAGTGTTAAATTGGGAATGTTGAAGTTAACAAGTGGTATTCTGGATGAGATCAGAGAGGGTCAGAAATCTGATGTGCTTTTGGTTGATAAGTTGACTCTAGTGAGTCAAGGTCAAGGTGGCGAATTCAGAATTGATGAGAATGGTATTTTGAAATTTGGTAGTCGGGTGTGTGTTCCGGATGTTACCAAACTTAAGAAGAGTATTCTTGAAGAAGGACATCGTAGTGGGTTGAGTATTCATCCTGGAGCTACGAAGATGTATCATGATTTAAAGAAGTTATTTTGGTGGCCGGGAATGAAAAGAGAAATTGCAAGTTTTGTCTATTCCTGTTTGACTTGTCAGAAGTCAAAGATTGAGCATCAGAAGCCATCGGGGCTAATGCAACCGTTGGCGATTCCAGAGTGGAAATGGGATAGTATCAGTATGGATTTTGTTTCTGGTTTACCGAGGACAAGTAAGAATTTTGAAGCTATTTGGGTGATTGTGGATAGATTGACGAAGTCGGCTCATTTCATTCCGATCAGAATGGATTATCCGTTAGAGAAATTGGCTGAGTTGTATATTGAGAAGATTGTAAGTCTGCATGGTATTCCGTCGAGTATTGTTTCGGACAGAGATCCTAGGTTTACATCGAAATTCTGGGAAGGTATTGAGTTCTGCATATCATCCGCAGACGGATGGTCAGACTGAGAGGACGATTCAGTCATTAGAGGATCTTTTGAGAGCTTGTGTTTTGGAAAAGGGAGGTGCTTGGGATTGTTATTTGCCTTTGATTGAGTTTACCTACAACAATAGTTTTCATTCGAGTATTGGTATGGCACCGTTTGAAGCTTTGTATGGTAGGAGATGTCGGACACCGTTATGTTGGTGTGAGTCCGGTGAGAGTGCTGTGATTGGACCGGAGATTATTCAACAAACTACGGAAAAGATTAAGATGATTCAGGAGAAGATGAGAATTGCTCAGAGTCGTCAGAAGAGTTATCATGATAAGAGGAGGAAGTCACTTGAGTTCCAAGAGGGGGATCATGTGTTTCTTCGTGTCACTCCGATAACTGGTGTTGGTCGAGCTTTGAAGTCGAAGAAGTTGACACCGCGATTTATTGGTCCTTATCAGATTTTGGAGAGGATAGGAGAAGTAGCCTATCGTATCGCTTTACCGCCGTCACTTGCGAATTTGCATGAGGTTTTTCATGTGTCTCAGTTGAGGAGGTATATTCATGATCCGTCGCATGTGATCCAAGTAGATGATGTACAGGTGAGAGATAACCTGACTGTTGAAACATCGCCTATGAGGATTGAGGATCGAGAGTTGAAGCAGTTGCGGGGTAAAGAGATTGCCTTAGTGAAGGTAGCTTGGGGAGGACCAGCAGGTGGCAATGTGACTTGGGAGCTGGAGAGTCAGATGAAAGAGTCCTATCCAGAGTTATTTGCTTGAGGTATGTTTTCGAGGACGAAAACTCTTTTAGTGGGGGAGAGTTGTAACACCCCAAATAAAGAAAAAAAGAATTATTTAATTAAGTTGATAATATAATTATTAATTTAATTAAATAAATTGGATTATTGGATTATTATTATTATTATTATTATTATTTTGGAATAATAATAATTGGAATATATATATAAGTGGGAATAAAGAAAAGGGTTTCATTCTTAACAAAGAAATTTCACGTGAAACTCAGAGAAGCTGCAGAGAAGAGGAAAAAGGGCAAAGAGCCGAAAAGCACGGTTGAGGAACGGAAAAGCTAAAGCTTAGAGAATTGCCGGATTATCTCAGGTAAGGGGGGTTTATCGTCGGTTAATGGGTATTATAGATTAACATGTCCTGGGTAGTGATAAGCCGTTGATTTAACCCTAATTGGGACTGTATATGCTGAAATTGACGTTGGATAAACCGTGTTAAAAACTGCAAATTGAATTGATAGTTGTGTGAGTCGTAAATGTTAGACTATAGCACGGATCACAATTAAAAACTTGATTCGGCACTACTAAATTAAAGACAAATTAGGTTTTCTTAGAAAGGGTTTTAGATGCGGAAGCGGCCGGAAAACCTGATCTGCGTGAAGCTGACGGAACTTGGAATAACTCAGAAAAATCTGAGTCTGCGCGCGAGCGGTCGACCATAGGGTCGGCGTGCGCTGACCCGTGGGGCTTGCGCCGACTGCATGCGTCGACGCAAGGCATTTTGGCGCCGACCCGTGAGTTAAGCGTCGACCCCATGCGTCGACGCAAGGGGTCTTTGCGCCGACTCCCTCCAGTTGAGCAGAGCCTTTGCGCCGACCGCGAACTTTGAGCTGACCCCTACGGTCGACTCAAAGCCTTCAATTTTGTTCGTAGACGTGCATGATGGGTTTTTTGTCAGCAGCGAAACTTGATAACACTGTTGCAGTGTGGAAAATAGTTGATTTTTATGTTGTAAATGCAATTGGTAGTTGCCTTATTGCAGTTAAATTGATGAATAAAAATTGTCGGGTTTGTGTTGTGAAATGTTGATGCAATTATGTTGAAAAGTTAAATTTTAAGTTGCTTTGTTGAAAAATACTGAGTTGTAGGCTGATGAGCCAAAGTTGATTTAAGTTGTTTTGTTGAAAAGCTGTTGTGTTGCTGTTGCTATTATGTTGTTAAAGTTTCAAGTCGTACATGTCATATACATCCATATGCATTAAGTCGGAGCTTCGTCTCACACCACGTTGGCCTGGATTGGCAAAAATATGGGGCTTTTGCTCACACCACGTTGGCCTGGATTGGCAAAATTTTAAGTTGAAAGTTGAAGGCTTATGCCTTGATGCCCACTAAACTGGCAATGATTTTAAGTTGGGAGTTTTACTCCAAATGGTACCACATGCATGAAGAGTCGAGTCTCATTGAGTTGCATTTTATGTTGTTATTGAGTTGCCTTTACGTTGTGTTTGAATATGATAATTGAGTTGACCGTGCCGTTGCCTAATGCATGATATAATTAGGGTGATTAACGTGTAGAATTACTTAACATAACATGATAAATTATAATATTTGTTATATCGATTGAGGAACTCACCCTTACAGCTATATTTTTCAGGTAACGAGCAGTGAGTCGAATAGAAGCTAGTGCTTGAAGTCTAGTGTGGTTAGAGGGTCATGCTCTGATAGATGTAACATCGGGACGGGATGTTTGAATTGTTGAATAAATGCTAATTTTGATGAATTACAGATGTTGAAATATTTTATCCGCTGCGTATTGTTAAAGAAGTTTTATGTTGAATAAAATTGAGCATGACTGATTTTATATTGACTTTTGTGAAGAAGTTGTTATGTGACACCCTTGAGATGCATGATTACTCTGATATGTATGATTTAATTGTTGTTGTTTTATTATTAAACATTTGGGGTATTTTAGAAGGGTGTTACATAAGACATTAGAATAAGTACTATGGGGTTGTCGAAATTCCCCTAAAGAGTCGACCAACTCTATACCATTTTGACTTACTTATGAGCACAACACATTTTCTCCTATAGAGATATATCTTCAATTTTCCAGAATACAAAGGCATGTTAAAATACCAACTGAGTATTATTGGGGTATGATGTTAGATGAGTTGGAAAATCTGGACGAAGAAAGGTTTGAAGGTGTGAAAAACACAAGAAAGGGCGGGGGATTGAATTGGGTTTTAAAAACAAAAGCTTTTTACCAACTCAAAGAGACCACTTAAATATTAATAACAAAGATATAAAAACACAAGTATTTTTATCCTGGTTCGCTTGAAACTCAAAGCTATTCCAGTCCATCCGCCAAGCTGATTTCACCTTATACACAAGGACTTAATCCACTATAATAAAATGATTACAATAATCACAAAGAATAACCTTATTTATATTCTCAAGGATCCGACTATACCCTAGTCTCCTTAAGGAATCACAAAGAAAACCCTTCTTTGTCTTCTCAAGGATTCGACTATACCCTAGTCTCCTTAAAGAATCACAAAGAATACCCTTCTTTGTCTTCTCAAGGATCCGATTGTACCTTATTCTCCTTAAGGAATCAAACAAACAGTTTGAATAATATTTTGTGTGTTACAAGTTTCTTCTACCCAAGCAGATTTTACACAAATGAATTACAAACACTTAAAGAAAAACTATATACAAAATTGATAACTTTTCAAAAAGAAATAGACTTGTCAAATTATTGCAGCGCTTTAGCATTTAGCATTTTATTCAAGTATCCAAGTCCCACTTATATAGCATAAGAAAAGATACCGTTGGAGGGGAAAATGGGGAAACCAAATAGAGCGACTGTCCACTATGGGATAGGTGAAAGGAGTGATACTACGTATTGCCCTTCGCCCACAAAATCAATGACAAGTGTGATGGATAATACTACCCTTGCCCATGATATCGGGTAGTGGAAAGAATATTTAATTTGTACTAAGTACTATTTGATCACATACCCATTTGATATTATCTTCAAGTTCATTAGCTTCTGATGAAAGTTGATGAAGCATGAAATAAAGAAACATACAACTCGATTAAGAAACTTCGGAATCCTCAGTCAGAACCTTGAAAACGTCAACGGTGTGGCTTGAGATCTTCAGTATCTTCAGAATCTTTAGAGTCTTTAGAATCTATAGTCAACACCTTAATAACCTCAACATATGGCTTGAGATCTTCAGAGTCTTCAGCTTAGTAACAAAACTTCAGAAGCTTATCATTCTTCAAAAGTTTGACTTATCAGAGTCACGTCCAAAAGCAGAAGTAGAGAGAACGTTGCAACAAAAACCTAGTGTCTCTTTAGAACTTCGTTAGGAGTGAATCAGTACATAAGCAGAAAGTACATTGCAGCAACAACTTGATATCTTTCAGAAGTTCTCATGATTAGCACAAAAGCGGAATTTGGAACACAATTCAGAAACTGATGATGTTGCACATCATATACTCAGAATTAGAACTAGCTGTTAAAGCTACACAATAAAAAACCATTAGAGTACCAAAATTGTTCTCACACAAATACAACATTGTTATCATCAAAACTCAATGTATAGATGCAAAACCAAATCTTGTTCTAACAATCTCCCACTTTTTGATGATGCCAAAAAGATGTATTTTGATGAACAATTTTGTACAGGGTAATCACATATGGATACATCTTACAGAAGTATAAAGCTCCCCCATAAGATGTATAATCTGAAAAAGATAAAATCAGAATGAAGAAACACTTTCCTGATTAACCTTTTTGAAGTACCAGAATGATCTTCCATCAGAATGTAGTTTATCTTTAGAAGTTGCTTGAACTTATCCAGAGCACTGGTTGTCAAGTTCAACATTCTGATGAACTTCACTTCACAAGCTTGATTGAATTCTTTTGAAGAAGCTTCAGAGCCTGGTTCTCTTTGAAATTGTCTTTCATAGCATGGTTCTCTTTGAAATTCTCTTCCAGAGCCTGGTTACTTTTGACAAAATATCTTTGAAAAGAGCTTTCAGAACTTGGTTAAGGATTATTCTTCAAAGCTTGATTTCCAAGTCTAATTACCATGGAGTTTACACTTCCTCAAAACTTGATGCCAAATTTTAAATTCTTCAGATCTTGATGCCAAGTTTCAGAGCCTGGTTTTCAAATCCTTGAAGACTTGATGCTTGGTTCTTATTCCTGATTGAGATCTTTCTTAAACAGTAGCACGGAATCTTCAGACTCAGATCGTAGACCATTTCTTCAAAAACTGGTAACTTACATTCTGATCTTAAAAACTTAAAGAGCTTTTATTGTTTTGAATTTATCCCTGTAAAACAATTAACAAACTATTCTTCGAAGTAGTTGTTATCAGAAAGATTAATAAATGTTTGGGTTCTTATTTAAGAATATAGGTATATCAAAATCAATTACGATTCTTCCCCTTAAATATGTTTCTCCCCCTTTGTCATTAATAAAAAAGACAAAGATAAAATATAAAGAATATATTGGAAAGAAACAGAATGAGATTTTCATTAAAAATGCCAGAAGATAGAAATGATACAATAATGATTCAAAAACGGAAATACTTAAAAACATAATAGAAATACAAATAATACTTAAAAAACATAAAAAGCACACACACACTTAGACAAAATAAGGACACACACGTGCAAAAACTATTTTGAAAACAAAGGGTTTTAGGGAGGAGGAGGCAACGACGAAATAGCTGGGTAGTCATCCGGTAGATTTAAGGGATCCACCAATGGATCAATATTATCCTCTAGGCATATTTCCAAGTAGTACGCCAAGATTTCCGGAGGATCGATCTTGGTGAAGATAAGATAGTTTTCCCATGGGATATTACTACCATAGATTTCTTCCCTGGAGGGAGGTGTGTTCTTATCGGCAACTGACTAAGAAGAAGATCAAGGTTGAGCTTGTTGTTGTTGTTATTTTTTATTAGCCATTGATGGAAGTTACAGATGAAGAAGAACATTTGTAGATAAGGTATTTGAAGGTTTGAAAGTGTGGGAGTAGTTGTAAGCATAGTGTGAAAATGTGAGTGAGTGGGTTTATATAGAAAATAAGCAATTAAGAAAAGTTAAAAAAATATGTAGACATGAGGGGGAAGCGTAAAAGATTTTAACCTAATCCCAATAAATGCGAAACCTAATGTGTCACACCATTATTATGCATGCTCATAAAGTGGGACAATTATCACCACTAAGAAATATACACTATCAATTGACAAGACAAGCATTTAATGCAACAACTACTCAGAATCAAGAAGACTAATCAATAAGATTTCTTTTGATAAGAACCTTTCTGGTTCATGAAACTTCCTTACTTCAGAAAGCTCATGTTTCAGAATCAACAAATAAATTGTCAGAACCTTATCTAGAGTTCTGAAGACTTAACATTATGAAATTCATCTTTTCATTCTGGACAAAAATCCATAGAGTTTTTCAAAATGAAAACAAATCTATCTTCAGCAAGGGGTTTTGTAAAGATATCAGCCCATTGATGGTCTGTATCAACAAATTTTAAGTGAAAAATACCCTTCTAAACATAGTCACGTAAAAAGTGATGTTTAATTTTAATATGCTTAAGAATAGAATGTAAGATAGGATTCTTAGACAAGCAAATATCAAAAGTATTATCATAGAGAATAGGAATGTTACACTCGAATATATGATAATCTTCTAGCTGACTCTTCATCCAGAGTATCTGAGTGCTGCAACCAGAAGCTGCAATATATATAGCTTTGGCTGTTGAAAGCGCAATTGTTGACTGTCTTTTGTTGGACCATGAGATCATATTGTCTCTCAGAAATTGACAACTTCCAGAAGTATTTTTCCTTTTTATTCTGTCTCCAACATAGTCAGCATCATAATATCCTAGTAATTTATATTCACTTGATTTTCTGTAAAACAAACCAAGGTTAGTAGTACCTTTCATATACCTAAAGTTTCTCTTAACAACAGTGAAATGGGTATCCCTAGGAGATTGGAAGCAAGCACATAAGTAGACACTGAATAAAATATCAGGTCTAGAAGCAGTTAGATAAAGGAGATAACCTATCATACCTTTGAAAACCTTCTGATTTACCTTAATGCTTACCTCTTTTTTCTCTAGAATGCATGTAGGATGCATTAGAGTCTTTGCTTGCTTGCATTCTGAAAAGTTAAACTTCTTCAGAAGTTCCCTTGTATATTTGCTCTGATGGATGTATGTTCCTTCTGAACATTGATCAATCTGGATTCCAAGAAAGAACTTGAGTTCTCCCATCAGACTCATTTCAAATTTTGCCTATATTGACTTAACAAAATCCTTGTACAACGAAGCATTAGCATAACCAAAAATAATATCGTCAACATAAATTTTCACGACCAGACTATAATTCTTCAAGGTTTTGGAAAAGTGAGTTGTGTCCACTTTCCCTCTGGTAAAATCATTTTCCAGAAGGAAGTTACTTAATCTATCATACCAAACTCTGGGATCTTGTTTCAGACCATATAACGACTTTTTCAATTTAAACACAAAATATGGATTTTGAGAACTTTCAAAACCAGGGGGTTGGTGCACATACACTTCTTCAGAAATGTATCCATTTAAGAATGCACTATTAATATCTATATGATAAAGGATGATGTTATGATTGACCGTAAAAGAAATTAAAAGACAAATATACTTTAACCTGGCAACTGGAGCAAAGGTTTTTGTATAATCTATACCTTCTTGCTGACTATAACATTGTGCTACCAATCAAGCCTTATATCTGATGACTTCGCCCTTCTCATTGAGCTTGTTTCTAAAAACCCATCTGGTTCCAATCACATCAAAACCCTTTGGTTTCTGAACAAGATCCCATACATCATTCCTGGTGAATTGATTCAGTTCATCTTGCATAGCCAAAATCCATTCATTATCCAGAAGAGCTACATCAATAGATGTGGGCTCTACTAGAGATACCAAACCCAGAAGAGTTTCTTCACAAGGTTCGAAAGAAGACCGAGTTCTGACTGATGCGTCTTTATCTCCCATAATCAATTCTTCAGAATGAGAGGCTATTGATTTATTCTTCTTCCTATGAGTTGAACCAATATTGGCTTCTATTTGAGTTGCTTCTAAGTTTTTTGCTTCAGTGTCCTTTGCTTTTCCTTCTGAGTCTTTATCTTCAGATTCTGAGAAGTTAATCTTCATATCTGCAAATTTCTTAACTAGCTTTGACTTTTCAAGGTCAAACTTATCATTGAATCTAACATGAATTGATTCTCAAAAAACTTATGTCTCAGTGTTAAAGATTATGTAGCCTTTTGAACATTCAAAATATCCTAACAATAAGCACTTTTGTGCCTTAGAATCAAACTTTCCAAGATTCTGTTTAGTGTTTAACATAAAACACTCACAACCAAAAGGATAAAAGTAAGAAATGTTGGGATTTCTGTTCCTCCACAATTCATAGGGAGTCTTGCCCAAAATAGGTCTAATATAAATCTTATTATGAATATAACAAGATGTGTTAACTACTTCTTCCCAGAAGTGCTCAACCATATCAGTTTCTTGGATCATGTTGCGGGCCATTTCTTGCAAAGTCCTATTTTTCCTTTCTATAACTCCATTTTTCTGTGGAGTTCTAGGACAGGAGAAATCATGGGAAATGCTATTTGCATAAAAAAATATTTTCAAAATGTTTATTTTCAAATTCACCACCATGATCACTTATGACTCTAACTATTTTGGAATTCATTTATGTTTGCACTAGTGAGCAGAAAGTTGAGAACACAAAATGTGACTCATCCTTGTGTTTCAATAACTTTACCCATGTCCAATGGCTATAGTCATCAACGATGACCAATCCATACTTCTTACCATTGAGAGAGGCAATTTTTGCTGGCCTAAAAAAATCAATGTGTAGAAGTTCTAAAGGTCTAGAGGTAGAAACAACAAATTTTTGCTTTGAATGTTTTAAAAAACTTGCCTTTATGACATGCTTCACAAAGAGAACCTGAAGAGAACTTCAGGTTGGGTAAGCCTCTGACTAATCCAAGCTTATTTAATTGAAAAAACCTTCTCATGCTAACATGGCCCAAACGTCTATGCCATACCCGTTGCCCATCATTAACAAACATTAAGAATTTAACATTTTGATCCTCAAGATCAGAAAGTCTGATTTTGTAAATGTTGTTCTTTCTCTTTCCATTAAAAAAGGACTGTACCATCTTTTTGACTAACAACCATACACGACTTTTGACCAAAATAACATTAGTAATAGAAGGAAGTTTACTGTTACCAATAGTTCCAGAGCCAATGATCTTCCCTTTCTGGTTTCCTCAGAAACCAACGAAGCCTTCAGGCTTAAGTTCCAAATCTTGGAACATATACCTTCTACCTGTCATATATCGTGAGCACCCACTGTTCAGGTACCATGACCGGTGTTTCAGCTTAGCTACTAAGAATGTCTGCAACATAAATTATTTTATCCTTAGGTACCCACTTTTTGGGTCCTCTCTTATTAGTTTTTCTTGAGTTTCTTACAACTTTGGGTCTTTGTGCAGAAGGATAATCATGGGGAATTAGTGCGTGATACTTAGATTTTAGATTTGAGTTCATACCCTTTGTATGTTTCTGTGTCTGTACAGACACGAAACACTCATAGAGAGGTTTTGGTTTTACCTTATGACTTTTGTCAGGTTTTATTGTTTCTGTACAACCTAAACCTTTCTTACCATTTCTGCAAACTCCATAGATCAAAGAAGCCAGTTTGCTTCTATCTATTCTTTTAGCTATAAAGTACTGTAATTCTCTGTCATATCGAATGATGCAATCAGTAAAAGAAGCTTAAAAGATTATTTCTTTCTCTAGTTTTGAAGTTTTACTTCTCAAATCAGAGTTGTTACTTTCTAAAGAAAATAATTTTTCATTTAGAGAAGAAATATCTTTCTCAAGCCCACTACGAGTTTCAGAAGTAACTACTTGGACTTGTTTGAGGTCCCATTACCTATTCTGAAGACTCTGATTTTTTCCAGTATTTTAGAGAGACATGATTCTAAATCAGAGAGAGATAGTTCAGAAAATGCCTCTTCAGAATCGGAGTTTGATTCTGATTCTGACAACACCTTATATTTTGGTTCTTCAGAACCTTCTGGATTAAAAGTTGTTGCCATCAATGCAACGTTGGCTTGTTCTTCATCAAAATCTTCTTCTTCAGATTCTAATAATACCATTTAGCCATCAACCCCTTCTTGCACTCAAAGAAGGTAACTTCTTTACCAAAACCTTTCTTCTTTTGTCCACACGAAGAATCAGAATGACCAGCAGTCCTTCTAGCTCCTCTGAACTTCCCTTGCCTATTCTGCCTCTGTTTCCAGAGTCTGTTGACCCTCTTAAAAATCAAAAGCAACTCATCATCATCTTCTGAGTCTTCATCAGAAGCATTTGATTCTTCCTTAGCTTGATAAGATCTTGTCTTCTCAGGCTTGGACTTTAGAGCAACATATTTACCTTGCTTATGAGGTTCATCTTCCTCGAGTTCAATCTCGTGGCTTATCAAAGAACTAACAAGTTCTTCAAGACTGATACTATGAAGATCTTTTTCTAGCTTCAAATCAGTTACCATAAGTCTCCATTTTTTAGGGAGACTTATGATTATCTTTTTTGACATGGCCAGTTGTAGAGTATCCTTTGTCCAAAAAATTTAGTCCTACAACAAGCATTTGAAATCTTGAGAACATAGTCTCAACGGTTTTATCATCTTCCATTCTGAATGCTTCATACATCTGGATTAAGGCCAAAGCCTTTGTCTCCTTTACTTGAGAAGTCCCCTCATGAGTCATCCTCAGAGAGTCAAATATGGATTTGGCAGAATTTCTATTTGTTATCTTCTCATACTCAGTATAAGAGATAACATTTAGCAATATAGTTATGGCCTTGTGATGATTTTTGAAGTCCTTCTTATGTTGATCTGTCATAGCACTTCTTTCTATATTATTTCCTTCAGTAGTAACTAGGTGAACATAGCCATCGACTACAAGACCCTAGAGATCAACATTGTAACCAAGAAAGAAACTTTTGATTTTATCTTTCTAATAGTCAAATTTCTCACCATCAAAGATTGGTGGTTTAACACTGTAATGATCTATTTCATTTTGTTAACAATGTTAGCAGCGAACATTGTTTCTTACACAAACTGGATTGGTACTGAACACAGTGAAGTGCCGATAAATATATTATCACACTCAGAACCAGAGCTTTAATACCAATTGAAGGTTTTAAAAACAGAAGAAGGGGGGGGGGGGGGTGAAACCGGTTATAAAAACAAAAGCTTTTTACCAACTAAAAAACACCACTTAAATGTTAATAACAAAGAGATAAAAACACAATTATTTTTATCCTGGTTCGTTTGAATCTCAAAGCTACTCCAGTCCACTCACCAAGGTGATTTTTCCTTATACACAAAGACTTAATCCACTATAATCAACTGATTACAATAATCACAAAGAATAACCTTCTTTGTCTTCTCAAGGATCCGACTATACCATAGTCTCCTTAAGGAATCACAAAGAATACCCTTCTTTATCTTCTCAAGGATCCGACTATACCCTAGTCTCCTTAAGGAATCACAAAGAATACTCTTTTTTTATCTTTTCAAGGATCCGACTATACCTTAGTCTACTTAAGGAATCAAACAAATATTTTGAATAATATTTTGTGTGTTACAAGTTGCTTCTACACAAGCATATTTTACACAAATGAATTACAAACACTTAAAGAAAAACTGTGTACAAAATTGATAGCATTTCATAAAGAAATAGACTTGTCAAATTGTTGTAGTGCTTCAACATTTAGAATTTTCTTCAAGTCTCCAAGTCCCATTTATATAGCATAAGAAAAGAGACCATTGGAGGGAAAAATGTGGAAACCAAATAGAGAGTCTGTCCACTGTTGGATAGGTGAAAGGAGTGATACTACGTACTGTCTTTCACCCACAAAATCAGCGACAAATGTGATGAATAGTAAAGTCCATTCCCATGATGAATAGGAATACGCCATTCTCACTCATTCTCCACGACTTAAGGCTCACGACGCATAATACTAATCGTAGTTGTTAAGTATTTTAAGTTTTATTAAGAAGAAAAAGTCATTTGAAGTTGAACCAAGGGTTTGTTTTTTTATTATGAAATTTGGCTAATGCAACATGAATACAAAGTAATCGACAAAGAAATAAAATGGTCTCATTGTAAGGTAGCCCAAGAGAAAGCCTTGTGTGTGAAAGTGTGACCTATGCTAAACAAAGGATAATGGTCTTATAAACATGTCCCCCTAAGGTGGTGCGATGATGCCATTCTTACAACCAGAATGTAAGTTACAGATGAAACCCAAGTGTTTGCAAAGCATCACAAAGAAAGTAATGAAGGGCCTCCAAGATAAGGTCCTAAATGGGATCCTCTAAGTCCAAGTGATTCAATGTTTTTTTGGTCTTTTAATTTTATCATGTTTTGGTTGTTTTTATATGATGACAATTAATAAAGAACAAAAGTAAAATGTGTATGATGAATTTGTACAATGATGATGATGAATACTTAAATTTAAATGAAATAATAATTAAAGAAAAATAATAATAACAATGATAATAATGATAACAAGAGGTTATTAGTAATCAAAGTTAAAAGGTCAAAGTTAGGGTTATGGACAACTTTTTGGGATTATCTATCTCTACGTCAATAGATTCAAAATATGGTGCATCGAGGGATAAGATATCACTGATGCAAAGTAAGGAAGTGATCAATGGATCAACCTACCCTAGATTTGCAACAATGGAAGTTGTTCAACCTCAAGTCCATCTATCAATAGATTGTAAAATAGAAGACTATACAACCCAAAATTGAATGATTGATTTTAATAGTATTAACAAGTTATATGAACCATATGAAATATTAACCGGTTGTAAGGTTAGTATAAACAAGTCAAAATGATAAATAAATAAAGTATAGATAGATTAGTGGGTTAGCATAAATCAAATGAAAAGGAAATGTATCATATGAATCCATAACTTAACAAAATTTGAACTTCAACCACAAGTAAAATGACCAAGTTGCTTGAAATAGGGGCAACCTATCCATTCTTCAAAGTATCATGGATGAATTCATGGTCATCCAATGGTAGGTTTAAAGTGTGGAAGGTTTTTATCAACCATAAACCAAACACATCATGACATGAATGATTTTCATTAGTCCTTCATTTTAAGACTCCAAAAGTCTATCATAAATGATCCAAATAAAATAAATAAAATAACCATTATATTCTAGAGGAAAAAATAAGGGGGGTTGTTGTTCAACATTTTTTCAAAATAATAAAAACAAGAGAGTTAAAATATGAATTAAAAGAGAAAAATAAAATGAATAAACTAAATAAACATGGCAAAATGAAAAAAGGAAAATGGTCAGGGTGCACAAGCATGGCTCGAACCCCTGACCCACTGGGCCAATGGACCAATTGTGTTAACCAAACACGCTCAGATGAATAAATAATAAAAAATGTAAATAAATGAACTACACACATAAAGCAGCCAATCACGAAGTGCTAACACAAATATTCAAATTCGAAAAATGCGACAACGATCGTCTTCAACCTTGAATCATCCCAAAATCAAACCTCAAAAACACTTGTTTTTAGTCTGATTTTTGCATGGAATCATCTTCCCCAATCAAGAACAAACTAACCTCTACACTCATGAGCCATTTATTGGCTCTGAATGTGGATTTCTTATGAACGAAACAGAAAAGAAAACTTAACCTAATTCAAAAGTTAAATGATGGAAATGGAGAAATTGAAGCTATAAGGTTATGGTTAATGATCAATGAAATATTTTGAGCAAGCGGGTAAATTGTTTGAGTGAAGGAGATGAGTATTTCTACCTAGTTGGGATCGGTTCAGAGAGGGACTTCGATGACTAAGCTCAACTCAGATGAGGCTTGGGGGGATGAGGTAGGGATTGGAATAACTTAAGTGAAGGTTGGCGAAGGTTTCTGGGTGGTTATTTTGGATTGAAACTCTTTGAAACTTAGAAACCCGATTTCTTTTTTTGAAGCTTTGGGTGAAATATGCAGTAGAGCTTAGGGGTCTTTTTCAGCATGGAAAATGAAGGAGACACCTTCCCCTATTTATAGGGAGGCGTATGGATGTTTTGGAGGGAAGGAGATGGAGGTTTGCTTTAGAAAGGGCGAAGCTCGGAAATGTGCTCAAGGTTGAACTTGAGGAGACAAGGGTGGATGTGTTCAGACCTTGTTTGCTTTCCAGGCCAGTTGGTCTTCACCCTTAGCATTGATTTGGAATAGACATGGGCAAAGAAGTGTCCTACTATGCAATTCGATTTTGCCATTTTTGGAAATGTCAACATTTGCACATGGTATCGATTTTCGAACTTTGGCATGTTTTAGCTTGCAAGTTGACATGGTAATACACCACACTATCATATGTAACATGTTTGGGGACCATTGGAACCAAATTGAGAGGGTTTGGACACTTGATGCATCCATTTGAAAGTTCTGACTGATGTGGTCTGGCTTGCTGATCAGGATGGTCACCTATGTTTGAACCAAGGCCAAATGAAATTGGCTTGTTCATTTTGATTCAATTTCGGGTCATTTATTCCTTGCCATGAAATTGATTTAATGAAAAAAGAACCTGGTCAAAAGGGCTTGTGGTTTGGAAATGGCAACATGCCAAAGTAGTGGCCATGACATGATTTTAGGGCATGGTAGGCATGTTGGCCCAACTTGGCCAATAGAAAAATTGAACCCCTTCCTCAATGAATTAGGTCTTGGACCTTGAAATAAAGTTAGAGAGGAAGTTATTTAGGACACTTGGCTTGAAGTAGAATTTAAAATTCTTGAAAAATAAAGAAGTTATGGTCTTTGGAACTTCCCATAGGTCATTCTTGCCAAAATGTGACCAACCAACATGACCTAGTTTTAGGTTTTTGTGATTTCTTGCTTTTCAAGCCACAATGATGGATATTTTAACCTCAAATGATCATATCATAATAGGAAATGAAGTTTGGGCCTTTGTGTAATGGTTTTAGGTCAAATTGGTGGGTTGATCAAGTCATGGAAAGTTGGAAAATCATGTGTGAACCAATTACTTGCAACATGGACTCAATGGATGTTTAAATGGTTGATTTTAATGGTAATGGATACGAAACAATGTTGAATGAATGGTAGGGTGATTGGATGGACAAAAAATGATCAGGCTCAATGATCAAGAAGCCCCTAAGTTAGGGTTTCTTAAGCCACAAGTTTCATCAAGAACCATGGTCAGGTGAATTAGGGCTTGAGTTGTAGGGATCCAATTGAGATGTTAAAGGTCATGGGGCATGATTTTTTTTTTGGATTTGATGGATCCTTGATGGCATGGTCAAGATCCATGGTGAATCATGACTTGTACAAGCCAAAAGGATGGCCAAGAGCTAGGGTTTGGTCCTTGGTGACCAGATGAATCTTGAAGCTTCTTCAAAGGGGACTCACCACCCAAATCGGACTTGGGGAGTGAGTGAGATGTCTTGAATGATCCTCCAAGCTTTGTGGGATGCTTGAGGATGATATTAGGGTTAAGGTGGCTTGGGAACACCTCAACATGCCCAGAAGATCCTAGGGCTTTGCACATGAGTCCCATGCCTTTGGACTTGTGGATTATTGTGACCGTTAAGTATAGATGCATATGAGATGATATGTATGGGGTGTATGCTTAAGGTTTTAGGGATCAAGAAGATGACACGGGGTAGGGAAAATTTGAGGGTATGACAGTTTCCCCATTTTAATCTTCTCGGACCTGAAGGTATGGATAACAACGACTTCCAATGCATTTACGGTAGGAGAGGATTAAATACTATTAGGAGTAACCGAAAATTTTCTCTATTAGGGGTGATGGTGACATGAATTGATTATGAATGGTTATGATGATTATGCATGTACTATTATGTATGCAACATAAGTATCTCCTGAACATTAAAAGGTGTCAAGAAGACGGATGGAGAAACTCCACTGGGGGATGGGAATCTCAGAAAAAGGGAAAGAGACGATCGCCCCTAGCAACAGTTGGGGGAGGAAAAGAAGGTAATTTCTAGCAACGGCTAGAATACCTAACTCTGATAGAAAAATATAGATTCAGGGATGATTCCAAGCAACAACTGAAATACCTGACATCTACTGGGGATCAACCCAAGTGAATTCAGCGACGATTCTTAGCGATAACTAGAAGACCTGACTCAGAGGGAAAAAAACAACTAGGTTCAACGATGATTCCTAGAAACGGTTGGAATACCTGACTTAGATGGAGATAAACAAAGTACGATGACGATTCTTAACGACAACTAGAATACTCGACTCTGTGGGGATAGAAGTCGCTCGACGATGATTCCTAGCAACAATTGGAATACCTGACTTGACTAGGGGTAAACTTCTCAGAAAAGTATAGTGACAACTCTTAGCGATGACTAGAATACCTGACTCTCTTGAGGAAAGTACAAAAACTTAGTGAGGATCCCTTGCAACGGCTGAAATACCTCACATATGTTGGGGAGAAGGAGCATGCCATTGATGGATCCTTATGAAGATCGGAATACCTGACTCATGTTAGGGAAAGAATTTCAAAGATGATTTCTAGCCACGACTATGAAAAAATGAATCGACTTGGGGAATGAGCCCAAAATGCCTCGTGTTTAAAAGGAAGAGTTCAAAGATGAATCTTAACAATTGTTAAGGAAATCTGACTCTGCGGGGATGAAAATGTTGTGACTCTCTAGGGATAGAAGGAGTACAGTGACGGTTCTTTTAGAAACGGCTAAGAATAGCTGACTCTTATGGAAAAAGAAATAGGGAGAAAATGATGGTTCAATGATGATTCCTAGCAACGACTAGAAATACCTGATTCTGTTTAGGGAGACATTGAAAATTGACTCTACTGGGGAAAATTCTTAACAACGGTTGGGAAATTCCAAATTTCGGTGAATCAGTTGAGTATAAGTCTTTTAGAAGATACTTATGGTGCAACGTTATGTATGGAAAATGTTAATGCATGTTCGGATTGTTGTAGGGGAATTATGCATATATTAGGTCTGTAAGCTATGCCAAGTATGATTGGATTTTACGTGGAATATATTTGAGGGGTGCCAATTGTAACAACCCAATTTTTAGTATTTATTTCTTATGTTATTATTATATTTTATTTTATTTATTTGGAGTGTTAATTAATTAATTGGTTGTTAGGTAGTATAATAATTGATTATATTAATTGACTTGGTGTGTATATTGTGTTGGTTTAATTTATTTGAACTAAATAGAGATATTATAATACTAGGTCTTATTGGGCCTAATAATTAAATTAGAGGTATCATTCCTTAAGCCCAAACATAATACTAGAATATTAAGAGGTGGGGAGAGTGAGAAGTAGCACTCATTTGGTTATTTTCAAGGCAACAGAGAAAGAAAGAGGAAAAAGTAAGGAGAAGAGGGGAAGAACAAGGGAGAAGCTAGAGTTTCCAGAAAATTGAAGAGGTAAGGGGGAGAATCCTTATTATTATGGGTTAGTATAATTGGGTCAATGGGTAGAAATATGTTTAGGTTGAAATCCCTAATTTTTATAGTTTTGGAATTGTTAGGTTTTGATGAGTAATCTTTGATTCGTGATGATTAATTTCGTTTGGAATGGATATATGGGTGAAATTGAAGGATAAAATGAGAAGCTATTTAGTTATTAAATTTCATTACAGTAACGACTTAAGAAAATTTCTGTTAAACTGAGTAACGGGTTACCCAAAATGCGTTAACGGGTTACTTGCTGAAAATCTGCCTAGGAATTGAATTCTGTTAAACTGAGTAACGGGTTACCCAAAATGCGTTAACGGGTTACTTGCTGAAAATTTGCCTAGGAATTGAATTCTATTAAACTGAGTAACGGGTTACCCAAAATGCGTTAATGGGTTACTTGCTGAAAATCTGCCTAGGAATTGAATTATGTTAAACTGAGTAACGGGTTACCCAAAATGCGTTAACGGGTTACTTGCTGAAAATCTGCCTAGGAATTGAATTTTGTTTTGTGTTAACGGGTTACCCAAAATGCATTTACCGGTTACCACTGTTGAAAAAGGGAAAAATTGAGGATTTTAAATGCTGTAACCATTTTGAAATAAAATCTAAGTGTGCATGTTTGATGATGAACCTATATATGTGAATAGTATATTTGTTATGAATGTGTATACGTACCATTGGTGGATAATTCACAGAGTTGAATTATGGTTATATGTGGAATGTTAAGATGGTAGAGATGATCTTAATTGCATATATTGTTGGTATTTTTACATTCATTCATGGCATAACCGGCTTTATGGTGGAAGTAGTGAAACTGTGGGTTCACATGGTAATAGACATTGATCCTTGAGTGGAAATAGACGTAGCAGACGTTGATCCTTGAGTGGAAATAGATGTAGCAGACGTTGATCCTTGAGTGGAAATAGACGTAGCAGACGTTGATCCTTAAATGGAAATAGACGTAGTAGACGTTGATCCTTAAATGGAAATAGACGTAACAGACGTTGATCCTTAAAAGGAAATAGACGTAGCAGACGTTGATCCTTGAATGGAAATAGGCGTAGTAGACGTTGATCCTTAAATGGAAATAGACGTAGCAGACGTTGATCCTTAAATGGAAATAGACGTAGTAGACGTTGATCCTTAAATGGAAATAGACGTAGCAGACGTTGATCCTTGAATGGAAATAGGCTTAGTAGACGTTGATCCTTAAATGGAAATAGACGTAGCAGACGTTGAACCTTAAATGGAAATAAACATAGCAGACATTGATCCTTGAATAGAAATATGCGTAGTAGACGTTGATCCTTAAATGGAAATAGACGTAGCAGACGTTGATCCTTAAATGGAAATAGACGTAGTTGACGTTGATCCTTAAATGGAAATAGGCGTAGCAGACGTTGATCCTTAAATGGAAATAGGCGTAGCAGACGTTGATCCTTAATTGGAAATAGACGTAGTGGCTTTGATCTTGTCCGGATCGAAAGCGTGGCTTGGATTCTAGATATTGAATCGGGAAGCGGTGAAACGTTGGGTTCACATTGCGGTACCACATGCATAGAGTCACATGTCTTGCATTGAGTCACATTAGAGTTATGTGATAGTTGAATATATGCATTGATGTGATTGTTATGTGTGTATGAGATATGGTAATTGAATTTGATGATGTTTGGATACATAACTTGGCAAAATATGTGATTATGTGATAATTGTAGTTATGTGTATATTTGGGAATATAGTATCGGATTTTAATATTATACTCCTTGAGTTTTGATGGATGTTTGAAACATGTGAAATAAATGTTGGTTAGTATTATTTACATGGTTATACAAGGTGTGATGAATTCTGTTAATTGTTGATTTAATCATTGTGCTTTATTATGCTTCTTCATAATGATTTGAATTCTCACCCTTCTGTTTGAATGTTGCCTTTACATTGGCATCGTGCAGATACTCAAGAGTATTATTGCTGAAGTAAGTGGACGATAGCTCACTCGAGATGTAGCGGGAGAGTTTCCGTGTTTTGGTTTAGATACTAG
This sequence comes from Lathyrus oleraceus, assembly GCF_024323335.1. Classification (NCBI taxonomy): domain Eukaryota; kingdom Viridiplantae; phylum Streptophyta; class Magnoliopsida; order Fabales; family Fabaceae; genus Lathyrus; species Lathyrus oleraceus. The sequence continues at coordinate 294,811,851 of NC_066584.1, forward strand.
GTAGTGAGTCAATGCTCTGGTCATGTAACACGGGGTAGATTAGTAGTATTGAACTCATGTCTTATTTGGATATGTATTATGTTGTTACTTGTGAACATGTTTAATTGCATTTGTTGTTTGAGAGGCCATAGTGCCAAATATTCTGGATATGGTTTTATTTTATCTCGAGGAGATTATTGAGAGATGATCATGGTATGGGACATGGATCATTTTATGAAATACATGAGTATTCATTATTTTCTGCTGCGAACGCATATTCTTGAATATTTATGATAATTGAAATGTGTTATTTTAAATGACCAGGTGTATTGTATATTGATGATGAGTGATGTTGGTTTTTGAAAGCTTTTAGTTTTTGAAAACGTCGATGTGACGCCCTTTGGTTATATGCGTGCTTATTCACTCTGATTACATGTTAAGTATTTTGGGGTATAAAAAGGGGTGTTACATTAGTGGTATCAGAGCATGGTCGACCAGTTGGTCAATATTCGTTAATGTTTTCCATCCTGTTGTATTTGATTTGTGTATCTGACACGATTGATACCGTGTGTCTGAATTGTCCGTTGAGTATCTTTGGTAGGGATTTTGGAATTGATTTAGTTTGTCTTCCTTTAGAGCAGCTTGATGTGATTTTGGGTATGAATTGGTTAGAATTTAATCGGGTGTATATCAACTATTTTGAGAAGACGGTTATTTTTCCTGAGGTTGGTGCTAAGGAAGATTGGTTTGTGTCTGCTAAGCAAGTTGATGAATCGGTGCAAGGTGGTGCCGAGTTGTTTATGTTGTTGGCAACCTTGGACATTCGTGAGAAGAGGACGATTGAAGAATTGCTAATAGTTTGTGAGTTTGCGGAGGTATTTCCTGAAGATATAAGTGATTTACCGCCGGAACGTGAGGTTGAGTTTTCGATTGATTTGGTTCCTGGAACTAGTCCTGTATCGATGGCTCCCTATAGAGTGTCTACTTCCGAGTTGAAAGAGTTGAAGAGTCAACTTGAAAACTTGCTTGAGAAGAGGTTTATTCATCCTAGTGTGTCACCGTGGGGTGCACCTGTTCTGTTGGTCAAGAAGAAAGAAGGTTCTATGAGATTATGTGTTGATTATAGACAACTGAACAAAGTGACGATTAAGAACAAGTATCCACTTCCGAGGATTGAGGATCTGATGGATCAACTGGTTGGAGCTTGTGTGTTTAGCAAGATTGATTTGAGGTCTGGGTATCATCAGATTCGTGTAAAGGCTGAGGATATTCAAAAGACTGCTTTTCGGACAAGATATGGTCACTACGGGTACTTCGTGATGCCTTTTGGTGTGACTAATGCACCTGGTGTATTTATGGAGTTTATGAATAGAATTTTTCATGATCATCTGGATAAGTTTGTTATTGTGTTCACCGATGATATATTGATTTATTCTAAGAGTGAAGAAGATCATGCCGAGCATTTGAAGGTTGTGTTATCGGTGTTGAAAGAGAAGAAGTTGTTTGCTAAACTCTCTAAATGTGAGTTTTGGTTGAGTGAAGTAAGTTTTCTTGGGCATGTGATTTCGAGTGGTGGTATTTCTGTGGATCCTACGAAGATTGAAGCTGTATCTCAATGGGAAGCTCATAAGTTTGTTGCTGACATTAGAAGTTTCCTTGGTTTGGCTGGTTATTATAGGAAGTTTATTGAAGGATTTTCTAAGTTGTCATTACCATTGACGCAGTTGACTAGAAAAGGTCAAGCTTTCATTTGGACTTCGCAGTGTGAAGCGAATTTTCAAGAGCTTAAGGGAAGATTGACTACGACTCCTATTTTGATTTTACCGGATCCGTTAGAACATTTCGTTGTGTATTGTGATGCTTCTTTGTTGGGTTTGGGAGGTGTTTTGATGCAAAAAGGGCAAGTGGTAGCTTATGCTTCAAGGCAACTTAAAGTTCATGAGAGGAATTATCCGACGCATGATTTAGAGTTGGCCGCCATTGTGTTTGTTTTGAAGCTTTGGAGACATTATTTGTTTGGATCGAGATTTGATGTGTTTAGTGATCACAAGAGTTTGAAGTACTTGTTCGATCAGAAAGAATTGAATATGAGGCAAATGAGATGGTTGGAATTCTTGAAAGATTATGATTTTGGTTTGAATTACCATCCTGGAGAGGCGAATGTTGTAGCCGATGCATTGAGTAGGAAGTCATTGCACATGTCTATGTTGATGATTCGAGAGTTTGAATTGTTGGAGCAATTTAGAGATTTGAGTTTGGTTTCTGAAGCGACGCCTTCATGTGTTAAGCTTGGTATGTTGAAGCTTACGTGTGGCATTCTTGACGAGATTAGAGGAGGTCAGAAGTCAGATTTGAAATTAGTCGATGTTATGACATTGATTAATCAAGGAAAAGGTGGTGACTTTCGGATTGATGAGAATGGTATCATGAGGTGTCGTGATCGAGTTTGTGTTCCGGATGTTGTGGATTCGAGAAAGAGGATTCTTGAGGAAGGGCATAGAAGTGGCCTGAGTATTCATCCTGGTGCTACTAAAATGTATCAAGACTTGAGGAAGATGTTTTGGTGGCAAGGTATGAAGAAGGATGTAGTGGAATTTGTGTATTCATGTTTGACTTGTCAAAATTCAAAGATTGAACATCAAAAGCCGTCTGGTTTGATGCAACTGTTATCTATTCCCGAGTGGAAGTGGGATAGTATCTCTATGGATTTTGTTTTGGGTTTGCCGAGAACATCGAGTAATTGTGAGGCGATTTGGATCGTTGTGGACAGGTTGACGAAATGTGCTCATTTTATTCCGATGAGGATGGATTATTCGATGGAGAGACTTGCTAAGTTGTACATCGAGAGGATTGTGTGTTTGCATGGTATTCCGTCGAGCATTGTTTCGGATAGAGATCTGAGGTTCACTTCGAGATTTTGGGAAGGTTTGCAAAATGCTTTGGGTACGAAGTTGCGTTTGAGTTCGGCATATCATCCGCAAACTGATGGTCAAGCGGATAGGACTATTCAGTCACTTGAAGATCTTTTGAGGTCTTGTGTTTTGGAACAAGGAGGAAATTGGGATAGTTTCTTGTCTTTGATCGAGTTTACGTATAACAACAGTTTCCATTCGAGTATTGGAATGACACCTTTTGAGGCTCTTTATGGTAGAAGGTGTAGAACTCCTTTGTGTTGGTACGAATCGGGAGAGAGTGCTGTGGTTGGACCCGAGTTGATTCAAGAGACTATAGATAAGATTAAGATGATTCAAGAGAAGATGAAGGCTTCTCAGAGTCGTCAAAAGAGTTATCATGATAAGAGGAGGAAAGCTCTTGAGTTTGAGAAAGATGAGCATGTATTTCTTCGAGTTACGCCAATAACGGGTGTTGGTAGAGCTTTGAAGTCGTGTAAGTTGACGCCGCGTTTCATTGGTTCTTATCAGATTTCCGAGAGGGTAGGTGAAGTGGCATATCGGATTGCATTGCCACCGTCTCTTTCTAATCTTCATGATGTGTTCCATGTGTCTCAATTGAGGAGGTACGTTGCGGATCCATCGCATGTTGTTCCATTAGATGATGTTCAAGTGAGGGATAATTTGACGGTTGATACATCACCTATGAGAATTGAAGATCGAGAAGTGAAGAAGCTTCGTGGTAAGGAGATTGCTTTGGTGAAAGTGATATGGGGCGGAGCCGCCAATGGCAATATCACTTGGGAACTCGAGGATAAGATGAAGGAATCGTATCCGGAGTTGTTCGTTTGAGGTAATTTTCGAGGCCGAAAATCTTTTAAGTGGGGGAGAGTTATAACAACCCAATTTTTAGTATTTATTTCTTATATTATTATTATATTTTATTTTATTTATTTGGAGTGTTAATTAATTAATTGGTTGTTAGGTAGTATAATAATTGATTATATTAATTGACTTGGTGTGTATATTGTGTTGGTTTAATTTATTTGAACTAAATAGAGATATTATAATACTATGTCTTATTGGGCCAAATAATTAAATTAGAGGTATCATTCCTTAAGTCCAAACATAATACTAGAATAGTAAGAGGTGGGGAGAGTGAGAAGTAGCACTCATTTGGTCATTTTTAAGGCAACAGAGAAAGAAAGAGGAAAAAGTAAGGAGAAGAGGGGAAGAACAAGGGAGAAGCTAGGGTTTCCAGAAAATTGAAGAGGTAAGGGGGAGAATCCTTATTATTATGGGTTAGTATAATTGGGTCAATGGGTAGAAATATGTTTAGGTTGAAATCCCTAACTTTTATAGTTTTGGAATTGTTAGGTATTGATGAGTAATCTTTGATTTGTGATGATTAATTTCGTTTGGAATGGATATATGGGTGAAATTGAAGGATAGAATGAGAAGCCATTTAGTTATTAAATTTCATTACAGTAACGACGTTAAGAAAAATTCTGTTAAATTGAGTAACGGGTTACCCAAAATGCGTTAACGGGTTACTTGCTGAAAATCTGCCTAGGAATTGAATTCCGTTAAACTGAGTAACGGGTTACCCAAAATGCGTTAACGGGTTACTTGCTGAAAATATGCCTAGGAATTGAATTCTGTTAAACTGAGTAACGGGTTACCCAAAATGCGTTAACGGGTTACTTGCTGAAAATCTGCTTAGGAATTGAATTTCGTTAATTTGAGTAACGGGTTACCCAAAATGCGTTAACGGGTTACTTACTGAAAATATGCCTAGGAATTGAATTCTGTTAAACTGAGTAACGGGTTACCCAAAATGCGTTAACGGGTTACTTGCTGAAAATCTGCCTAGGAATTGAATTTTGTTTTGTGTTAACGGGTTACCCAAAATGCGTTAACCGGTTACCACTGTTGAAAAAGGGAAAAATTGAGGATTTTAAATGCTATAACCATTTTGAAATAAAATCTAAGTGTGCGTGTTTGATGATGAACCTATATATGTGAATAGTATATTTGTTATGAATGTGTATACGTACCATTGATGGATAATTCATAGAGTTGAATTATGGTTATATGTGGAATGTTAAGATGGTAGAGATGATCTTAATTGCATATATTGTTGGTATTTGTACATTCATTCATGGCATAGTCGGCTTTATGGTGGAAGTAGTGAAACTGTGGGTTCACATGGTAATAGACGTTGATCCTTGAGTGGAAATAGACATAGCAGACGTTGATCCTTGAGTGGAAACAGTTGTAGCAGACATTGATCCTTGAGTGGAAATAGACGTAGTAGGCGTTGATCCTTAAATGGAAATAGACGTAGTAGACGTTGATCCTTAAATGAAAATAGACGTAGCAGACGTTGATCCTTTAATGGAAATAGACGTAGCAGACGTTGATCCTTGAATGGAAATAGGCGTAGTAGACGTTGATCCTTAAATGGAAATAGACGTAGCAGACGTTGATCCTTAAATGGAAATAGACGTAGTAGACGTTGATCCTTAAGTGGAAATAGACGTAGCAGACGTTGATCCTTGAATGGAAATAGGCGTAGTAGACGTTGATCCTTAAATGGAAATAGACGTAGCAGACGTTGATCCTTAAATGGAAATAGACGTAGCAGACGTTGATCCTTGAATGGAAATAGGCGTAGTAGACGTTGATCCTTAAATGGAAATAGACGTAACAGACGTTGATCCTTAAATGGAAATAGACGTAGTAGACGTTGATCCTTAAATGGAAATAGGCGTAGCAGACGTTGATCCTTAAATGGAAATAGGCGTAGCAGACGTTGATCCTTAATTGGAAATAGACGTAGTGGCTTTGATCTTGTCCGGATCGAAAGCGTGGCTTGGATTCTAGATATTGAATCGGGAAGCGGTGAAACGTTGGGTTCACATTGCGGTACCACATGCATAGAGTCACATGTCTTGCATTGAGTCACATTAGAGTTATGTGATAGTTGAATATATGCATTGATGTGATTGTTATGTGTGTATGAGATATGGTAATTGAATTTGATGATGTTTGGATACATAACTTGGCAAAATATGTGATTATGTGATAATTGTAGTTATGTGTATATTTGGGAATATAGTATCGGATTTTAATATTATACTCCTTGAGTTTTGATGGATGTTTGAAACATGTGAAATAAATGTTGGTTAGTATTATTTACATGGTTATACAAGGTGTTGATTTAATCATTGTGCTTTATTATGCTTCTTCATAATGATTTGAATTCTCACCATTCTGTTTGAATGTTGCCTTTACATGGGCATCGTGCAGATACTCAAGAGTAGTATTGCTGAAGTAAGTGGACGGTAGCTTACTCGAGATTTAGCCGGAGAGTTTCCGTGTTTTGGTTTAGAGACTAGGTAGTGAGTCAATGCTCTGGTCATGTAACACGGGGTAGATTAGTAGTATTGAACTCATGTCTTATTTGGATATGTATTATGTTATTACTTGTGAACATGTTTAATTGCATTTGCTGTTTGAGAGGTCATAGTGCCAAATATTCTGGATATGGTTTTATTTTATCTTGAGGATATTATTGAGAGATGATCATGGTATGGGACATGGATCATTTTATGAAATACATGAGTATTCATTATTTTCCGATGCGAACGCATATTCTTGAATATTCATGATAATTGAAATGTGTTATTTTAAATGACCAGGTGTATTGTATATTGATGATGAATGATGTTGGTTTTTGAAAGCTTTTAGTTTTTGAAAACGTCAATGTGACGCCCTTTGGTTATATGCGTGCTTATTCACTCTGATTATATGTTAAGTATTTTAGGGTATAAAAAGGGGTGTTACACCAATGGTGATTGAGCTTAAAAGGGTGATTGGGGGAAGTGTGTTGACTTTCCGATACTTGAGAAATTGGAACTTGATGTCCAAGCAAGCATTGAGTGTGATAGATAAGGATCCATGCATGGCGCTTTTAGGTTGGGGATACCAAGTGCGTGTTTGCTTACCTTTAATAATTTTTGAGAGAAGTGTAATTCAATGTTGTTTCCCTTAATTTTTTTTTGAAAAAGCGGTTTTTAACAAGAAATTTCCAATGTAATATCATTTTAATAAAAAGTCATACTTCGCAGGCAAAGCAGAAAAGATAAAATGTATTGAGCATGTATGAGGGAACTGATTTTATTGATAAATGGTCCCAAAATGGGTGATTTTCTATAAAACAAATTCCTAAAAGAGGTGATTGCAAAAAGAAATTGAAAAACTATAATGGCAATGAAACATCTCGAGTTTCCACCAAATTCCAACTCTGCTATAGTCTTTATGCCTTTGGTCGTCCTTTGATCTTGCTTTCAGAATGAGAGTGACGAGATTGGTTTGCTGAGGAAGCCACTAGATTGACTTTCTGAGGATTGAAGAAATATTCTTGGCGGGATGCAGCCTCTCGCTTTTATTAAATCCCTAATTTTTACCTACACTGCCCTTTCGGATTTTCAGTCTACCGAGATACTCATTTTTGCATAAATCACCCTTTTGGATTTTCAATGCATTGTAATGGTCCTTTAACCATTTAATTTTCATAAGTTTCACTTCCTCGGGGGAATTCTCGTCTGATGTAAAAGCCTTGTAATGGTCCCTTAGCCATTTAATTTTAATGCATTGCCCTTTTCCACCATTGTCCTCCAAAGGCACTCCCAATAGTTCTATAACCGTCTCATATGCCACATTTGTGTGACCAATGTAACACCCTTCTAAAATACCTCAAATATTTAATTAAAATAGTAATATATCAATCAGAGTAATTATGCAATTAAGGGTGTCACACAATCATTTCACACCATTCACCAAATAACTGTCATGCTCTTTTATTAATTCAAAACATAAATCATTTGCACAATACGCAGCGGATAGAAATCAAATCAATCATGCAGAACATGTAACACATTACATGTAAAATTATTCAACAAGGTAAAACATCCCGTCCCGATGTTACATCTATCAGAGCATGACCCACTAAGGAGACTACACTAGACTCCAAGCACTAGCTTCTACTCAATCACTGCTCGTTACCTGAAAAATAGTTGTAAGGGTGAGTTCCTCAATCGATATAATAAGCATTATAAAATATCATGTAATGCTAAGTAAATAACACATTAATCACCCTAATCATATCACACATTCGGTAACGGCACATCAACTCAAATGGCATACTCAATACCAACACAATTCATACTCATACCCAATGCCAACACAAACACGCGTATAATATTGGAATACATCCATTCATATTATACGTCATACATACATTATGCAATGAGACTCCATGCATGCGGTACCGACTATTCGTGAACATATAGTTCACCTCACCGATCAAATCCAGATACGGCTACCAAGCCCACTAGTCCCACTCATTTGAGACCTAGTGACTCACTCACTAATTCCTCACCACGGGAATTAGCTACCACCCCAAGGGTCATGCTATGCACGCTAATCACCTAGCATGCAAACATCAACAACAATCCACAATGATTTACTCACTAATTCCTCACCATGGGAATTAGCTACCACCATAAAGGCCACAATATGCATGCTAATTCACCTAGCAATGCAACATCATCAACAACAATCCACAATGGACATATGCTCACACTCTAAGCCATAAAACAGTCCATTCACCAACACATGCATAATATATACATTCACAGCATTATGCATACCATCATACATTCATCAACACATGTATCAAAACATCATATCACGTCAAATAATTAATCACAGTATTAGCACACTCCACTAATACCTATACTGCTCAAAACAGCGGGAATTAATCCCTATTACATCATACGCCAATATAGGCCAAACACCAATTATGCACACATTATTCAAATATTAATTTTTTCACTTTTCCAACAGTGTTAACCGGTTAACGCCCTGGGTTAACCGGTTAACGCAACACAGAACACGCTTTCTGGCAAAACTCAACAGTGTTAACCAGTTAACGCCCTGGGTTAACCGGTTAACGCAGACAGAACAGCAATATTTTCACAACCCACAACAGTGTTAACCGGTTAACGCCCTGGGTTAACCGGTTAACGCAATCAAAACAACAATACTTCACAATTCCTAACAGTGTTAACCGGTTAACACCCTGGGTTAACCGGTTAACGCAAGACAGAAAGCTGTTCCTGCGCTAACACGAAGCAGAATGCAGAATTCTCCGCATTTTCCGCCGTTGGAGGACTTCCGGACCTCCGATTCCGATTCCGTAAAAAGCTATACGTTCGGGAAAACACAACTCACACAAATACAGATTCAATTACAGTTTTCACATCATCTATTCATCACAATTTTTCAACATTCATAATCCAATTAGGGTTAAATCAACGGCTTATCACTACCCATTATATATTAACCCATAATACCCATTAAACGACGATAAACCCCCCTTACCTGAGTTAATCCGGCAATCCTTTAAGCTTCAAGCTTTTCTCTTCTCCAACCTTCTTCCTCTTGCTCTGCCTCTTTGCCCTTTTCCTCTTTTTGAGCCGCTTCTCTGTTTTCACGTGAAAACTCTTTTTACCAAAATGGATCTCTTTTTCTTATTTCCAACTTATATATTTTCCAATAATTATTATTCCAATAATAATAATAATAATCCAAAAATTCCAATTATTTAATTAAATTAATAAATATAATATTAACTTAAATTAAATAATTATCTTATTTTTATCGGGGTGTTACAACTCTCCCCCACTAAAAGAGTTTTCGTCCTCGAAAACATACCTCAAGCGAATAACTCCGGATAAGACTCCTTCATCTGACTCTCAAGTTCCCAAGTCACATTGCCACCTGCTGGTCCTCCCCAAGCTACCTTTACCAAAGCAATCTCTTTACCCCGCAACTGCTTCAACTCTCGATCCTCGATCCTCATAGGTGATGTTTCAACAGTCAGGTTATCTCTCACCTGTACATCATCTATTTGGACCACATGCGACGGATCAGGAATGTACCTCCTCAACTGAGACACTTGAAAAACCTCATGCAAATTCGCAAGTGACGGCGGTAAAGCGATACGATAGGCTACCTCCCCTATCCTCTCCAAAATCTGGTAAGGACCAATAAATCGAGGTGTCAACTTCTTCGACTTCAAAGCTCGACCAACACCAGTTATCGGAGTAACACGAAGAAACACATGATCTCCCTCTTGAAACTCAAGTGCCTTCCTCCTCTTGTCGTGATAACTCTTCTGACGACTCTGAGCAATCCTCATCTTCTCCTGAATCATCTTAATCTTTTCCGTAGTTTGTTGAACAATCTCCGGTCCAACCACATCACTCTCACCGGACTCATACCAACATAAAGGTGTCTGACATCTCCTACCATACAAAGCTTCAAACGGTGCCATACCAATGCTCGAATGAAAACTATTGTTGTAGGTAAACTCAATCAAAGGTAAGTAACAATCCCAAGCACCTCCCTTTTCCAAAACACAAGCCCTCAAAAGATCCTCCAATGACTGAATCGTCCTCTCAGTCTGACCATCAGTCTGCGGATGATATGCAGAACTCAATCTCAGCTTAGTTCCCAAAGCCCTCTGCAAACCTTCCCAGAACTTTGATGTAAATCTAGGATCTCTGTCCGAAACAATACTCGACGGAATACCATGCAAACTTACAATCTTCTCAATATACAACTCGGCTAATCTCTCTAACGGATAATCCGTTCTGATCGGAATGAAATGAGCCGATTTCGTCAATCTATCTACAATCACCCAAATAGCTTCAAAATTCTTACTTGTCCTCGGTAAACCAGAAACAAAATCCATACTGATACTATCCCACTTCCACTCTGGAATAGCCAACGGTTGCATTAGCCCAGACGGCTTCTGATGCTCAATCTTTGACTTCTGACAAGTCAAACAAGAATAAACAAAACTCGCAATTTCTCTTTTCATTCCCGGCCACCAAAATAACTTTTTCAAATCATGATACATCTTCGTAGCTCCAGGATGAATACTCAGGCCACTACGATGTCCTTCCTCAAGAATACTCTTCTTAAGTTCGGTAACATCCGGAATACACACCCGATTACCAAATTTCAAAACACCATTCTCATCAACTCTGAATTCACCACCTTGACCTTGATTCACTAGAGTCAACTTATCAACCAAAAGCACATCGGATTTCTGACCCTCTCTAATCTCATCCAGAATACTACTCGTTAACTTCAACATTCCCAATTTAACACTATTGTGAGTACTCTCACACACCAAACTCAAGTCTCTAAACTGCTCAATTAAATCCAATTCCTTAACCATTAACATAGACATATGCAATGATTTCCGACTCAATGCATCAGCCACTACGTTTGCTTTACCCGGATGGTAATTCAAACCAAAGTCATAATCCTTCAGAAACTCTAACCATCTCCTCTGTCTCATATTCAGCTCTTTCTGATCGAACAAATACTTTAAACTTTTATGGTCACTGAAAACCTCAAATCTTGACCCGTACAAGTAATGCCTCCATAACTTCAGAAAAAATACCACAGCTGCCAACTCTAAATCGTGTGTCGGATAGTTCCTCTCATGAACCCTCAGCTGTCTCGAAGCATAAGCTATAACCTGCTTATTCTGCATCAACACACCACCCAAACCCAACAATGAAGCATCACAGTAAACCTCAAATGATTCCGATGGACTCGGTAATATCAGAATAGGAGTAGTAGTTAACCTTCTCTTTAACTCTTGGAAACCTTCTTCACATTTTGAGTCCCAAACAAAAGCTTGCCCCTTTTTAGTCAACATCGTCAACGGTAATGCCAACTTAGAAAATCCCTCGATGAACTTCCTATAATATCCTGCAAGTCCAAGAAAACTCCTTATCTCAGAAACTGACTTCGGAGCTTCCCACTTAGATACCGCTTCTATCTTAGAAGGATCAACAACAACACCACCTCTTGAAATCACATGACCAAGAAAACTAACCTCTTCTAACCAAAATTCACACTTGGACAGTTTAGCAAATAACTTCTTTTCCCGCAGAACTCCTAAAACCACTCTCAAATGCCCAGCATGCTCTTCTTCAGATTTCGAATACACCAAAATATCATCAATAAACACCACAACAAACTGATCTAGGTACAGATGGAAAATCCTATTCATATACTCCATAAATACTCCAGGCGCATTAGTCACACCAAAAGGCATTACAGAATACTCATAATGTCCATACCTTGTTCTGAAAGCAGTCTTCTGAATATCCTCAGTTTTCACACGTATCTGATGATATCCCGACCTCAAATCTATTTTGCTGAACACACTCGCACCAACTAACTGATCCATCAAATCATCAATCCTCGGCAAAGGATACCGATTCTTGATCGTCACTTTATTCAGTTGCCTGTAGTCCACACACAACCTCATAGTACCTTCTTTCTTCTTAACCAATAACACTGGTGCACCCCACGGTGACACACTCGGACGAATAAATTTCTTATCCAACAGATCTTCCAACTGACTCTTCAATTCAGTTAACTCAACAGCAGACATACGGTACGGAGCCATCGACATCGGCCTAGTACCAGGTACCAAATCAATCGAGAACTCAACTTCACACTCTGGCGGTAATTCATTCACTTCTTCCGGAAACACATCAGGAAAATCACACACCACGGCTAAATCGCAAATCACCAGTTTATCTTTAGCCTCCAAAGTCGCTAACAACATAAACAACTCTGCCCCATCTGCTACTGCTTCATTCACCTGCCTTGCAGATAGAAACAAACTCTTTCCTTCCTCATTCTCAGGAAAAATCACAGTCTTATCAAAACAGTTGATATAAACTCGGTTAAACACCAACCAGTTCATACCCAGAATAACATCAATCTGCACTAGTGGAAGACACACTAGGTCCATCCCAAAGTCTCTACCAAAAATACTCAAAGGACAATTTAAACAAACTGAAGTAGTAGTCACTGAACCCTTCGCAGGAGTATCAATCACCATACTTCCATGCATCTCAGATATCTCTAAATTAAGTTTCACAGCACAATCCAAAGATATAAAGGAATGAGTAACACCTGTGTCAATAATAGCTACAAGAGGAAAGCCATTAATATAACACGTACCTCGGATCAAACGATCATCTGCAGAAGTCTCAGAACCCGATAAAGCAAAGACCTTGCCTCCCGACTGGCTCTCTCTCTTCGGCTTAGGACACTGTGGACTGATATGACCCACCTCTCCACAGTTGAAACAAGTCACAGTCTTCAACCGGCACTCTGCAACCAAATGACCACCTTTGCCACACTTAAAACACTTCCTCTCAGTACTAGTACACTCATGGACACGATGTCCAGCCTGACCACATCTATAACACTTAGCAGGGGCACTAGAGTCTCCCCCACTAGGCCTCTTCATCCCACTCTGTCGCTGGAAACCTTTGCCAGCTGCATACGGTTTCCCACGACCATTCTGATTCTTGCCTTTCCTATCAACCCTCTGCTGATAGCTCTCCGCTCTGGCCTTGGTATCCTGTTCAAAAATTCTGCAACAGTCAACCAAATCAGAAAACACTCTAATCCGCTGATACCCAATAGCCTGCTTGATCTCGGGACGTAACCCGTTCTCAAACTTCACACATTTTGAAAATTCCCCAGTAGCCTCATCATAGGGAGTGTAATACTTCGACAGCTCTGTGAACTTAGCAGCATACTCAGTAACAGACCGATTGCCCTGCTTCAATTCCAAGAACTCTATCTCTTTCTTTCCTCTAACATCCTCTGGAAAATACTTCCTCAGGAATCTCTCTCTGAACACAGCCCAAGTGATCTCAGCATTCCCAGCAGATTCCAACTCAGTGCGGGTAGCAACCCACCAATCATCTGCTTCCTCTGACAGCATATGCGTACCGAACCTGACCTTCTGGTTATCGGCACACTCAGTCACTCGGAAGATCCTCTCGATCTCCTTTAACCACTTCTGAGCACCATCTGGATCGTATGCTCCCTTAAACATTGGAGGATTGTTCTTCTGGAACTCACTCAGTTGACGAGCAGCTCCCATTCCCACAACATTCGGATTTCCCCCAAGTACTCCAGCTAGCATACCCAGAGCCTCAGCAATCGCAGCATCGTCTCTACCTCTTCCAGCCATCTCTAAGTTAATCCAACAAGATAAAACAATAAGTACTGATAGGGTTACACAACACCTATCCCGTACAGGGAAAACAGAATAATTACGACTCGACTCGACCGACTATGCTCTGATACCACTAATGTAACACCCTTCTAAAATACCCCAAATATTTAATTAAAATAGCAATATATCAATCAGAGTAATTATGCAATTAAGGGTGTCACACAATCATTTCACACCATTCACCAAATAACTGTCATGCTCTTTTATTAATTCAAAACATAAATCATTTGCACAATACGCAGCGGATAGAAATCAAATCAATCATGCAGAACATGTAACACATTACATGTAAAATTATTCAACAAGGTAAAACATCCCGTCCCGATGTTACATCTATCAGAGCATGACCCACTAAGGAGACTACACTAGACTCCAAGCACTAGCTTCTACTCAATCACTGCTCGTTACCTGAAAAATAGTTGTAAGGGTGAGTTCCTCAATCGATATAATAAGCATTATAAAATATCATGTAATGCTAAGTAAATAACACATTAATCACCCTAATCATATCACACATTCGGTAACGGCACATCAACTCAAATGGCATACTCAATACCAACACAATTCATACTCATACCCAATGCCAACACAAACACGCGTATAATATTGGAATACATCCATTCATATTATACGTCATACATACATTATGCAATGAGACTCCATGCATGCGGTACCGACTATTCGTGAACATATAGTTCACCTCACCGATCAAATCCAGATACGGCTACCAAGCCCACTAGTCCCACTCATTTGAGACCTAGTGACTCACTCACTAATTCCTCACCACGGGAATTAGCTACCACCCCAAGGGCCATGCTATGCACGCTAATCACCTAGCATGCAAACATCAACAACAATCCACAATGATTTACTCACTAATTCCTCACCATGGGAATTAGCTACCACCATAAAGGCCACAATATGCATGCTAATTCACCTAGCAATGCAACATCATCAACAACAATCCACAATGGACATATGCTCACACTCTAAGCCATAAAACAGTCCATTCACCAACACATGCATAATATATACATTCACAGCATTATGCATACCATCATACATTCATCAACACATGTATCAAAATATCATATCACGTCAAATAATTAATCACAGTATTAGCACACTCCACTAATACCTATACTGCTCAAAACAGCGGGAATTAATCCCTATTACATCATACGCCAATATAGGCCAAACACCAATTATGCACACATTATTCAAATATTAATTTTTTCACTTTTCCAACAGTGTTAACCGGTTAACGCCCTGGGTTAACTGGTTAACGCAACACAGAACACGCTTTCTGGCAAAACTCAACAGTGTTAACCGGTTAACGCCCTGGGTTAACCGGTTAACGCAGACAGAACAACAATATTTTCACAACCCACAACAGTGTTAACCGGTTAACGCCCTGGGTTAACCGGTTAACGCAAGCAAAACAGCAATACTTCACAATTCCTAACAGTGTTAACCGGTTAACACCCTGGGTTAACCGGTTAACGCAAGACAGAAAGCTGTTCCTGCGCTAACACGAAGCAGAATGCAGAATTCTCCGCATTTTCCGCCGTTGGAGGACTTCCGGACCTCCGATTCCGATTCCGTAAAAAGCTATACGTTCGGGAAAACACAACTCACACAAATACAGATTCAATTACAGTTTTCACATCATCTATTCATCACAATTTTTCAACATTCATAATCCAATTAGGGTCAAATCAACGGCTTATCACTACCCATTACATATTAACCCATAATACCCATTAAACGACGATAAACCCCCCTTACCTGAGTTAATCCGGCAATCCTTTAAGCTTCAAGCTTTTCTCTTCTCCAACCTTCTTCCTCTTGCTCTGCCTCTTTGCCCTTTTCCTCTTTTTGAGCCGCTTCTCTGTTTTCACGTGAAAACTCTTTTTACCAAAATGGAACTCTTTTTCTTATTTCCAACTTATATATTTTCCAATAATTATTATTCCAATAATAATAATAATAATAATAATAATCCAAAAATTCCAATTATTTAATTAAATTAATAAATATAATATTAACTTAAATTAAATAATTATCTTATTTTTATCGGGGTGTTACAACCAACAACTTCTAACCCATTCACACGCAAATTTAACAATATGTGTACATCCTCCAAAGGGACTGTGCATTCACCGATTGGAAGATGAAATGTGTAGGTTTCTAATCTCTATCTTTCAGATAAGGAGGGAAGAAATTTTATATCAATGTCGTATGAAGTTATGTTGATAATGTGACCAAAGCCCGCTTGTATCAAATATGGACGGATCATCTCGCCGACCTCGACGTATGAATGTGAATATGGTTTGAAGCTTCGTTCATTCTAAAAAGAAAAGTAATTAAACAAATACATATAAACAATACATAGTAACAACAAAATTAAATAACATAGTAGAAACAAAATTAAACAATAGTAGTAGAAACAATATAGTAAACAAAATTAAACAATATATTAAATAATATAGTAAATTCTAAAATGAAAGACATTCTAACATTTACATATAGTAGTAAAAACAAAGACATATTAAACAATAAAAGTAAAAATAATATATGATATTCTATAATGAAAGACATTCTAACACTTAGACATGCATGCTGGTACGTGGGAATCTCTGCATGCATGCAGAAGATTCATGTCCGCCCTTTGAATGGGCGGAAGGGTTGGATTTTTATGACACCCGACCATTGAATGGGCGGTAGAGTTACTTTTTTGTCTGTCACCCGAGCCTACAATGGGCAAAGTTAATTTCTTGTCTGACACCCGTTCATTGAATGGTCGACAACATTGAAATCGTCTTCCAACATGCAGGTTGACCTCCCATGCATTGGGTGGAAGCCTTAAAGTTGTCTGCCAACCGCTCCTTCAATAGGCGACATTGTGTAATTAAATTTCTTGACCATTTGACCAAGTTTCAGCATGCGCATATGTGTGCAAAATGACAAAAAAATTATCCTTTTATAACTATCATTTTCTCATGAAATTTTACACCAACTCAAAACATTTTCATATCATGTCTCACACTCAAAAATATGTTTAATGCCCATCACAATAGAAATGTTATTACATCTGATGAAATGGGCTTGATCTTTGAAAATACTTAAATTTATCGTTTCACTATTAGTAGAAGGTCTTCATTCCAACATTTGAAATAAAGGATAGAGATGAAGCTTCAAGAAGGATCTGTTTCACAAATTACTTACAAAAATCTTGCTCATTTTGGGAACAATCAATTTAAATTTGTTCCATTGAAGGTTCGCGATGTCGAAGATGTTGAAACGATGTTCATGAATAATGAATATTCTGGGTTTCAGTACATTGATTTATATATAAGATCTGAACAATGTTAATAAACCCAGATGTCACAGATAATCAATGCATTGGAAGAAGGTGCACCGACTATTGTTGAAGAAGAATATGTTGAATAAGAAAATGAGGCACAAACTGATCATTACTTTACTACTTTATTTGAAAAAGGAGACAATGTTCAACAGGAAGCAGTTGACGAAGGAGACAATGATGAACAACACATTCCAGTTGGGAATGTTTTTTTCCTACCTTCCCACATGAAAAACTTATCCTCAAGTACATATCAATCATCCTTTGAATGGCCACACATTCATAGTCTTCCGATGGAGGGTGCCATAGATGTGGGTAACCAATTTAAAAATAAAGTTGTCTGTGTGCTTTCCATAAAAAATATCACATGAAACATTGTGTGGATTTTAAGGTGAAAGATTTCGATTAGAATATATATCTAATATGTTGCAAAAACGATACATGCAAGTTTCATCTATTGGCGTCCTATAGAAAAAGAAGTGACTTGTGGAAGATATGCATTATGAACCCCCACTTAGTTGTTCGACAACTATCTTTAATCAAGATCATTAGAAACTTAGCTCTCACCTGATGTGTCAACATTTAATGTCTTTTATAGACAAGGATCCTTCTATCAAGGTGAGCGTTTGTATCAGTAAAATTGTTTCCGAATACAATTTCACTCAATCATATAGGAAAACATGGATTGCAAGGAATAAAGCAATTGAATAGGTATACGATAACTGAGAGAATTCAAACAAAGAACTTCTACATTACTTGTTAGCACTTAAAAAATTTGTTATGGTTACAGTGGTGGAAATGGAAACACTATCCATATATACAGATGACAACACTATTGTTGAAGGGAAACACACATTCCATCGACTATTCTAGGAATTCCAACCATGCATTAGAGGCTTTGCATATTGCAAGCCTATACTTCAAATTGATGAAACCTGGTTATATGGATGGAAATGGATGCCTATACCATATAACCAGGTTTCATCAATTTGAAGTATAGGCTCCGAAAAAAGTTATTAACATGGGTAAGTATTTATCTATTTCCTAACATTATATCTTTGTCAATTATATATTATAACATTAACCCTTTTTTTACACATATAAGGTATGCTTTAAACCAACCAACATTTTACTATTACCAGAATGAAATCGGCATGGCTAATGGTGACGCTTTAAGGTGGGTAGACAATATTTCAATAGAAAAATGGACAAGGACATTTGATGGGTATCAAAATTGGTGTCACATGAAATAAAACCTCGTCGAGTCAATGAATTCAGTCTTTAAAGGCACCCGTAATTTGCCCATTATAACATTGGTAAGTGCAATATACTATATACTGTAATCACTATTTGCTCAAAGGGGTGCAAAGTGGAGGGCAATGTTGAATTCAGGGTAAACATTTACAGAAAATTGCGTTAAAGTGATGAAAGAAGAAATAACAAAATCCAACATGCATCAGGTAAGCATTTTTTACTATAATCAAAACACTTTCAGTTTGAAGTAGACAATGAACCATAATGAGGGGAAGCTTATGAGACGTTACAAGGTCAACCTAATAAATGATTGGTGTGACTGCGGAAAGTTTCAGGCATACCATCTCTCTTGTTCACATGTAATCGCTACATGTTCTACGGTGCGTCATGATGCCTATGCTCTTTTGTCCAACGTTTACAGGGTTGCAAACCTATTTGGGGTTTACAACACAAGCTTTCCAGTGTTGCCATACGATGAATATTAGCCAATTTATAAAGGAGATCAAATTTTCCATAATCCAAGAATGTGAAGGAACAAGAAAGGTCTCCTAGTAAGCATACATATCAAAACATAAATGGATACGACTGATAAGTTGGAAAGAAAATATTCCATGCGTCGTCTTCCCGATCACAACCGAACTGGGTGTCCCAATGTTGGAACTAGTAATAGTTAATTTTTTATTTTATTATCAATTATCATTTTCAGATTGCCATAAAGCTTCTCAATTATTTGAACCATTACTCATTAAGTATCAAATATAAATAACAAGAAACCAGATATCACAAAACAAACAACAACGAGTCTAAATAAACAACACATAAAACAAATATCAAGACAAATAAAAATACTTAACCACAACATTTCTAACTGATTACAACAATCAAACTGATATCATTTGGTCCAAACATCATTTCTCTCGCATCCTTATCATTCTTAACTCGCACCCACCGATGCAAGGCATCATGTCTCTCAATACTTCTAATTTTTTCGCCTTCAGGTATGTCTCAGTCTAACCAACGAATCAACTCCCTATGTAGTTGCTCAAAACTACAGATGTTCTAGAAGAACATCTCCATCAGAGGTTTGTCTCTCGAATAAACCACTTTCCCTTTACAGCGATGATACATGTTAACACTATACAAGAAAATGAGAATAGATGTGAAAAAGTAGATCATACCACACCTCTATTTATATCAGATCCGCACTATACTTAAATAATAAAATAATCAAAGGATCCAACCATTACAATGACAGAGATGTACTTAAATAATAAAATAATCAAAAGATCTGTCTATTGTAGTGGCGAAGCTGTACTTAAATAATAAAACATTCAAAAGATCCATCCATTGTAATGATGTGGCTGTACTTAACTAATAAAATAATCAAAGAATCCGTCAATTGCAGAGACGAAGTTGTACTTTTTTATAAAATAATTATAAAATAATTATAATTATATATATATATATATATATATATATATATATATATATATATACATATATATATATATATATATATATATATATATATATATATATATATCAATTTAAATTATTTGAAATTAATTTATAATAATTAAAATCTAATTAACATATATTCATTGCTAATTAAAATATAAAAATATTTTTATTAAAATAATTGCGTACATAAAAATAAATTTAAATTATTTTATTATAACCACAAAACTAATTAATATATATTAGTTATTAATTTTTATATTAATTTTAAATATATTAATTAATAATATTTATTATTAATATTAATTATATTTATTATTAATATTAAATTTAGAAAGAAAAAAAACATGACACATTGCCGTCCATTCAATGGACGGGTCTTATGATTTTTTGAGAGGGACCGCCTATTCATTGAACCGTAGTTCTATGATTAGAATTTTTTTTTGTTTGAATTGATGACACTTTGGTATATTTAGTTGAAAAACATGAATGAGTGGATATTTGTTTTTAAAAGGAATGATATGATTCTTTTAAAAATAATCATTATTTTCAAATTAAATATTAAAATAATCATTTTTTAAAATTATTTATCAAAATAATTATTTTTTCAAAAAAAAAGAAATTACACATCTAATAAAATAGACATATCAAATGACACATATTTTATAATATCCCTAAGACGTCATGTCTAATGACATGCATGTGCCATTCACCCTGGAGCTACATACATCCACTTAGTAAGATTGAAGATTGTTGTTAGCTCTAACTAATTGGTTTGAATCGGATAAAAAACCGAAAAAGTTCACCAAATTCACTGGTAGAACATATAACCTCTACTAAATGGTTTAAAACGAAAACTTCCTCTTGCAGATCAGAGATCTATTAAAATCTTTCACGTAAACCTGAGCCATACTTAAGATAAAGGACAAATAAGTGATTGAATCAATCAAGGACTTCATAACAAAATATAGCTTATTCAGTTCACTTGCTAGCTTAATTAACCTAAAATTTTCATCACTTGGTTTTGTTAGTTGAAACCTATAAACAAACATTTCCAAAGAAACCTATGCATATGCAATAACTGATATCGTCTATTGATAAAACAATGCAAAGTACAAATGGATATTATTGCCCAAAAGTTAATAATACTCGTATAGTATAAGAAGCTACTCAAGTAGTATGTTTTATCTAGTTAATAGAATACTGCAATAAAAGCTAGATCTTTAACACAATAAATTTACTGGTCTTTCCTTTGCAGGGAGAGGATCCTATGCTTATAACCATAATACAGAAAAAATCAAAAGTACTGTGTTTGAAAAACAATTAATTATATTTAGAGTAACTGGTTACTAGGAATAGGATACAAATACAATATGGAGCATATGTTATACATTTTCTTGACATTATTTTCTTAACGAGGTCCCAGTCACCTACTAACAAAAATAATTAATCCAAGTATCTAATTTTTTTTTCAAAAATCACAAAAATATCCTATTTTTCTTTAAAAAAATTCAAATTACTCTACTTTCAAACGAAGAATATTAAAAGAGAATTGGTGCCCCTTCTTATTTTAATAGGAGGCACAAATAGCCAAAAAGACCCTCTCTTTATTATTATATTTTTTTATTTATCAAATAAATATTTTAGTTGTTTTAAATTAATATTTAATATAAAACAAAAAATGTATTTAAATATATTTGTTTATAACAAATTATCAAATAACAACAAATAAAAAAAAATGTAATTAGTCAAATTAATAAAATACTAGTCAAATATAATTTGTGTTATAACTATTTAAACAATTTTTGTATTTTATTGATGAGGTCTTACAGAATGACATCCAGTGCCACATCAACGAGATGGTATTTGTAGTTGAAAACTCTATTAGTTTTTCTATTGTGGTTGGGAAGAAGTCTCTGCATCGTCATCAGAAAAATATATAGTCCCACATATTGTCTAAGAATTCTTGATTGGTCGATGCACTATCGTAATTTAATTTGTTATTCATTGAAAGTTTTGTTGCGTTGTTTGGGTTGATCTTGTAATAGTTGGACAGTAGCAATCTTGGTGGAGAGATGAATTTGATGTGAATGATTATGTTAGGAAAAAAAGAATTTGTTGCTGTGGTGTTTGGGAGTTAATGTTTGTGCAAGGTGTTGGCTATGTGTATTCATATGGGTATGATAAGTTGGTGGTTGGTAATTGTTGTTGGAAAAATGAATTAAAATGTTTGGGATTTTTGTTAGTATAAAGGGTTATACATTTAGTTTTGTAATTGAGTGTTTAACATGTATTGATTTTGAGTGTTAATCAAAGGTTGGTATATAGTTTGATAATTTTGTTGTGTTGACATATGAGAGTATGACACGTATTGGTTTTCGGTGTTAATTTAAGATTGTTGTGCTGGGTTATGAGTGTAGACTTGTTGTTTTGTATGTTGAAGGTTTGGAGACGATGCTTGTTCATGTGGGCCAACTAATAATCTATGTTCGGATAGATAGTCGATTGTAATCGATCTATACCATATCATATATTCACGGTTTGGTTTACATTCAAATGGCATGACATAGTCGGTCATGACAAAGTTGTGACGGTTCCTCCACTGACGACATTTTTCCTTGTTGCGGTGTTTCGAATTAGAAAATGGTCATTGGTCGAACACCTAACTTTTATGTTAATCTTTGGAGCACCTCGAAAAATATGTAGTTTAACTCTATCATTATGGTGCATTTCTACAATAATGAATATGATAATTAGTGTTGTTGAAGTTCAAATGACTGCATCGTCTCCATCTTTTGGATAAACATCTCGTTTAGTCGGATATAACCTCTAGATCAAGTGATGCATAAAATGTATTTGTTAGTTTAATAAAAGTTAATGTTAATTAATAGGGCCAGTTTTGGGTCTATGCAACCTAGTATGTTGCACTAGGCCCAAAAAAAGAAGGGCCTCAATATTGAAATTTAAAAGAATTATTTATTCTTTTATGTTGAAATTTAATATTATATTATGTTTGTAGTGCAGTGGAAAGAATGTTTACTTCAATGCTAGACTTACGCGTTCAAACCTTAAAGTGGGTATTTATAATTTTAATTAGTTATTTTAATAAATTGTCAAAAAAAATTAACACTTTCATTCAAACCTATTTGAAGTACCTTAAAACACCATATATTACCAACTAAGCTAACCAAATTCATTGTTACATGAACCTTTTATTGTATACTAGTAACTTACCCGTGCTAACGCACAAGTCTCGTCTATATTCATATTACACGCCCGTCACCATCATTTTTGAAGATTTGATTTATCATCAAGTTCATTAACATACACTTAATTTAAAACATACAATCAATTTATATATTGAGCAGAACAATACATTCAAATGATGTATATAAAATGGTCAAAACAACAAAGACTTTTACAATATTTTGCAAACATAAAAAAACAGTATCAAAGTTTAATGATGTTTTAAACTTCGGATTACTACATAATAAAAGCTAAAAGAAAATGTTGCTTAACATCTCAAAATACTCTCGTCAATCAAGATAATTGCGACTTCAACATAGTAACAATAAGATTACAAGTCATTTATTCGTCCTACAACAACATGAATGAATAAATAAGTTAGAACTCAATTTCCAAAATTAGAGTTATAAAAGTAGAAAAAAGACAACAACAAAGTTCAAATAGAGCTATAGCATAAAAAAATAGAATAGTGATTTACCATCTAAGATAGTGATTGAAATACCTCATTGAACACAATATTGATAGTACTCAGACACGGTGCATTCTCCTTATCACATAAACAAATCATACAACATAAGTTTAAGGTATGATATAAGTGTTACAACATAATTTGAACTCCTATTGTTGCAATTGTAGGTTGGTTGGATATCAAGCAAATTCTATCTATAAATAACTACAACACATGGTAGAGTGGAAAGGTTAACACGTAAAATATTGTTTTAGTTTAAAAAATATGATTGTATTCATTAATTGTTGGTTTAGTAATTACTTCACCAATGTTTACAATTGTGGTCATTCACCGAGCTTCAATTATGATTACAGTAAAACATTTAATTAAGAAGGCTGAGAAACTTTACAATCATTGTTATAGCAAACAACAACCTGCAAAAAAAACGGTCACCTTAATGTGTATATTGAATGATGATAGCAACCAATGCGCAGTAACCGAAACAAGAGGTAATACATAATTGGTTTATTATTTGTACATCGTGTGATTAACACTTAGTACAATGCGTTGTAATTTAATGCATATGTTAGTTAAAGGTAATATTAGTTTAATGCATTGTGATTAATGACAATTATTCAATTACTCCATTGAGGTGTTGTAAAAGAGTAACAATTGATAGACTCTTCAAGGCACTGTGTGATACAATATAACAGGTATGCATGCTAATCAAAATCCTGCAATTATGATTTTTTTACAATATTCTCAAGCAAAGTGATATGATATGTATTTCCTGCAGTGCCTTGTCATATCATTTGCACACAAAGTCCAAAAAACACAAAACCAAAGCACCATTATATAAGGAGAAGTAAGGCATAACATATGCTCATTCTATTTTTTAAAGTTTCAACTTAAGCTTCATAGAAGATCAAACTATCATGTCTTCTTCCTCATATAGCAGGTCTTACAGTTCAAAACTCACATATCCAAAAAATCACTTTTGTTGTTTATGTGTAACATAACATGTACTACTATGATTAAATAAAATGATAATATTTCTCTATTTGCAGCGTTTCTTCAATGGACACAGGCGAAATCATGGAAATAATAGGTGGAATGGTTAGGGAGGTGAGGCAACCACAACCTTAAAACGCAGGTATGGATGTTGCACGATTTCCTGAAATAAACAGCTAGGGTTGAAGAGAAAGCAGTACATGGGAAAGAACATCAACATAACACAAACGCAGGTGAATGTAGTACATAATATCCCAGCTCAGTAGAACGTGAATGTGGCTAATTTGGAACTGAAATTGTACTGGGACAAAAGTATCACGAAGGCTTTAAAGGGTGGAAAAAATGTCTTAGTGATTTCTTAACCTAATGTATCTTGCATGGCATTT
Organism: Lathyrus oleraceus; assembly: GCF_024323335.1. Taxonomy (NCBI): domain Eukaryota; kingdom Viridiplantae; phylum Streptophyta; class Magnoliopsida; order Fabales; family Fabaceae; genus Lathyrus; species Lathyrus oleraceus. The sequence goes on from NC_066584.1 coordinate 294,837,088, forward strand.
TCCCTTGATATACACTGTGATTTTTCTTAGTTATTTAGTTTCTTAATAATATAAAAACGGACAAAACCTTGTAATTATGCAGCATTTTCCAGCTGATATTGTTAGGAGGGAACTACGTGTGGACCAGACTCAACTCACCTTGGTGGATATTGAAACTATGAGATATTGGATCTGTGACATTTTGAAAGCCAACAGACCCGACAGGGAGAGAAACTAAATATGAAGAATACCTTGCCTCTGGTTGGTATGAGTATGTTGAATCAAAATTTTATAAGGTTGGTGACCTCTTGCGGTTCCACTACTGCTCCCGTCCATAGATGTTGTAGGTGAGGATTGTCAAACGCTTTACACGTCAGGATATATAATATTACGAATGTTGGATTACACCCGTTTGTCTATGTTTTTGGTATTTCTAAATGTTTAGGTTAGTAGTGTTTGGAAAAGGGTGTGCTATGGTTGTGTTAGTGTCCTATTAAGTAAAAGTTTAAGTTATTGTTTAGGTTTTCTTAATGATGTAATATCAGTACTTTTGATGAAAAATTGCTATATGATTGCTTCGATTTAAATGCGTGAAAAAAAAGTTATTTCATTGCAAATACCCTATTACTTATGCACAACATTCATTATATAGTTCAAGCGCATTCATGATGGGTGAATCATAAAACTCACAAAAACAAATGGTTGATAATGTGAGAACTTACGTAGCCTTAACAATGTCAAATAGTCTGGTGCATCAAGCACAAACCATAACTTGGTAAAGAGTACCATCATCATAGTATCAGTATATCTTTCATTACTGTTGGAAACATACACAAACAATATTTTGTTCATTTTTGTACAAAACTTTGTGTTCAGAACCTGATCAAGATGTATGTTAGCAATGTTAATATACATGAAAAGGGCTATAACATAACAGATTTTCAAGAATATAATTAACAGATGTATCAACATAAATCTAACATGAACATAAATGAACTATAATTTGAGTCTATATTCATATTGAGCACTATATGTATATTGAACATAACCAATTTTAACATGTAATATTTTTTGAAACCCAAAGCATATGAATCACATATGTTCAAGAGAAATGTATAGAGCAATGCAACAAGTAGAAGCATGTATACCACTTCTGCAATAGCATATACGGATTAAAGTATCAAGGAGAACTTAAATAAGCGACAAATAAACAACAAACCATCCGTAATTGCACTTAATATAAAGTTTATTTATGTAACCTAAAAATTCATACACAAATACATCAGAGAGGATAAAGTTGTTTACATGATTTGAGCATATGTATTATTGTAATACTTTTATATCTATTAATAATAAAATATATCTAGTTTAGTTTTGAACCTATTCTAAACTTCATGTATGAAGAATGCAGTCAATTATTCAAGTGTTATTGCATATGCAAGGAAAAATCAATGGTATGATAGTGGAAAGTAATTACAAACTAATTATAATCCACATTTGAACTTAATTAGTGAGTATTAGTCTCTGTATGACAGGAATCCTAAACATGTAATTCAAGAGATAAAATTAAAAAAAAAACTCAAATACTGGAAATTCATATAGCATAAAAGCAAAACAACTCATTTCATAACATTAGATATCCAAATGTTGTTTACCACAATAAAACACAAAGGAAAGATAAGAAGCTTGATAAGCCACTATACTCCAAAGACTGTTTAGATTGATCACCAACCAACTCTAACTACACATCATAAACTAACAATTTAATTTAAAAAAACATCTAGCAGTTTTGTTCAAAAATGATACTAAAGCTTCATTTCTCCTTTTTGACATCCTTCAACAGTTTTGTAGATGAAAATTGAACGTTCTCCATGTCATATAGCGATTCCTCTGCAAATCTTTTTGATAGAGTGAGTTCCAAATTAGCACCAACAAGGTTATAATTAGCATACACAAACATAGATTCCCGTGGAAAAAAACAAACCCAAATAAGTAACATTGAAAATACTATTAACATTGGATAAATCAGTTAAAAAGATAACAACAAAGGATAAATATATGAAATTACAGAGTCAACTGCAGCAGCAACATAAATGGACGACTCATCAGGGTTTAGTTTGGACGTATGCTAAAAAAGAAGAAAGATAAAATTTTTACGAGATTATAGAAAAACTCTACGAGCACATAGGTTAGTGTTTAATATAAGAGAACCTCTTAAGTTGGAAACTGGTCCCTTAAATTTTTAATAGAATCTTCACCATATCTAAAACCAACAACAACCAATCTACCATACTTAGGCTGATAAACAATCCTAATTTCTAAATCCTTATTCAACATTGAGTCTAATGGATATGGAAATTTAAGTGGATCGTCTTCACCAGCCTAAAAATGAACATATCCATAAACGATTAGAATATATATGTCAACTTATAATCACTTTAACAGAGACATATAAATACCTCAACTAACTCTGTCTTCAAATTATTAGTTGATTTTCCAATAAGCTTTGCATAGTCACTATCCCAAAAGATAAATATGGCTTTGTGGTTGCTGTCTACGACATGAACCTCAAGTTTGTACCTATGTCAACAAATAACATAAATAAGATAACATATACAACATCAATACAAACTAACATGTTTAGTGCAAAATCATTTAAACATATAAAACACCTAGGTACATGTTTTTGAGTTTCATGGTTTGCATAACACAGAAACTTCCCATCTTTGTGTGTCACTCTTTTAGTACATTGGTCACAACCTTGATAATACCACCCAGATTTTCCAGCTTCAAATTTTTCCAATTTGGCAACAGTCACGGTGGCTGTCTCCTATTTATTCATGATATAGTATGTTGTAGTCAGAGATAGGAGTTAATATTAAATAGATGTAGAAACTTAGTTATCAATATATATAACCAAAATAACAAAATATGATACACTTACATATTGCAGAATGATAATATGAGAAACACTCATTACTTGTGCCTTCCATATAAATTTATCATGGTCGAAGTTTTGAGAGTTTTTTAACACTACGCCAAAAACTGGAATAGACAGCGCACCTTAGAGGGCGCTTTATTACAAAAGCGCTCTCTAAAGTGAAGCGAAAAATAAGGAGCAATAGACAGTGCACTTTAGAGGGCGCTTTTGTAACAAAGCGCCCTCTAAGGTGAAGCGAAAAAATAAGGAGGAGATAGAGGGACAACAATACATGGCGCTTTTTAGAAAGCGCCCTCTAAGGTTACCCTTAGAGGGCGCTTTTAATAAAGCGCTGTTATAAGTCCATGTGCATTTCCAGCTTATAAAGCGCTTCTGGAAAGCCTTAGAGAGCGCTTTCATAAGCGCCCTCTTAGGCCCCCTTTAGAGGGCGCTTTTTTTCCACAAGCGCCTTCTAAGGTGAAACGAAAAAATAAGGAGGAGATAGAGGGACAACAATACATGGCGCTTTTTAGAAAGCGCCCTCTAAGGTTACCCTTAGAGGGCGCTTTTAATAAAGCGCCCTCTAAGGTTACCCTTAGAGGGCGCTTTTAATAAAGCGCTGTTATAAGTCCATGTGCATTTCCAGCTTATAAAGCGCTTCTGGAAAGCCTTAGAGAGCGCTTTCATAAACGCCCTCTTAGGCCCCCTTTAGAGGGCGCTTTTTTCCCACAAGCGCCCTCTAATGTCCCCTTTAGTAAACATTAAAATTATAACATACTGCGCGTTTTGTTATTTTCGTTCTTTTTCACGTTAGGGTTCTAAGGCGTTTTCCTTCCACCTCTGTTAGATCTACATTATTACTGCGCGTTTCCTCCTTCTACCAATCAAAGGTACACGCTTTTCCCAATTTCTATTTTATGTTATTGCTTTGTTTTAGCTTTGCCCAATTTCTGTTTTACATTATTACTGCGCGTTTCCTCCTTCCACGTTTGTTTCGACCATGATAGCGCATGCAATAGGAAATTGACGGTTGGTTTTTAGTGACCATGATAGCGCATGCAATGGGATTACATTACCCAGTAGTTAGGGTTATACGACCTATGAACATATGATTTTGTGTCAATACCAGTATCATTAGAAACCTAGGTCCGAATGTGTTTGAACTCTTCTGAAATTGTTTTTTGTTTATTCTAATTAGTAATGGATAATACATGGATGTCTTCCAATCGATTGTCGAGAGAGTACGAGAATGGGGTATCAGAATTCGTTAAGTTTGCCGTTGCGCACGCCGAAGACCCCAGTAGAATGATATGTCCTTGCTTGGGTTGTTGTTATGGGAAACGGGTTGACGCAGTTCAGTTGACATCGCATCTAATGAGGCATGGAATTGATCGAAGTTATACATGTTGGAATTTGCATGGTGAGAAAAGTAACGAGAATGTTGAACCGGGGGATAGTACGACCTATGCCTCAAACTATAGTGGCGCAGATACATACGATTGTGATCGAGTTGAAGAGATTGCAGAAGCACTTGAAGGAGATCTTAAGGATTGTCCCGAAATGTTTGAGAGGTTGGTAAGTGATGCAGAGAAACCTTTGTATGATGGTTGCACTAAATTCACAAGATTGTCTGCGGTATTAAAGTTGTACAACTTAAAGGCGGGCAATGGGTGGTCGGATAAAAGTTTCACAGAGTTATTAGCCCTTTTGAAAGATATGCTTCTTGAGGATAATGTTCTTCCCAATCGAACATATGAGACCAAAAAGATGTTATGCTCTATTGGCATGAGCTATGATAAGATACATGCATGTCCAAACGATTGCGTTTTGTTTCGAAATGAGTATGCATCGTTAAATGAGTGTCCTAAATGCGGTGTCTCGCGATATAAGAACAAGTTGTCTCCAGCAAAAGTCTTGTGGTATTTTCCTGTTATTCCGAGATTTAGACGCATGTTTCGTAGTGAAACCGATTCAAGACACTTGACCTGGCATGCAGATGAAAGAATTATAGATGGAAAGTATCGACATCCGGCAGATTCACCACAGTGGTTGAAAATTGATAATGATTATCCTGAATTTGGAGAAGAATCAAGAAACCTTTGCTTGGCATTATCTACTGATGGAATGAACCCACACGGTATCCAGAGTATCTCACACAGTACATGGCCTGTGATTATTATGATTTATAACCTACCTCCATGGCTATGTATGAAGCGTAAGTACATGATGTTGTCTATGTTGATTTCTGGACCTAAACAACCAGAGAATGACATAGACGTGTACTTGAAGCCCTTAATCGAAGATTTAAAGATTTTGTGGGAGACCGGTGTGGAGGTTTATGATGGATATAGGAAAGAAAGTTTCAACTTGAGGGCGATGTTGTTTGGCACAATTAATGATTTTCCAGCATACGGAAATCTATCAGGGTATAGCATAAAAGGTCAATGTGCGTGTCCTATTTGTGAAGATAAAACAGATTGGAAGCGCTTGGAGTTTGGTCAGAAGAATGTCTTTCTCGGTCATCGGAGATTCTTAAATTCAAATCATCACTACCGTGGATGGAGAAAGGCGTTCAATGGAGAGACAGAACAAGGCAGAGCTCCACCTGTATTGACGGGTGATCAAATTTTTGAAAAGGTGAAAGATTTGGATACTCAGTTTGGCAAGCCTTTTGCCCACACACTTGTCAAAAGTGGGTGGAAGAAGAGGTCAGTTTTTTTTGAATTGCCGTATTGGAAGTCCTTGTATGTGAGACATTTTCTTGATGTTATGCATATTGAAAAAAATGTATTTGAAAGTGTTATTGGCACGTTAATCAATATACAAGGAAAGTCTAAGGATGGCCTTAAGGCAAGAAAGGACTTGATAGCGATGGGAATAAGAACTGAATTAGGACCCTTGAAGAAAGGAAAACGAACATATCTACCTCCTGCTGCTTATACTCTATCTAGAAAGGAGAAAAAAACATTGTGTAAGTTTCTAAGTGAAGTTAAAGTTCCAGAAGGGTACTCTTCAGATATTAGAAGACTTGTGTCTATGAAAGACCTCAAGTTAAAGAGTTTAAATACCCATGATTGCCATGTTATAATGGAACATTTTCTCCCAATAGGTATACGTTCTATTCTTCCAGAAAAAGTAAGAAGCTCTATAACTAAGTTGTGTTCTTTCTTCAAGTCAATTTGCAGTAAGGTGATCAATCCTGCGATCTTACCAATGTTGCAAAAAGAAATCGTTATACTTTGTGTGAGCTTGAAATGTTTTTTCCTCCATCATTTTTTGACATAATGGTACATCTAGTTGTTCATCTTGTGAAAGAGACACAATTGTGTGGACCAGCTTATATGAGATGGATGTACCCTGTTGAACGTTATATGAAAATATTAAAAAGGTACGTGAAGAACCGAAGTCGACCAGAAGGTTGTATGGTTGAAAGATACATTGTTGAAGAAGCGATTGAGTTTTGTACTGAATATTTGTCTAATGTTCAGTCAATCGGACCCCCCAAGTCTCAGCTTGTCGAAAAGAAAGAAGGAAAAAATCTAATTGGAAATAAAATCGTGGCAGTATCAAGGGTCGAACGGGATCAAGTGCATTTGTATGTTCTGCACAATGAGAATGAGGTTGAGCCGTATGTTGAAATTCACAAGGATGTTCTCCGAGGTTTAAATCCCAATAGAAATGAAAATTGGATAGTACGAGAGCACAATCGATGTTTTATACCTTGGTTTAAGGATCATATTTATTCAAAGTATTATTCAGATCTCGCTTCAATAACAGAAAGGTTGAGATGCTTAGCATATGGTCCAAGTTTCCATGTTTTTTCTTATAGCGCATACGCGATTAATGGATACACATTTTATACCAAAGAACAAGATGATAAAAGTACTATGCAGAATAGTGGTGTCACCGTGGTAGCTGAAGCAATGCACATATCAAGTGTGAAGGACTTAAACCCCAAATTTGCAAATCTGTCGTATTTTGGTGTTATCGAGCGCATTTGGGTGTTTGATTATGAGAAGTTTCAGATTCCTATATTTGGTTGCAAGTGGGTTGAAAATAATAACGGCATTCGAATGGATAAGTCAGGATTTTTGCAAGTGGATCTTAATAGGGTGGGATACAAAGATGAGTCTTTTATTCTAGCCTCTCAAGCTAGACAAGTGTTCTATGTCAATGATCCGAAAAGTACGAAATGGTCTATAGTTCTTTTTTCCAACAAAGTAATTGATGAAAACACTAGAGATCAAGGTGATATTGATGTTGAGATTGAATCGTTTACCAGAAATGATCAAGATGAGAATATTATATCAAATGATTCATATATTAGAAATGATCATAATGAGGGTATTTGGATCAATCCAACCGTCCGTGTTGTTAAGAGACATGTAGAACATATTCCAACCAAGAAAAGAAAGAGAACTTAGTGAAAAAGGTACAGGTCAAATGATTTTAATTGTTTTCTTTATTACAGGTAAAATGACTTTTATGATTTTAATTGTTTTTACATTTGTCATCTGATTTTAATTGTTTTCTTTATTACAGGTAAAATGGCTATTATGAAGTCAATCATTCGTGCAAGAGACAAGGGTGTAAAATTTGAAGTACATTGGAGTGCTAAAGACCAACTAATTTTTTTTCATCAGGCTTGTGTCTCAATAGAGGATAGGTATCTACCTAAAGTTACTTTTGTAGTGGTCCAAAAGAGACATCACACCCGTCTCTTTCCTGTCAACCCCAAAGAGACCGATAGAAGTGGAAATATTATGCCAGGTTTTTTCAATATATTTCTCAACGCAGCTGGTATATATTATCATTTGAATTTATCACTTTTTGCTGATTTTGTTGTTCTAAATTGTCAAAGGAACCGTGGTAGACACCAGCATTTGTCACCCTAGGGAATTTGATTTTTACCTTAACAGCCATGCAGGAATTCAGGTAATATTAGCTATGTCATTTAACTTTATGCCATTGTTTACTATTTGTTGCTCAATCGCCTTTTGACAGTTCTGTGTTATTTGCATTTGGACGTGTTCTTTTTGCAGGGGACTAGTCGACCAACGCATTATCATGTGCTGTATGATGAAAATAAATTCACTGCAGACCAGCTACAAAGTTTGACCAATAACTTGTGCTACACGTAATGATATGATTTGCTTTTTTAATCTTAATTAATGTTTTCTAAACTTGTACTGTTTTCATTTAATTTTAGAAGCCTTCTGATACTATTTTTTTCCATTCAGTTATGCGAGGTGTACTCGATCTGTCTCAATAGGTTTGTTACTCGATTCCCTTTGCTTGTTTTTGTTTTAGGCTATACAAAACTTTAGTTTAACAAAAATGTTATCTTGTATGCAGTTCCTTCTGCCTATTATGCACACTTGCTATTATTCACCATGTGTGGATGGGCGTTATTTTGTTTAGTATTGGTTAGAACTACTAGACAGCTTTTGGATACAGTGGTCACTGGGTGTTGGTTGCTATGGATCTTTCGAGACTAATAGTGTATTATCTCGATTCGTTATCGGGTGATTGGAGTAAATATCCGAGTATGAAGAAGACGGTTTGACGCGTAAGTGAAATTCCCCTAAATATTCGTGTGTATTTGTATATTTAATTATGTCTGTCAGATATTTCATCTAATTTGTTACTAAATCATGAATATGTTTTATTCTCTTAATTGTAGTACTTTGAGGAATACAAATCTTACTCAAGAGCTCATTTGGATGAAATGAAGGATGAATTGTGTCAATTCATTGTTGATCAAAGAATCATATAGCTAGGTTGTATATTGTTGTACATATATGTATGGAATGTTGTTGTTGTATGCTGTTGTTGTATATATGTTGTATATTGTTGTTGTACTTTTACTAAATCATGAATATGTTGTTGTATATTGTTGATCAAAGAATCATATATTAATGTTGTATATATGGAGGATTAATGTTGTATATAAATGGATTCATGTTGTATATATCAATGGATTAATGGTGTATAACATTGGATTAAAGGATGAAATAAATATGAATTTTACACTTTTGCAGCATTCGAACAGGTTACTAATTAAATATCCACTGTTTTTCAAACAAATTTTTTTAAAATAACTAACACTTTAGAGGGCGCTTTGTCCAGAAAGCGCCCTCTAAACACTTTACATTGACAACTTTAGAGGGCGCTTTTTCCTGAAAGCGCCCTCTAAACACTTTACATTGACAACTTTAGAGGGCACTTTTTCCTGAAAGCGCCCTCTAAACACTTTACATTGACAACTTTAGAGGGCGCTTTTTCCTGAAAGCGCCCTCTAAACACTTTACATTGACAACTTTAGAGGGCGCTTTTTCCAGAAAGCGCCCTCTAAGGTGTCCCTTTATGGACCACTCCAGAGGGCGCTTTTTTCTGAAAGCGCACTACAATGTGGCCACTTTAGACAGCGTTTTCTCCAGGAAAACAAAGCGCTGTCTTTACCTATGCCAGCGCCACTTTAGAGGGCGCTTAAAAGCGCTGTTATAGGCCAAAATAAGCGCCCTCTTTTCCCTTATTTGGCGTAGTGAAAGCATCATTTTGGAAGGAATAACTTGATAATAGAGGTACATATCCTTTAAAACTGGACATATATAAGTTACAAATGAATGTCAGACAAAAATTAAACAGAAGACATAAAAGATGCATGTACCTTTCTTTAAACTTCTTAATTTCATCGATGTTAAAGTCACTAATTGACAATTTATCCCATTCCATGCATTCAACACAATCAATGGAAAACTTCCTAAAGATGTGCAGAATAGGATAATTTAGTTAAGGTATATTAGAAGTATGACAATCAGCATTTGCACAATCAAATATCTAACTTATAAAAGATTAGTTAACTGATATGACAATTACACCCTTTCAAGCTTCTAAAACCAAGGACAATTCAGTGTATTGGTGATCAACCTAAACAACCTTTGAAGTATAGTGCAAAATAGGATACATTAGTTTAGGTATATTAGAAGTATGATAATTATATTTGCCCAATATCACTTAAAAATCAGGAATATAATTACCTCATGCTCCTTTTATCCTTGCGTTCTGCAACAACACAATAACATGTCCACCTGATTTGTTATTGTTGTAGAAATTGCAAAATTACGATGCAAGATCACCCCATAATATATAGTGAACGACAAAACTACTAAGATTTAACATTGTAGAGAATGGTTAATTGAGTTTAATAATCATAATAAAACATAAAACACACATAATGATAGAAACAAAAAATCTACATTAGAATTCAGTATTAGCTCATGTCTGACATTGTAAAAACAACTTTGTTTTTTCTATGTGTTTCATAATTTTAATTGATTACTTCATTAACTCCTCAACTACATCTAAGAATGAATCAATAAAACAAATAAATGTAGGAAAATTAAATAGATATTAAGAATGCATCAAAAGAAACTGATAATAGATTACTAACTAAAATTGTTTAGAGGAATGTCTCAAAAATATGCAGCCCTTGTAGAAGTTGCTCCACAAAAAATCAGCTTAAAGTTATGTGTTGTAGCCTTGAGTGTCAAATCATTTTTATCCACCTTAAAATTTTGAATGATGTATACCTTTCCTATTTTAAAAGTATCTTTATGCTTTGAAACCAAATATGGTGGTACAATAACTTGAATCATGTATTTCTAAAAAAATCAATAAAAAACGAACAAACATATCAATCCCAAAACATAACAATGAAATATCTGTTGTTGAGAAATCAGCTGCTCCCAAAATATTGCTTAAACAATGAAGAAATTGAATTTAAAAATTCAAACTGTAATGAATAATTACATGATACCTTCGAATCAATTACCACCATTTCCAAATGTTCTTTGTTAGCCATGACTGTAACATATCACAAATCTTTGATTCTAACAGTACTCTTTCACAAATCCTTAGAAAAATTTATGTTCTTAATATCTTCAATTGGGCGAGCCATTTTAAAATGTATAAAAGGTCTAACAAAAACATGAATCGGAAATACTTCCACAACACATATTTAAACAATTTTCATTTGAACGAAAAATTAAAACAAATGAACGAAGCACAAAGAAGGACGATGAAGGAGGATGAAGAAGAACGAAGCATGGAGAAGAAGTATACCAACCTGAACGATGTAGAATGAACGTCACCACCGTCGTTTTGACAATTAATCGGAACGTTTGAGGAAGAAGAAGTGAAACGATAGAGAAAGAAGATAAATAGAAATAGTGAAGATGGGAGTGAGAATGAGATGTTCAGTTGATGATATAAATAGCGCATTGTGTGCAGTGTAATTTAAACTCTCAACATTGTAATAATGAGTGCATGGTGTGTTGTGTAAATTAAATTATATACAGTGTAAATCTAAAATGTCTTCACGTATTCCATTGATATTCCATTGGTAGTAGTTAAAAGAGAGGTGGTTGATGTAATGATATATCATTATTGTAGTAAAGAATTTTAATAAAATAGACCGAATTGTCCTTGATTTTAGAAGTTTGAAATGGCGTAATCATTAGATCAATTTACTAATCTTTTATAAGTTAGATATTAGATATAATCAATTGTTATTAAAACTTTCGATTTTATTTCTTTAATGTAAATTTTAGATAATATTTATTTTTCATGATAAAATATTTAAATATTTATTATATGACAAAATTATTTATTATGAAGTTTTTATGATAAAATATATCACATAATTATCGGTGGTTTGATTTTTTATAGAAAGATATATTTTATATTTTATTTTATAATAATATATATAACATGTTGGATATTAGTATTATTTTATAATTAAGTATGAATATTATATAGATAATAAATTAGTTTAATTGAATTAAAATATTTTTAAGCAAATTGACTTATGTTAGACTAATCTAACACACTATTTATAAGATTTTATAATTTTTTTATTAATTCAATTTTCTTCATTCTATATAGTAATAAATTTTGAGGCCTTTATTATACTGTCTCAAAAAATTTCTCCCAAGAACACATTGATGGATTCATGTTAAGACTGTGGCTATAGCCACACCAATATATATATATATATATATATATATATATATATATATATATATATATATATATATATATATATATATATATATATATATATAATTGGACCGTTCATCAAATTGATGAAACAAGTGAATGGTTTATTGTCAAATTATGGGGTCACCGATCGAAACGCATGACTAGAACAAATTAAGTCGCATAATTTAATTGAATAAATTAAATAACTCAATTGAATAAATCAATATTTATAACAAAACGGTATACTTATTAAATCGATCAAATCAGATGATTGGATCTCTAAACAAATCATGACACCTATCAAATTTCAAAATTTTAAAATATCATAATTTACAAATTCACTCTTTAAATTCAAATTTTAAACATAACCATCACACACAACAAAATAATACAAAATACAAATCAAAATAAATTTTAAACAAAGTCTAATCGAAACGTATATTAAATAAAAAAAATAAGTGTAATGTCTAATAAACTTAATTTCAAAAAGGAAAAATTATTCTAAATACGTTTTGAGCGTACTTATATATTATTTTTATTTAAAAAAAAATTAAAAAAAACTACATCGTTTTGTTTGAGGAAATGAAATAAGCATTTAATGTGTCAATTTTCCAAATTCGTCGATTCGTCGATTCTGGTCGGCTCTCATTGGTTTAATAGTTTATTTGATCGAGCAATCAAATCAAACTGAAGATCCGTTAGATTCACGATTCGACTGGATTCACCACCTCTCTAGTTTCTATATCACTTTTATATTTGGTAATTCCTCATATTTAGTAGACGATTTTCATTATTTTTAATATAATTTAATTCATAATTATTTCTTATTTTCAATATGATTTAACTCATAATTATTTTTATGTTTAGCCACACTAATATGTAATGTTTGGATTTGTCCCTGCAAGAACACACATTTTTAAACTTTGAGTTTTATTTCAAAATTTAAAATTGTGTCTGCAAGAACACACATTTTTAAACTTTGAGTTTTATTTCAAAATTTAAAATTGTGTGTTCTGGGAAGATGCATGACAATCGAATATAATTATAAATCAATAGCTTTAAAAAAATTAGATAAAATTAAATAAACAAATACATATTATTTGGTTGAAATATCGTAGACATTGTTAGGGAGATGTTGTTGGTCTTGAATCTTTACAAGTGAAATATACATAATGAAAAATCAATGAAGATGGAAATTGAAGAAGTGGTGTAGTGTACACATACTTTTACAAAACCTTAAACTACCTAGAGAGATTAGAGGAAAAAAAGTAATATGGGAAAGATATTGAGGAACAATTTAGAGATGCCCCAAATGAAAGAATGTTTGATATATAGTAAAATAGGTCAATTCAAAGGAAGACCCGCGTAAATTTTTACTTAAATAAAAGACGACTCTTTTTAAACTCTTTGTGTTTTTCTATTTGGGACCAATTTTTAAAACTATAACATAGCCTCCAAATTGTTTGAGACGAGCATGTTAATTAAGTAATGAGTACTAGTTTAGCTTATTGGTGATACATCATTTGGCTCTAAGTGATCTATAAAAGATCGATATGCCACAACACAATGATATGGATGTTTTTCGTAATCCATCCTATAAGCAGATCATCTAGAATAAAAATTATAAAACATAATTAGGTGAGAGTAAGTAGTATAAATTAAATAAATGTGTAAATTTACCAAGAAAGAAACTTACTTTGTGGCATATGAAAAGAGGAAAGCATGATGATTTATTGGTGTTAGGGAAGACATTCTTACCATCCTCATACTTGTAGCAAGACTACACATATAGGTAAGGTATGCACGTCTCCCTTTGTTATTTCACCTAAAGCTCTATAGAATTATGCTAAACAAGTGGATACCCACCTATAAGCTATTGTTTTATCTATATCGTCTAACATAGGCAACCACATGACATGTACATTGTTATCCGAAATATGTAAGAAAAAAACTTATAAAAAACATAATGTAAATTCTAGTTTTGTGCATCTGTAATTGGCACCACCTTTTAAAGGACATGTTAATATTGACTTTTATATTATTGACACTATTGGTGTAAGCCCTAGAGGTCAATACTTTTGGTACTTGTATCGAATTATTTATTAATAATAAAAGGCTTTTTCTTTATTATGTTTATCTAATAAAGTCCCTAGAATAGATAGTCCGTTTAATGTATCAAGTGTGACTTAATCATGAGATCACATTAAACATAAGGACACTATTCTTAAAGTATCCGTAGTCGAGCTTTATTGTGAAGCGGGATAACATTAAAGCATGAAGACTATTATGTTTATAGATTGATGATCAAATCTCATGGATCATGGATAAGGAGTTATCAAGTCTTAAACATAGGTATGAATATTAAGAGTAATATTTATACTGGATTGACCCGCTATGAGAATACTATATAGAATGTTATGCAAAGTGTCATAAGTTATTCTCATGGTGATAATTGTGTATACCACCCTTCGACCTGAAACCACTATGGACCCTAGATGTAGAGTCGAGTGCCTTATTGTTGATCAAACATTGTCAATAACTGGATGACCATAAAGACAGTTGATGGATACTCCACGAAGCATGCTAAGGGCCATGAGTGACCTAGATGGAATTTGCCCATCCTGCGTAACAGGATAAATGTCTATGGGCCCAATATTGAACTGGACAAGGATGACACGGTATATGCCTTGTGTTCAATATAGACATAAGGGCAAAAGGGTAATTATACACATAATTATTATCACAGAAGGATTTGTCAGATCACATGACATTTTCGTGCCTTGGGTAGCAGTGATGTGTTGCTAGATACCGCTCACTGTTTATTATGTTAAATACGTGATTTAATATAATTGCCAATGCCGCGAAAACCTACAGGGTCACACACAAAGGATGGATTGATGAGAGATAGAGTAACTAAGGAATACTATAATGTACGGTGTCCTTAAATGAATTGTAGAACATCGTAAGGTACGGTGTACTTAAGTAGAATACAAAATATGGTAAGGTACCACACGCTTAAGTGATTTTGGCATATTATAAGATATGGGCCATATACACTTGAGTGAGTTTTTTAGCTTGCAGCCCACACAAGTGGTTCTATAAATAGAATCCTTGCGTAGAAGCATTTGTACGATTGCAATTTCGTTTCTCTCCCTCTCTCTCTCTCTCTCTCTCTCACTCAAAGCCTTCATTCGTAGTAGCTAGCACTGAGATTGAAGGAATCCGTTCGTGTGGACTGAGTAGAGGCGTTGTCATCGTTCAACGTTCGTGATCGCTCTGTAGATCTGCACCAAAGGTTACAATCACCACAAGAGGTAACGATTCTATCATTGATCATGACAATTCGTAAGGATCATTAAAGGATAATTTTTAAATTTCGCTGCGTGTTGGATCGCCCTTCTCCTTCAGACACATGTGTACAGAAATACAAGGATGCCTCAATATCAGTTGTAGTAATGTTTGAAGAGTATTTTGATGCCCTTGACCATTGGCCATTCAAAAATACGTAATATTACAGTGGATAACCCAAAGAACGTGAATTGTAGCTCATACTAGTTTGAGTGGGGGATCTATTGGTAATGCAGTGGATAACCCAAAGAACGAGAATCATAGCTTCATTTAGTTGATAAATGGAGTGGTAAGAGTATGCCCAAAAGACTAGTGGAGAGAGAAAAGAAGACACACACACACCATTGGATGAAATAACTGAATCAGGAATAGAAAAATTTGAGGTGAAGAATAACCTTGGAAAAAGAGCAAGAAAACCAAAAGAGGGTAGTTTGGCTATGGATGAAGTTTCAAAGGAAAAAAAATTCTTAGACATACATATTCAACAATAACATTTTCAACTATAACATGTCCTCAAGAGCTATTTTGGCAACAAATCAGATGGAAGCGAAGAAATTGATAAAGTATTGGACTTCATCTATGCTTTGTTTGTAATTATTGAGCCAAAAAAGATTTGGGAACCACATCATCGATTCCTCAAGTTCATGGAAATCCCATCAAATAAGAGAAAGAATAATGATGATGTGTTCTTCGTATCATATATGCCACACTAACAAAGGAGAAAACAGTCAAGCTAAAAACCTTAAATAAGTGTTGCGTGAGAGGCAACCCATGATTTGGTAATGTATTTTATATCCATTCGAGTTAATTTAATTTCAGTCAATTTTAAAGTTCAAAATGTTTTGTATTTTAATGTTTTGGTATTTTTAATGTGTGTGTTGAATGATTAAAAAATCTAAAGTGAAGTGGAAGTAGCAATCAACTTTGTGACTTCAGCTGCTCAGACGACAGTTTCTAATTCAGTAGTTTTAGTTTTATTTCTATTTCTTTTTGTGTTGTTATGTGTCCCATATGTACCAATCTGATGAAGAGGGGGAGCTCCTAAAAAATCGCTATGCTCAAAATTTTATCTTGTTTAGTTCTCTCTAATTAATGAATTTGTTTTTGCATGTTTCTTTTTCTGCTTCGTTACTACCTTACCATTGAATAGAAAAGCAGTCACAATAAAAAGTAAATCTAGTGACCGAGATCGAAGTGACCGAGCGGAGTGATGATTGATGAAGAAAAATGACACCATTTCTTGTACTCAACCTCTAGATATCTAAACAAGTGAGGTTTAAGCCCAAATAGTTCAATTGTTTACTAATTTCTTTTTTTGAGTGTATCCATGCATTTGTAAGATCTAAAATTTTAATTTTATCTTTTTGATTAGAGGATCTGATAAACACACATAGAGACAGTTGCTTGTAAAACCTGTGTGGCCTTGTAAACCAACCTTGCATAATAATTGATATCCCTTGTTAACCAATTTGAGTTTTAGTCTTTCCTTCAGTGACTTAGCCAATAATATAAGCATTTGACTTGAAAGATAAAATATTATAACCTCCTTGGAGTTAGCTAGATAGATTTCATTTTCAGTATATGCTAATCACTAAGTTTGGGATTGCTCTTGAAAGTTAGCAACATGTAAGTTTTGGGTTATGGGTACCTGAGAAATTGGTCAAATAAAAATAAAAAGAAAGATAAAAATAAGATGTCAAAAATATGACATTTTCAAAAAAAAAGAGAAAAGAATAAGATAAAAAATAAAAATTTCTCTAGCACCCAATATGAAAGAAAGAGTGTTATGAAAGGAACACTACAACAAATAAATCTTTTATGACGATGCTTTCACCACAAACAATATAAAACCGAGGGTGTATGTAAGGAGAGCGCCAAGTTTTTTTATTTTAAAAATCAATCTGTTACCTCGATTTTTTGAAAAGCCGACATAAATATATGATCAGGGTTTGAGATTCGATTCTCAGCTCCTGCAATTTTATGTTTTATATGGAACCAAAAAGGAGCCTTTAATTTTTATAGATTTTACATCGGATATGTTACCTCAGTTTTCATGAAAGTCGAGATAAATACTCTCTAATTCTTTATTCTTTTTGGAATAAAAAATGCGCCTTTATTTTTTAAATATTTTACGTCGGATATGTTACCTTGATTTTCAGTATAACTGCAATAAATATTCTTTATATTTTTTATTCCCTCAGTGTCTACTTCATTCACTTCTCGAGCCCTAGCAAAAGAACACTTCTTCTCTAGCCAACAAAAGAACACTTATTCTCCAAGGAACCCTAGCGAACGAAAAAACTCTCACACCATTATTCTCCGATATGTTATTATTGTTGTTCTTATTATTCTCCATTATTGTTGTTGTTATTTTTGTTGTTGTTGTTGTTAAGAAGATTTATTTTTGTTGGCTGCGTACTATTTTTATTTTTATTTTCAGAAGCTTTATGTGGTTATGGATCGTAGTTGGATGAAATCCAATATATTAAGTATAAAGCATGAGAATGAACTGAAACAATTTCTTGGTCTTGCTAAAAAAACCTTCCTAACAATAATGAGATTTTTTGGTATCCTTGTAAAATATGCTTTAATACGAAAAAACATCATAGGGGTGTTATATTCAATCATTGTGGTTGTGATGGAATTATTCAAAATTACACAAAATGGGTATGACATGGTGAAACGAAAAAAAAGAGACCTTTGTCACGTACAATTGAAGATTATGAAGTTGTGAATCATACTCTAGAAGACATCATTTGTGATATTGGAGTTGATGCTTTCAAGAATGCTAATATGGTAGATACTTTGCAAAGATACATGGAAGATTCGTTGTATTTGAGATGTAAATTTTTTACAAGATTGTCAGTTGTGTTAAGACTATTTAATCTTAAGGTAAGAGGTGAATGTAAGGATAAAAGTTTCACGAAATTTCTTAAATTATTAAAAGAAATACTTCCTGAAGGTAACATACTCTCGAACCGTACTTATGAGTCCAAGAAGATATTGTATCCAATGGATTTGGACTATGTCAACATACATGCATGCCGTAATGATTGCATATTATATAGGAAAGATTTTGAAAATAGGAAGGAGTTCCTGAGGTGCAGGGTGTCACGCTACAAGAAGAAGGACAATGGTGTTGATGACGGTGATGGTGTAACTAGAAAGGGTATTTCTGCCGAGGTGATGTGGTACCTACTGATAATTCCAAGGTTCAAGAGATTGTTTGCTAATTTTAGTGACACAAAGAATACTAGATGGTATGTAGATGAAAGAGTGATGGAAAAATTCTCCATGTAGCTGATTCATTACAATGGAAGACAATTGATTCCTTGTATCCAAATTTTTCCCTTCAGCCGAGGAACCTTAAGCTTAGACTTGCCACCGACGAAATGAACCCTTTTGGTAATTTGAGTACTAACTATATGTGATGGCTTGCTGTTCTCATACTTTACAACCTATCTCCATGGTTATGCATGAAACGCAAGTATATGATACTATCGATGATGATTTTGGGTCAAAAACAAGGGAATGACATTGATGTTTACCTAATGCCATTGACTGAAGATTTAAGACTTTTGTGGGAGGAAGGTTTTGATGTTGATGATGTGTATACATGTGATAACTTTAAGTTGCGTTCCCTATTGTTTTACAAAATTAATGACTTTCCTGCATGTGGTAATTTATCTGGATACAACATCAAGGGACATAAAGTTTTTTGTCCTATATATGAAGTTGATACATGTAATAACCAATTACAAAATGGAAAAAAGATAGTTTATCTTGGGCATCGAAAAATTCTAAGACCTAATCATCCATATCGTAGATTGATAAAGGCTTTTAATGGAGAGCAGGAGTTTGATATTGCTCCAAAGCCCTTAATTGGGAAGAAACAAAAGAAGTCAGTGGGGAAAAATATTTGGAAAAAGAGGTCAGTATTCTTTGATCCTCCATACTGTTCCAGTCTTGATGTGAGACATTGTCTTGATGTGATGCGTGTGGAGTAAAATGTATGTGATAGTCTGATTGGAACACTTCTCAACATTAAAGGGCAAGACAAAAGATACTAATAAATCCAGTGAAGATATGGTTGTGATGGGTATACGGAAAAAAGAATTAGGAAATAAAATATATTTTCCCCCAGCATGTCACACTCTTTCTAAAAAAGAAAAAGAAAATTTGCGATTGTTTGCAGGGTATCAAAGTTCCCCAATGATACTCATCAAATGTGAATAAACTTGTGTCATAGAACGATCACAAATTAGTTTGCTCAAAACCTCATGATTGTCATATCTTGATGCAACAACTTCTACCAATGGCTCTCTGTGGTATTTTACCAAGAAATGTAAGGATAACTATAACTAGATTATGCTTATTCTTCAATGCTATATGTAGTAAAGTTATTGATCCAGGAAATTTAGATGACTTGGAATACGAAGTTGCAGTTATCTTGTGCCAATTAGAGATGCTTTTTCCTCCATCATCCTTTGACATTATGGTTCACATAGTTGTTCATCTAGTAAGGGAGATTAGAATTTATGGTCCAATTTTTTTATGGTGGATGTATCCGGTAGATCGTTACATGAAGATTTTAAAAGGGTATACTAAGAATCATCATCGTCCGAAAGCTTCGATCGTAGAAAGGTACATCACAGAAGAATCTATTGAGTTTTGTACAAACTATTCGTCAAAAGCTTCCTTTATAAGAATTCCTGAGTCCCGTCATGATAGATTTTTACGATGGTAGAGGTATCCAAGGTTTAAATTGTAAGAACAAAATTAGTTCTACAATAGAATTCCAGGATTTTGATGATAACAAAGGATGAAACCAAAATGGCACCCTAACAAAAATTCTCTAAGTGTGCAGGACTCTGAACAACAACAAAGGAATCTGATCGTTTTATCAGATACCAACTCTGATCAAATACAAAGTATTAGAAGATCAAAAGCATCTGAAGAAGAAGTGCGCTCCAAAAGTTCTGATTCTGAGCAAAGCAAGACAGCAGAAAGACCAGAAGCTCTAAACTACCACTGGACTCAGTTCTGATGATTTAAAAGACCAGTACTCTTAAAAGCTCTGACGTAACCTCAACACAATCTTCGATCCGAGATAACAAAGACTCTGATGAAAATTCTCCAAATCCAGAAATAAGTAACGGAAAGAACTTCTTCAAATGGAAAGAAAGTATATTTAGAAAGAAGTTATTCAGGGAGACAAATTGGTTATGGCAAAAAACACAGAAGTAATGTGTCGCATCACGCGAAAAACCGGCGGGAAAGAAAGAACAACAGAGCCGCCACCGTGCGTTATTTATCCCAAAAGAGGGAAAGGAAACGCTCAGAGTAAACCTAGGAAAGAACATGGTCTCGCGACCAAAGAGAATGGGTTCGGGAGTCGGTTATGCGAAGGGAAGGTATTAGCACCCCTACGCATCCGTAGTACTCTACGGGATCCACGCACAAAAGGAAGGATAAATTGGTTGCTAAACGCTGCTCACACTCACACACACACTGGCTGAAAGAGACACAAGAAACTGACTGAAACTGACTCGGCAGGATATCGCATCCTGGGCCTACTTAGTCTATCAGGCATAGACATCAGAGTCGAAGTAGTTCGGACTGGGGAGACGACACATGCTCGCTAGGATATCGCATCTTATGCATACGTATCTTCTCGGACGAGAGAAGAATCAGAGCATTCGTAGCTCGGCTGACACGCACACAAACAAACAAAGGCAAAGGCAAACGTGGAGCCTGAATGCCAATCACTGGACTTATATCAGCATCCGAACCAAAACACACACAAAGAGGCAAACGTGGAGCCTGAATGCCAATAGCTGGGCTTACATCAGCATCCGAACCAAACACACGCACACTGGAACCCAAATGCCACTCGATGGACTTACATCAGCTTCCAAGCACACAACAACACAACAAGTTGATAGGGAGTCGGGGACTCGAGCCTATAACTGTCAAGCACACACTCAAAAGAAGAAAAAGGGCGCCCGGAGAGATCAGCTCAATCTCCTGCCTACATACTTCATCTGGTATGAAGATCAGGGCGATGTAGTTCCCCTACAGAGGGATAAAGGACTAGCCTAACCAGATAACAGAGGGAGACACAACTAGGGAGACTACGATTCGAGCCTAGATGTTATCATGCAAAGTCGTCCCTAAGTTAAGGTTTCTAGCTAACTTGCACAGGAAGCAAGTCTAAACTAATCCTAACTTGCACAGGAAGCAAGTCAAACAATCCTATCTTGCACAGGAAGCAAGTCAAACAATCCTACAAGCACAGATAGCACACGCTATACACAAACAAGGGGCTCAAACAAGGCTAGGTTTTAGTCGAGGGGTCATATCAACCTCAACAAACAAACCTCTGGAATGGGGTGAGTGTTGCTCTTAACCTTGCCATTGAGGGGCTAAGGTGAAGCAGATGAAAGGTGAGTGAAGGTAAGACTTCACAGCTCTTATCCCTGGCCTGGGAGAGCTCAAGACAAGAATGTGTGGGTTCAGAAAGTGGGAACCCTTCTACACATTTAAAACTGACTCAACTGTACGATTGTACAAGATCTTGGGTTTTTATCTGTAATGCATCAACACAGTGGTGTGAGCAAAACAGAAGACACACTGAATAGCAGGGGATAGGTTGCATATCCCTTGGGTTCTGCCAATTGCCTCTTCACTTAGGAGGTCTTTGACTCTATGCAAGGACAAAATTAAACATCCACAAACATTGCCTCTTAAGGAGGACTTCAGACAGTTGCCTGGCCAAGTAACAGGCCAGGTCTTCCAGACTACATGAAGTAAAAGAGACATACCTCAATGCAAATTGCTTATACAAGCAAAGCAAAGCAAAAAAAAGTTCACAAGGAACTAAGCAACTAAAAGCACCTGAAACAGTCAAGCAGATGTTAGTATGTAAGTTCAAACAAAGCGAAAAGAAACAGACACCAACAGTTAATTAGAGGCACATGGATGTGCAAGGCACAAGGCTTAGGGCATGTGAGCCAAGCCACCTACAAAACAAACAAGTTAGGAAATGATATTTGAGCCAGCTCAATCAAAAAGAAGTGGTCTCATTGGTCAATTGTTGGTCAACCTGAAAACATGAGCTCAAAGGTGAGTAACAGGACCACTAGGGCAAGCCTAGGGTCAAAAATGAATGAGAAAGTCAAAACAGCAAAGGGCAAGCATCCAAAATCATGTTCAAACCATTAAGAAACACGAACACTTGGGTTCACATCCATATCAATCACTATCATCATTTCATGAACCATTTAGGTCAAAACATGGCAAACAGAAGCTCATAGAAGTCAACAGCAAGACTTGCATCAAAAGCAAACTTAAACATTTCCAAAAATCACCAAATAAATCATGATCAATAATAACCCATAGCATGGTAAGCATGTCAAATTTCATCTCATTTGGACAAGTGGAAGGCAGTCAATGAAAATCAGAAAGTCAAAACCATTTTGAACATGCTCAAAGAAGTCAACCAAACATGCATCAACTTAGAAAAATCATAAGTCAAGAATGGTGTATGATAAATGAATGGGACTAAAACCATGGCCAAGATGAGGATGTCTAGTTATCTCATGTAAAATTTCATGTCCATCCAATAAAGTATGAGAATTTCACAAATGAAATGGGAACATGTGTCACACAAAGTCAACAATTGACTAGGCAGGGGAGAAAATCTCAAACAATTAGGAAATGCCACAAATAATTCCAAGAAAATTCATATGTAAACTAGACATATAAGAGTAGGTTCATGCAAAAAATCAAGTCAATTGGAGGTCAAGAAGCATGGTAATGAAAATCATGAAGTTGGTCATCAATGGTGTGACACAAATTGTCACACCCTAATTCAAAAAATCATAACTCACAAACCACAAATGATAAATTCACAAACTCTACACCAAAATCACCATGAGTGTGTCTAGTTTAAGCACAAAAAATTTGGGAGCCATTGGATACATTCTCATCATTCCACAATTGATTTGGCAAAGTGTACAAAATTTGGTCACATGTCACAAACCCTAAGGCCATTTAAAAACTACTCATCCAAAAATTCTGGAAAAATAATGATAAGAAAGTAGAGATCATGATGAACACAACACAAAAAATCCCATTGAATTTGGATCAAAAATGAGCAAGTTATGAATTTTGGAAAATTGGATATAAAATGTGAAATTAAAATGGAATAAATGAAGTAAGAGTGGCATTTTTGTAATATTTGATTCCACTTAATGGAGTGATGTCGTTTTGGGCATTAAAGGAAATGTTTTGATTGGATGAGGGAGTTTAAGCCATGCAGCACGAAAATGGGGAAGAAAAGCTGGGAAAGAACAATTGGGATTAGGGTTTTACTGTTCATCCCTCTCAAAAATCATGATTTCACAAACTTGCCCAAAAATCAAAATTGAATATATGGAAATGATCAGCATGGCAAGGTCAACAAGAATCCATCATCATTTTTCATTAAAACAACATACAAGTCAAGAATCGAGCAAAAACAAAACTTGACATCAAACTTCAAAACAATATATCTTCATGAATAAGCAACCATTTCAAAAAGTGAAAGCATCATGACAATCAGCATGGATAGACCTTTTGAAAACATGTATCAATTTGACAAGAGAGGGAGGTCGAATCCATACCTATTTTTGAAGGACAGTTGTGTTCTTGATGTTGTTTGATGTTATTGAAGTGCAACAGCTGCACCTTAGGGTCCCAGATGATGACTGATGAAGTTAGCTTTGCTTGAGATGGCTTGTTTTTGGCATCAATCTTGGACTGTCATGGCTGAGGCCCTTTTTTTTTTAAAACAGTGCTAGAACAAATGCTTCCAAGTGTGAAAAATGTGATTGCAATGTGCTCATGATGTTGCCTTGATGATGAACCAACAAAACAAGGTCAGGGTATTTGGAGTTTTTAGACTGAAAATGAAAAAGTGTCAAGGTGTGATTTTTGAGTGAATGAGAGAACCAATGCTTCTTTCTATGTTCTTGTGGCTGCTAGCAAGGTTTTATATGGCAGGAAGTGATGAATGAATGGTCAAAACTATGCAAGGCTTTGTTCTCTGAGTTTTGGGACAGTTTTTGAAAAGTGCAAGAAGTGAGTTTTTGAGGGTGTGGAGTTCTATTGTGCAAGGTGTTATGTTGCTGTCATTGGTTCCATTGTTGACAGGAAAATGATGAATGGATGTAGGAAAACAAATTGCAAGGCTTAGTAACTTTGATGTTTGGACAGAGTTTTTAGGGATGCAAAGCAAGGTGGTTTGAGAGAGGGTATGAAGTTCTTGGTTTGTTATGTGTTGGCTGCTACTGTCCTATGTGTGTGTGAAGGTCTGCTGTCATGGTTGCTTTGTAGTGGGAGAGCAAGGGCCAGGCTTGGTCTCTTTGTTGTTTTTTGGACATGAAGTTGAAAAATGCAAAATGAAGTTTTAGAGAAAATGAGAAGTTGGCTGTGCAAAGTGTTTGATGGATGTCAATTGTGTTTCAAAATCACAGGAGAAAGGTGAAAAGTCATGCTGTTTTGTATTATGCAGTATATTCTCTTTTTGAGTTTTGACAGGAAATTTTTGAAATGCAAAATAGCCAGGTCAGGTTTTGTTTCTTTTTGGAGGTTTGACTGATTATGCTAAATGCAAAGCAAGCAAGGTCATGTTTTAGGATGAGGGAAACATGCTTCTACTGTTGGATGGATGCTTTTGGTTTTGAGTTTTGACAGCAAATTTGAAAATGCAAGAAGGTGAGTTTGAATGAATGAAGTTTGTTGGTCTGCTATGTCATGTTTGATGGCCAAAGTGTGCTTCCTTTTGAGAGAGTGAGAGCACAAGGTTTTCTACTGCATGTTGGCTTGGTGCTGCTAGTTTCAAAATGGTACTTGGATGATGGAAAAGCAATGCATGGTTTGGTCTTTAGGGTGTTTTTTGTTGACTGTTTTTGGAATGCAAAGCAAAGTGAGCTTTTAGAATAAGAATGCATAATGAATTTGCCTTGGCCAAAATGGTTTTTGTGTGGCTGCCATTGCTGCTACTGTCCTCAATATGACAAAAAATATGATGGAAAAAGTCTGCTGTTGTGTGCTGAATCAAAGCCAAGAAAAAATGTTTGAAACATGTACTTGCTCTCCACCTTTTAAGCAGCTAGGGCATGGCCTTCTCCTGTTGATTTTTAGGCTGCTAATTGTGTTCAAAATGACAGAAAAATCATGATAAATTCTGCTGTCTTGTGGTGAAAGCATGGTTCATGGATGTGGTTGTTGAAACAATGTACTTTTGCCAATGTTCAAACAAGCTAGTATGGCCATATGTACTGTTGGTTATGGCTGCACAATGAGGCTTCAAATGACAGAGAAATGATGCATAATGCTGCTGTTCTTTTGAGGTACAAGGCATGGTATGGAGTAGCATGGTTGAATTTGTACTTTTCTTCCAATTCAAGCAACTAAGCATGGATACATGGTGGGTGCAAGTACTGCATAATTTGACTTGGCAAACATGTTTTAAATGATATTTCTGAGCTGTTCCAATTGGCCAAATGTTAGAAAAATGTTTATATCAAAAAGTCAAACATTGGTCAAACTTGCATTTAAATGAGATAGGTCAAAAAATGCCATTTTGATTGGTGAAGTTTTGGCTCATGAAATTTATATTTTTGGAAAGAGGGGATCAAATGTGACTTGTAGGAAAAAATCCCACCAAAAATGGCCAAACGGTTTGAGAGATATGGCCTTTTGAAGTTCAAGATTTTCTGAAATCGATTCGATCATAACTTGCCAACCACACATGGGAATTGAGAGTTCTTGGACTTTTTGGAAATGGGAGAACAAGATCTTCAACTTTCATGTTGGGCAAAAATTCATTTGAGGCTTGTATCATGATGTAAGTTTGAGGATCAAGACTTTCCATTTATGGCAGGTTTCAGTCACAGGCCCAGTTTCCATTTTGGGAAATTTCTGATCTGGCTTCAAATTCTTCCATGATGGTGTTTGACATGATATATGAAGACTATTTGGACATGAATGAGCTCTCACAAACCAAATCCAATCATCAAATCACTGATTAAATGGACAGTTGACCAACAGTTGACTTCTAGGGTTTCTGTCTGATTGTGCATTGACTGACGACTTCCAAACCCTAATTCCTTGAGAATTTGACTTCAAATGATGTCCCAAATTGTATGAACTCTTGATTATTGATCATGGTGCCCAAATTCCACAAGAATGGCCACCATCCACTGCTTTGACTGACTGTTGACTTTCTAGGGTTTTTTTGACTGTCTGTGTATGAACTGATGACCTCTGAGCCTTCAACCCTTGACATGAACACTCCAAATGGACCTCCAAGTCATGTGAACTTGTTGGACCAACCCTAAGGCTTTGGCTCCTTGAGAATTGTGCTTGTTTGCTTGGTTGACTGATCTCCTGATCAGTTTGACCTAATTTCTTGATTGGCTTGCACTTGAGGCAAAAGAGGCAATGCAATGCTATGCAATGGACCATGATATGCTATGACCTAATATGAAAATGTATGTACAATGATAGGTGCAAATTTGAGGTGCTACAGCTGCCCCTATTCAATCAGCTGGGAACCCGAACGGATGAGAGCAACGGCTGTCAGACTTTCAGGGTAAACAGGGATTGAATACCAAGAACCGTAGAATTTGCACAACACAGGGATCCACCAATGGAAACGTCCACTGGGATTTGATTTTTATTGCTGGGTATATATTTTTTGGGTTTTTGTTTTTAAAGGGTACAGCCACATCCAGACATCGCGACGACGATGAATGGGAAAAGAAATCACAACTAGATGCCAACGGACAACTAGGAAAAACTCGACGTTTACCAAGACCAACGGAGAGGTAACCAGACATTAATGAATGACCGGAAGGGATACAACCATACGTCAACGGACGAAATGGGAAAAACTCAACGTTTACCAAGACCAACGGAGAGGTAACCAAACATTAATGAATGACCGGAAGGGATACAACCATACGTCAACGGACGAAATGGGAAAAACTCAACGTTTACCAAGACCAACGGAGAGGTAACCAAACATTAATGAATGACCGGAAGGGATACAACCATACGTCAACGGACGAAATGGGAAAAACTCAACGTTTACCAAGACCAACGGAGAGGTAAATCCACATGGGGATAGGTACAACTAGACGTCATAGGACGAAATAGGAAAAACTCGACGTTTATCGACACCAACGGAGAGGAGGAATATTTCACTAGGGAAGAAGGACACAACCAAATCATCAACGGCTGATCGGGAAAAACTCGACGTTTATCGACACCAACGGAGAGGAGGAAACTCTACTGGGGAGAGTGAACACAACCAAATCATCAACGGATGATTGGGAAAAACTCGACGTTTATCGACACCAACGGAGAGGAGGAAACTCTACTGGGGAGAGCGAACACAACCAAATCATCAACGGATGATTGGGAAAACTCGACGTTTATCGACACCAACGGAGAGGAGGAATACTTCACTTGGGAAGGAGGACACAACCAAATCATCAACGGATGATCGGGAAAAACTCGACGTTTATCGACACCAACGGAGAGGAGAATACTTCACTTGGGAAGGAGGACACAACCAAATCATCAACGGATGATCGGGAAAAACTCGACGTTTATCGACACCAACGGAGAGGAGAATACTTCACTTGGGAAGGAGGACACAACCAAATCATCAACGAATGATCGGGAAAAACTCGACGTTTATCGACACCAACGGAGAGGAGAATACTTCTTCGGTCTGAATACCGGAAAATTGGCCTTGTGCCATGAGTACATCGACCTGATCGTCGGAAACTCCTTCGGTCTGAATACCGGAAAATTGGCCTTGTGCCATGAGTACATCGACCTGATCGTCGGAAACTCCTTCGGTCTGAATACCGGAAAATTGGCCTTGTGCCATGAGTACATCGACCTGATCGTCGGAAACTCCTTCGGTCTGAATACCGGAAAATTGGCCTTGTGCCATGAGTACATCGACCTGATCGTCGGAAACTCCTTCGGTCTGAATACCGGAAAATTGGCCTTGTGCCATGAGTACATCGACCTGATCGTCGGAAACTCCTTCGGTCTGAATACCGGAAAATTGGCCTTGTGCCATGAGTACATCGACCTGATCGTCGGAAACTCCTTCGGTCTGAATACCGGAAAAACATGAGACATATTATCTAAAGCCGTCAAAACGTAGATAATACACTCGCATGGAAGATTATCCATAACCGGGTTGTGGGTTGCTAAATGAATAATCGACCGAAAAGAAAGGCATCTGGGTACCAGACTAGGTATGCAAAAGATGACCAATCAAAAGAGGATAAAGTTGCTAACTTGGAGCAAGTATCCAAAAAGAAAGTGAAGACCCAATGGGGACAATACTGTTTGATCAAAGCAAGTATCCAAAGGGGACAAGACCATTAATACCACAAAGAGGGGATTACATCTACCGGTTTGTAGGCAGAAAACCACGGAAAAGTAACCAGTCATCATCGGGATGAGCACAAAGGGTTAATTCCAACAAGGGGAGGAAAGTGGGATTTTACAACTACCAGCTAGTGGGTAGAAAACCACAAAGACGGGACTTACCAGCTGAGGATGAAATGAATGAGTGCCGGTTAGTGAGCGACTATTCATTTATGCCCCAGGGCAGCACAAGAGATAGTCAACAAGAAGCCAATTTAGGATCGATCCAAAAAGGCAGACTGAATCAAGACTCATCCTAATGAGGAAAGAACTCAATAGGGAAAACCCATCCCATTAGGGAGGGAACGGAAGCAACCGTCATCCACGAGGATGTATCTCAGTGGGGAAATGGCAGGAAAAGATTGACACTTTCTGCTTAAGGGGTAGACTCTACATGGAGAGATCAGACACACCCATATCTGCTTAAGGAAAAAGACCCAAGCTGGCAAGACACTAACAATTGGGAGTAACACTGATGGGGATACCCACTCGACCGAGGAATCACTTGTTCGGAAAACACCAACCTCTCGACCATGCTGATGAACCCAATTCTGAAGCCGATCCAATGGCGCGATGCTAAACTCTTTCCAACAATCCAATCTCGGCTGGTTACCACGGCCTAGGGCTAATGGATATGCTTGCAACGTTGATGCATGAGTTTTTTTCTTGTTTTACACAATGCCCCATGATCATGGAAATGCTATGCACTAATGATGCAATATGCTATGCTTATCTAAATGATGAATGCATAAACACACGTCTCCTTCAGAGACAACATCGGGGAACTCCGGGAACTGTGCTAGGGATCCTATAACCAAGTCAACTTCCATTCTGCTGGGGAAAGACAAACCTTGCTGGGGAAAAACCATCAACACAACCTCTGCTGGGAGGACAACTTCAGACTTGGAAAACAGTCACAACTCCGCTGGGGATACAGATATCAGTCTATTACAGAAACCCGTCCAATCCACTGGTAGGATGAACTCTGCTGGAGAAATAAATACTACTTCACTAGGGACGACCCAACCAATCCATATGTAGGAGAATCACTGCTGGAGATGTATTTCATGAGACCCGCTCCACTCGGGGAACTTGCTGAGGAAAACCACACCATTCTGCTGAGGAGAACAATCCTAGTGGAGAGAACAACCATAGTGGCGAGAGTAACAACTCTGTCGAGGATGATAGCACGTCATATCATACTGGAGATGAATTCCCACAAACCTGCTTGGGATAAGCACTCACAGCCACACTGGAGATGATAGCGTCACAAAACCAATTGTTGGGGAACACACCAACAGTCTACTGATAAACTCCACTAGGGGACTCCCGGGGAAAATAACTGCCAGGCGCTCAGCGGGGATTCTCAACTGGGGAAATTTGCAAGCATAAGCCTGTTGGGGATAAACAATCCTCAGACCTGCTGGGGAAAGAAAGTACTGTCTACAGGCATCTCTGCAGGGGAAATAACTCTGATAGCTTCAATACTGACTTGGGCTGGGGACGTGATAACCTTCAGGCTTGCTGAGGAGACAACGATCTCGAATCTGCCAGGGAGATCACACTCTCAATCCTCTGGGGAGATACAGCTTGTTTGACAGGGATGTCGGTCGACTCGTTGAACACTGGTATCCATCATCCACCCATAGTGTCGACTTTCCACTTTCAAGAACTCCCAGACTCTTCTGGACTTTTCTGCTCCATCATCTTGTATTCCCAACTCGGCCATACTTCACGGAGGTTGAACTCTTGGGATTCATACATACTTTCCAATCATCAGACTTTGAAGAGTCTTCTTGATTAACTTTCCAGGATCGTCGTTGTAATCCTTCACCGTCTTTTCACGGTTCATCTATCCCTTGCCCCTAATCAGGCTCTACACAAGAGATCGTCAGATAAAAACGTGCCCCAGGTATGCCCCATGATAAGGCTCAAACAACACTCTACTGGGGATGCCCCACAATAGAGCTAATAGGGACTTGGAGAGAGAAATGTTGCACTACTGGGACATGAAGATGAACATCTTCAAACAACACTGCGTCGGGCAACTTCATTGAGGAGAGACCATACGAGGTTCTGTAGGACAAAGATACAGTCATGCTCGAGATACGAACAATTGTCTTACCTGTTGGTAATCATACCACCCCCGGGAGAGCACTGTGGGTCTCCTAAGTATCTTTCCATCATTGTGAAGGTTCACTTTGTTTAAGAACAATTTTTTTTGAAAAATTTGTTTATTTTGAAAACAATGATACTTTATCAATTAAAACATGCAAAACGTTTGTTGAGTTGAAACAAATAAGAATGCAAATAATTGGATAAAAGCTCAAATTGATGTGATGGAATGGTAGTCTGCAAAGGGCGAGACTCCATGGATCTGTACAAGTTTGAAATTGGTGATATATATTGGAGAGGGCTACATTGAACATAATGACCTTTCCTCTACCATTCTGAATTTTCGATGTATTCAGAGCTTCAGTCGACGACGAATCGAGAATCCCTGACGGATGACAGATATAGAGCACAGTCTTGTCAAGATGCAGTTACTTGCCAAATCCCTAATTTTTGCCTAGATTGCCCCAGTGTGAGGTGATCAATCTAGCGGGATGCAAATTCTCTTTTTTTTTTCAATGTCTCTAACTTTTGCTTGGATCGCCCTTTCGGGTTTTCAATCCACCGAGACGCTCCTTTTTGCCTAAGTCGCCCTTTGGGGTGTTCGACTTAGCGAGCTTTTACTTTTTTCTTTTGTTTTAGGCGAAGTATTTCTTGACTGCATCAGGATTCACAGGACGAGTGAACTTCTTCATCCATTGATGTAAGTGTTAAAGCAATGCCTGAAAAGGCTCTCTTGACAACACATGGACTTTCATAGCTTGGGGTTCACTTGCCCCTGGAATCGGGCACGAAAGACAAGACTTTCTTGAGCACAGGGTCCCTCGGAACACACGAGGCTTGATCTTCTTGTCGAATGCTTTCTTCACTCTCTGCTGATATGACTGGCCATGACACATGGCAGTTGATCTCTTTGATTTTGATTGAACTCATCATCAGTCAACTTGGGACTTTGAGGGTGCTATTTTTCTTGTTTCTTTCTTTCTTTTTCTTTCTTTTGATTTGGATTTCTTTGATTTGGTTTTGCACCCTCCTCTTTCTTTTTCTTTTTT
This sequence comes from Lathyrus oleraceus, assembly GCF_024323335.1. Classification (NCBI taxonomy): domain Eukaryota; kingdom Viridiplantae; phylum Streptophyta; class Magnoliopsida; order Fabales; family Fabaceae; genus Lathyrus; species Lathyrus oleraceus. The sequence goes on from NC_066584.1 coordinate 294,869,044, forward strand.
TCTTTTTTTTTTGATAATGCCCCAGTTGGCTGTTCTGCTGATTCTCGAGGTGCAGCTGAGTGATCTTCTTTTCTTGCTCAAGAAGTCGGGAAATCTCGTCAGGAATCCCTTCAACATCATCTTCGTCCGCTTCGAATACAGGGAATTCAAAATCGGGAGATGACGTCCGATCATTATGTTCAATGGGTTTGAGAAACAACCTGCATAAAGATTTAGAGATGAAAAGCTTTTTGAAAAACAAACAACACAATCGTTATGCATTTGAAAAGATTGCTTTTATTCTTGTTTTTAAAGGTTTTTTGTGATCACCAATTTCATGCAAAAAGCGAAAAGGGAAAACAATTGGAAAAACAAATGTTTAACATGAATTATTTGAATGAAAATATCATTGCACAAAATGTTGCCAACAATGCCATCACTTCTCCTTTTGGCATGGGAGAAGGGTTTTTAAACAAAGTGATTGTTACAAAGACTTATGAACAACTGTAGGAACGCCCACAGTGACCCAATTGTGATAGATCCCACCGAGGATGACAACTGTCAGTATCCTTTGCATCAGCAGCTTCTGTTTTCTGAACAACCCTTCTGAAGAAAAGTCGGCGCCAGCCCAGGACTTGTTATCTTCAAGCTTGATTAACACGGGGACCTAAATCCTCCAAGATCAGAATACCTGACCTCACAAGGTCTTGAACCTTCATCTTCAGCTGGAAACAACTGTCCACATCATGACCAGGAGCACCCGAGTGATACACACAATGTCGTTCAGGCCTATACCATCACCGAGGGTTGACGGGTATAGCCGGCGGGTCTCTGGGAGTAATCAAGTTCCGCTCTATCAACGTGGGATACAGCTCGGCGTAGGACATGGGGATTGGATCGAAAATGATCTTCTTCCTTTCATTACTTGTACCAGCTTGGTTATCCATTGGAGGCTGGGAAGCCTGTTGCTGAGGACGATGTTGTTGACGCTGATATTGCTGAATTGACCTTCTCTACTGTTGTTGAGGTTGAGTTGCTGGAATAGTCACACCAACAGCCTGACGGTACTGTCCTCTGTTCACACTCCTCCGTTGGTGCACAGCATTTGTTTCAATCTCTCCCCTTTTGGGTGCCCCAGAGTATGTCTTCTTAGTACTCGAGGAACTTGAAGAGCCAGGATGGCGAACCGGAGCGCGGGTTGCTCTGACATTAACAGTCTTTGCAGCAAGAGGCTGCTCACTGATTCTGATCCCCTTCAATTCATCACCCACGGCATGATCATCGACGAGAATGGTGACAGCAACATCCTCATGAGCGGGTACATCCACTGGTGGAGCACGGTGGACTGGTGGAATCATGGCTTCCAGTCTCTGGGCTAAGGCACGCAGCTCCTCTTGCCCATGAACAACTCCTTGCATCGTTGTCATGAACTGGGCCATGTTCGCCCTCATCTCAGCCAACTCTGTCTGAACCTGGTCCATAATCCTCTGATGATTGAGTCTGGTTGAGTAGCGGTGTGGACGACAATCAGCAATCCTTTCTCAGTCAGGAACCAAAGTGAGGAGTCTTTCCAACCATGTCTGTAATGCAAGGATGCTATGTGCATGATATGCATGATATGGGTACTATTTTGTCATGAATGATCCTGATAAAGGATATGCATATGCAAGTTAACTTTTCTTTTTCATGCATTACTATTTTTTGGAAAATAAACATGCTATGATGCAAATGATGCAACACGACTGGTCAGGCTGTGCGTCTCAAGGCACCGGGTCAAAGCTTCGGCTTGAACTCTGATCACAAACATCTGAAACCCAAAGTCAATCTGATCAACTGGCATCTGAAACCAATCTGAGGAACCAAGTCACCATAAATCCGACTTGGGGAGTTCCGAAATAAACGAAACTGGAGATTACATCACTATCATCACAGGAACATCCATTGAACGGATGACAGCCAGCTCCTCTGAACAGGTACTTTCAAATTCAACCCGGGGATCCGAAATAAACGGAACCCGCTGATAAACCACGGACAGAACTCCGGCATCCCAGAAATAAATGTCCATAATTCACAGTCACCATCTGTACCGAGAGTCACCAACTGTACCTGTTAAAATGATCAATCCCCTCCCACTCACGGGTGTCGTCTAGGCCAGGGTAAGGTCGAGAGAAACGCAGCATAAATAACCTTTCGCAGAATATCATCCTGTGCACACCCGATGTATGCACCGATAATATCCCACCAGGGTCTGAACTGCTCGTGATGTCAATGTTCCGCTAAGTGGCGTACACCACCCGCTTCCCATGAATCACTCTATTCCTAGGTTTCCTAGATTTCACTCATAGCCTGGGTATTGGGCCTTTTACCTCGAGTGACTCCCACCCCAAACAGAGAAACACAGACAGCACAGCAGATGAATAATGAATGTGAATGAATGCAAACATAAGTGCAAACATAAATGCAAACAATAAATAAATGAATGCAATAAATAACAGCAAAAGAAACCAAACCCTAACCTAGAGAGCGCTAGGAGAGACTCGCTCAGGGAAGATGGACCAGCATAGGTCAACTTCTCTACATCCCCAGCAGAGTCGCCAGCTGTCGCATCACGCGAAAAACCGGCGGGAAAGAAAGAACAACAGAGCCGCCACCGTGCGTTATTTATCCCAAAAGAGGGAAAGGAAACGCTCAGAGTAAACCTAGGAAAGAACATGGTCTCGCGACCAAAGAGAATGGGTTCGGGAGTCGGTTATGCGAAGGGAAGGTATTAGCACCCCTACGCATCCGTAGTACTCTACGGGATCCACGCACAAAAGGAAGGATAAATTGGTTGCTAAACGCTGCTCACACTCACACACACACTGGCTGAAAGAGACACAAGAAACTGACTGAAACTGACTCGGCAGGATATCGCATCCTGGGCCTACTTAGTCTATCAGGCATAGACATCAGAGTCGAAGTAGTTCGGACTGGGGAGACGACACATGCTCGCTAGGATATCGCATCTTATGCATACGTATCTTCTCGGACGAGAGAAGAATCAGAGCATTCGTAGCTCGGCTGACACGCACACAAACAAACAAAGGCAAAGGCAAACGTGGAGCCTGAATGCCAATCACTGGACTTATATCAGCATCCGAACCAAAACACACACAAAGAGGCAAACGTGGAGCCTGAATGCCAATAGCTGGGCTTACATCAGCATCCGAACCAAACACACGCACACTGGAACCCAAATGCCACTCGATGGACTTACATCAGCTTCCAAGCACACAACAACACAACAAGTTGATAGGGAGTCGGGGACTCGAGCCTATAACTGTCAAGCACACACTCAAAAGAAGAAAAAGGGCGCCCGGAGAGATCAGCTCAATCTCCTGCCTACATACTTCATCTGGTATGAAGATCAGGGCGATGTAGTTCCCCTACAGAGGGATAAAGGACTAGCCTAACCAGATAACAGAGGGAGACACAACTAGGGAGACTACGATTCGAGCCTAGATGTTATCATGCAAAGTCGTCCCTAAGTTAAGGTTTCTAGCTAACTTGCACAGGAAGCAAGTCTAAACTAATCCTAACTTGCACAGGAAGCAAGTCAAACAATCCTATCTTGCACAGGAAGCAAGTCAAACAATCCTACAAGCACAGATAGCACACGCTATACACAAACAAGGGGCTCAAACAAGGCTAGGTTTTAGTCGAGGGGTCATATCAACCTCAACAAACAAACCTCTGGAATGGGGTGAGTGTTGCTCTTAACCTTGCCATTGAGGGGCTAAGGTGAAGCAGATGAAAGGTGAGTGAAGGTAAGACTTCACAGCTCTTATCCCTGGCCTGGGAGAGCTCAAGACAAGAATGTGTGGGTTCAGAAAGTGGGAACCCTTCTACACATTTAAAACTGACTCAACTGTACGATTGTACAAGATCTTGGGTTTTTATCTGTAATGCATCAACACAGTGGTGTGAGCAAAACAGAAGACACACTGAATAGCAGGGGATAGGTTGCATATCCCTTGGGTTCTGCCAATTGCCTCTTCACTTAGGAGGTCTTTGACTCTATGCAAGGACAAAATTAAACATCCACAAACATTGCCTCTTAAGGAGGACTTCAGACAGTTGCCTGGCCAAGTAACAGGCCAGGTCTTCCAGACTACATGAAGTAAAAGAGACATACCTCAATGCAAATTGCTTATACAAGCAAAGCAAAGCAAAAAAAAGTTCACAAGGAACTAAGCAACTAAAAGCACCTGAAACAGTCAAGCAGATGTTAGTATGTAAGTTCAAACAAAGCGAAAAGAAACAGACACCAACAGTTAATTAGAGGCACATGGATGTGCAAGGCACAAGGCTTAGGGCATGTGAGCCAAGCCACCTACAAAACAAACAAGTTAGGAAATGATATTTGAGCCAGCTCAATCAAAAAGAAGTGGTCTCATTGGTCAATTGTTGGTCAACCTGAAAACATGAGCTCAAAGGTGAGTAACAGGACCACTAGGGCAAGCCTAGGGTCAAAAATGAATGAGAAAGTCAAAACAGCAAAGGGCAAGCATCCAAAATCATGTTCAAACCATTAAGAAACACGAACACTTGGGTTCACATCCATATCAATCACTATCATCATTTCATGAACCATTTAGGTCAAAACATGGCAAACAGAAGCTCATAGAAGTCAACAGCAAGACTTGCATCAAAAGCAAACTTAAACATTTCCAAAAATCACCAAATAAATCATGATCAATAACAACCCATAGCATGGTAAGCATGTCAAATTTCATCTCATTTGGACAAGTGGAAGGCAGTCAATGAAAATCAGAAAGTCAAAACCATTTTGAACATGCTCAAAGAAGTCAACCAAACATGCATCAACTTAGAAAAATCATAAGTCAAGAATGGTGTATGATAAATGAATGGGACTAAAACCATGGCCAAGATGAGGATGTCTAGTTATCTCATGTAAAATTTCATGTCCATCCAATAAAGTATGAGAATTTCACAAATGAAATGGGAACATGTGTCACACAAAGTCAACAATTGACTAGGCAGGGGAGAAAATCTCAAACAATTAGGAAATGCCACAAATAATTCCAAGAAAATTCATATGTAAACTAGACATATAAGAGTAGGTTCATGCAAAAAATCAAGTCAATTGGAGGTCAAGAAGCATGGTAATGAAAATCATGAAGTTGGTCATCAATGGTGTGACACAAATTGTCACACCCTAATTCAAAAAATCATAACTCACAAACCACAAATGATAAATTCACAAACTCTACACCAAAATCACCATGAGTGTGTCTAGTTTAAGCACAAAAAATTTGGGAGCCATTGGATACATTCTCATCATTCCACAATTGATTTGGCAAAGTGTACAAAATTTGGTCACATGTCACAAACCCTAAGGCCATTTAAAAACTACTCATCCAAAATTCTGGAAAAATAATGATAAGAAAGTAGAGATCATGATGAACACAACACAAAAAATCCCATTGAATTTGGATCAAAAATGAGCAAGTTATGAATTTTGGAAAATTGGATATAAAATGTGAAATTAAAATGGAATAAATGAAGTAAGAGTGGCATTTTTGTAATATTTGATTCCACTTAATGGAGTGATGTCGTTTTGGGCATTAAAGGAAATGTTTTGATTGGATGAGGGAGTTTAAGCCATGCAGCACGAAAATGGGGAAGAAAAGCTGGGAAAGAACAATTGGGATTAGGGTTTTACTGTTCATCCCTCTCAAAAATCATGATTTCACAAACTTGCCCAAAAATCAAAATTGAATATATGGAAATGATCAGCATGGCAAGGTCAACAAGAATCCATCATCATTTTTCATTAAAACAACATACAAGTCAAGAATCGAGCAAAAACAAAACTTGACATCAAACTTCAAAACAATATATCTTCATGAATAAGCAACCATTTCAAAAAGTGAAAGCATCATGACAATCAGCATGGATAGACCTTTTGAAAACATGTATCAATTTGACAAGAGAGGGAGGTCGAATCCATACCTATTTTTGAAGGACAGTTGTGTTCTTGATGTTGTTTGATGTTATTGAAGTGCAACAGCTGCACCTTAGGGTCCCAGATGATGACTGATGAAGTTAGCTTTGCTTGAGATGGCTTGTTTTTGGCATCAATCTTGGACTGTCATGGCTGAGGCCCTTTTTTTTTTAAACAGTGCTAGAACAAATGCTTCCAAGTGTGAAAAATGTGATTGCAATGTGCTCATGATGTTGCCTTGATGATGAACCAACAAAACAAGGTCAGGGTATTTGGAGTTTTTAGACTGAAAATGAAAAAGTGTCAAGGTGTGATTTTTGAGTGAATGAGAGAACCAATGCTTCTTTCTATGTTCTTGTGGCTGCTAGCAAGGTTTTATATGGCAGGAAGTGATGAATGAATGGTCAAAACTATGCAAGGCTTTGTTCTCTGAGTTTTGGGACAGTTTTTGAAAAGTGCAAGAAGTGAGTTTTTGAGGGTGTGGAGTTCTATTGTGCAAGGTGTTATGTTGCTGTCATTGGTTCCATTGTTGACAGGAAAATGATGAATGGATGTAGGAAAACAAATTGCAAGGCTTAGTAACTTTGATGTTTGGACAGAGTTTTTAGGGATGCAAAGCAAGGTGGTTTGAGAGAGGGTATGAAGTTCTTGGTTTGTTATGTGTTGGCTGCTACTGTCCTATGTGTGTGTGAAGGTCTGCTGTCATGGTTGCTTTGTAGTGGGAGAGCAAGGGCCAGGCTTGGTCTCTTTGTTGTTTTTTGGACATGAAGTTGAAAAATGCAAAATGAAGTTTTAGAGAAAATGAGAAGTTGGCTGTGCAAAGTGTTTGATGGATGTCAATTGTGTTTCAAAATCACAGGAGAAAGGTGAAAAGTCATGCTGTTTTGTATTATGCAGTATATTCTCTTTTTGAGTTTTGACAGGAAATTTTTGAAATGCAAAATAGCCAGGTCAGGTTTTGTTTCTTTTTGGAGGTTTGACTGATTATGCTAAATGCAAAGCAAGCAAGGTCATGTTTTAGGATGAGGGAAACATGCTTCTACTGTTGGATGGATGCTTTTGGTTTTGAGTTTTGACAGCAAATTTGAAAATGCAAGAAGGTGAGTTTGAATGAATGAAGTTTGTTGGTCTGCTATGTCATGTTTGATGGCCAAAGTGTGCTTCCTTTTGAGAGAGTGAGAGCACAAGGTTTTCTACTGCATGTTGGCTTGGTGCTGCTAGTTTCAAAATGGTACTTGGATGATGGAAAAGCAATGCATGGTTTGGTCTTTAGGGTGTTTTTTGTTGACTGTTTTTGGAATGCAAAGCAAAGTGAGCTTTTAGAATAAGAATGCATAATGAATTTGCCTTGGCCAAAATGGTTTTTGTGTGGCTGCCATTGCTGCTACTGTCCTCAATATGACAGAAAATATGATGGAAAAAGTCTGCTGTTGTGTGCTGAATCAAAGCCAAGAAAAAATGTTTGAAACATGTACTTGCTCTCCACCTTTTAAGCAGCTAGGGCATGGCCTTCTCCTGTTGATTTTTAGGCTGCTAATTGTGTTCAAAATGACAGAAAAATCATGATAAATTCTGCTGTCTTGTGGTGAAAGCATGGTTCATGGATGTGGTTGTTGAAACAATGTACTTTTGCCAATGTTCAAACAAGCTAGTATGGCCATATGTACTGTTGGTTATGGCTGCACAATGAGGCTTCAAATGACAGAGAAATGATGCATAATGCTGCTGTTCTTTTGAGGTACAAGGCATGGTATGGAGTAGCATGGTTGAATTTGTACTTTTCTTCCAATTCAAGCAACTAAGCATGGATACATGGTGGGTGCAAGTACTGCATAATTTGACTTGGCAAACATGTTTTAAATGATATTTCTGAGCTGTTCCAATTGGCCAAATGTTAGAAAAATGTTTATATCAAAAAGTCAAACATTGGTCAAACTTGCATTTAAATGAGATAGGTCAAAAAATGCCATTTTGATTGGTGAAGTTTTGGCTCATGAAATTTATATTTTTGGAAAGAGGGGATCAAATGTGACTTGTAGGAAAAAACCCCACCAAAAATGGCCAAACGGTTTGAGAGATATGGCCTTTTGAAGTTCAAGATTTTCTGAAATCGATTCGATCATAACTTGCCAACCACACATGGGAATTGAGAGTTCTTGGACTTTTTGGAAATGGGAGAACAAGATCTTCAACTTTCATGTTGGGCAAAAATTCATTTGAGGCTTGTATCATGATGTAAGTTTGAGGATCAAGACTTTCCATTTATGGCAGGTTTCAGTCACAGGCCCAGTTTCCATTTTGGGAAATTTCTGATCTGGCTTCAAATTCTTCCATGATGGTGTTTGACATGATATATGAAGACTATTTGGACATGAATGAGCTCTCACAAACCAAATCCAATCATCAAATCACTGATTAAATGGACAGTTGACCAACAGTTGACTTCTAGGGTTTCTGTCTGATTGTGCATTGACTGACGACTTCCAAACCCTAATTCCTTGAGAATTTGACTTCAAATGATGTCCCAAATTGTATGAACTCTTGATTATTGATCATGGTGCCCAAATTCCACAAGAATGGCCACCATCCACTGCTTTGACTGACTGTTGACTTTCTAGGGTTTTTTTGACTGTCTGTGTATGAACTGATGACCTCTGAGCCTTCAACCCTTGACATGAACACTCCAAATGGACCTCCAAGTCATGTGAACTTGTTGGACCAACCCTAAGGCTTTGGCTCCTTGAGAATTGTGCTTGTTTGCTTGGTTGACTGATCTCCTGATCAGTTTGACCTAATTTCTTGATTGGCTTGCACTTGAGGCAAAAGAGGCAATGCAATGCTATGCAATGGACCATGATATGCTATGACCTAATATGAAAATGTATGTACAATGATAGGTGCAAATTTGAGGTGCTACATAATGACATTGAATGCTCATCAAAGGCCAATATTTTGTCATCACTCCAACGGTCCTTTTACCACTATATAAAGGACAACATACTTCAGTGAGACACACACAACAACGCACAGAAAGTTCTTTACATTCTCTCTTAGTTTTTCACGAGCTGCTGCTCATACGTGAAAACACTTGCTTGCTTATTCTGCTGTAATATTTGCTTACTCTTAGAAGCACTCTTGATTACAAATCTATTTTTTGCTAAATTGCTTTTGTTCCTCAAGTGACTCTACGTAGTCTGTATACTTGGGAGGACTAAGAGATCACTCTCTTAGACGTTTGGTTGTATTAATCTTTCAAGATTAGTGGATTAAGTCCTTTTTGAAGGCGAAATCACCTTGGCCGGGTGGACTGGAGTAGCTTTGTGTTATAAGCGAACCATTATAAAATTCTGTGTGTTCTTACTTTTGAAAAAGCTTTTCTTTTCTAAAAACAATTCAAACCCCCCTTTCTTGTTTTTCTCACATTCAGTTGGTATCAGAGCTTCGGCTCTGTTATTGATTTTCTAATCAAACACTTAACAGTGTAGAGAGATCCAGAACGAGAAAAACTATGGCTAACACCAATGAAAGAGACAGTTACAATGCTAAGCCTCCAGTCTTTGATGGAGAGAAATTCGATTACTGGAAAGATAGAATTGAAAGTTTCTTTCTGGGCTATGACACTAATCTCGGGGACATTGTCACAGATGGATACAAACTTCCTGTAATAGATGCTGGAGTTGTCGTTCCCAGAAGTAAAATGACAGATGATCATAAGTGTGAATTTAAGAATCATCACAAAGCCAGAACGATACTTCTCAATGCCATATCTTACAATGAGTATGAAAAAATCACCAACAGGGAAACAACTAAAGATATACTCGACTCCCTGAGGATGACTCACGAAGGAAACTCTCAGGTCAAAGAAACAAAGGCTCTGGCTCTAATCCAGAAATATGAAGCCTTCAAAATGGAGGATGATGAAGTTGTAGAGGTAATGTTTTCTAGATTCCAAACTCTTATTGCAGGTCTCAAAGTTCTAGACAAAGGATACTCAACAGCAGACCATGTCATAAAGATAGTCAGAAGCTTGCCAAAGAAGTGGAGACCCATGGTCACAGCCTTAAAGCTATCAAAGGATCTGAACAACATCAGCCTCGAAGAGCTTGTCAGTTCTCTCAGAAGTCATGAGATAGAACTGGACGAAGATGAGCCTCAGAAGAAGATCAAGTCTGTAGCATTAAAGTCTAGATCTGAAAGGCGCAAGTCTGACAGAAACAAAGCCTTCCAGGCCGAAACAGAAGACGCTGATGACTCTGAACAGGAAGGTTCTGACGATGAGGAAGAATTATCCCTTCTGACCAGAAGAGTAAAACAACTCTAGAGAAAGAGGAATAACAACTTCAGAAGACCAAGGCCCAGAGGGGACCGATCAGAATCAACCTCAAAAGGTAAAACTAACAAAGATGTTACTTGTTATGAATGTAAAGAAACAGGTCACTACAGAAACGAATGTCCTAAGTTAAAGAAAGACAGTTCCAGAAAAGAGAACTTCAAGAAAAATTCCCTCAGAACCAAAAAGGGACTGATGGCTATCTGGGATGAAAGCGAATCTGACTCATCAGAATAAGACTCTGATGAACAGGCAAATGTGGCACTCATGGCTACCACATCCAAGAACACTTCAGATGAAGAATCTGAATCAGAAGAGGTATTTTCTGAACTCTCTCGATCTGACCTAGAATCATGTCTGTCTGAAACTCTCAGCTCATATCAGAAACTCAAACAAAAATTTAAAGCTATAAAAGGTGTTCTTTAAGAAACATTAGAAGAATGTGGCAAACTTGAGATAACAATTTTAGAACTAAAAGATGAAAACAGAACTTTGACATTAGAAAGAGATGCAGCAAAGAAAAATTGCTCAAAACTTGAAGAAGCGTTATCTCAAGCTCCACAAACTTCAAACACCATAATTTATAAATATGAAAAATCCTTTCAAAAGTTTCTGAAAAATGGGATAGGGAGGAGTATAATGGCATCCATGATTTATGGAGTCAGTCAAAACAATAGAAGTGGAATTGGGTATGATCCTAGTGAAGATACAACTTCTACTAATGACCAACCTAAATCTCCATTTTCATATCACTATACACATACACAAGAGCAACAATTTAATAATGCCAGAAAACCCAAAGTGTTAAGAAGCTCTGGGAAAACTAATCACAAAGGACCCAAAAGACTCTGGGTACCAAAAGATAAGATTGTTTATGTTGCAGATATCCTATGCAGTAGAGTTAAAACACCAGTCATGGTACCTGGACTCTGGATGCTCGCGACACATGACGGGAAGAAAGTCTATGTTCCAAAGCCTGGAACTTAAAGATGCTGGATTCGTAGGCTTCGGAGGAGATCAGAAAGGAAGGATCAGAGGTTCCAGAACTATTGGTAATGGTACTCTTCCCTCTATATCTGATGTCTTATATGTAGAAGGATTAATGCATAACCTGTTATCAATAAGTCAATTAAGTGATAACGGATATGATGTAATCTTTAATTAAAAAACATGTAATGCCATAAATCAAAACAATGGTTCTGTCCTATTCACAAGCAAGAGGAAAAACAATATTTATAAAATAAATCTTTCTGATTTAAAAGAACAAAATGTGAAATGTCTGATGTCTGTTCACGAAGAGCAATGGGTATGGCATAGACGCTTGGGCCACATTAGCATGAGAAAATTATCTCAACTAAATAAACTCGAGTTAGTCAGAGGTCTACCTAAGCTGAAGTTTTCTTCAGATGCTCTATGTGAAGCATGTCAGAAAGGAAAATTTTCAAAAACATCTTTCAAAAAGAAAAATATTGTTTCTACCTCTAAGCCTCTGGAACTTCTTCACATTGATTTATTTAGTCCTGTGAAAACAGCATCAGTCAATGGAAAGAAGTATGGACATGGGTAAAATTACTAAAGCACAAGAGTGAGTCTCACTCTGTATTCACTAGCTTCTGTTCCAAAGTGCAAAAAGAATTTGACTCTAAAATTATCAGAGTCAGAAGTGATCATGGTGGAGAATTTGAAAATAAATTTTTTGAGGAATTATTTGACTCTAATGGCATATCCCATGATTTCTTATGCCCTAGAACTCCACAACAAAATGGAGTTGTGGAGAGGAAGAATAAGACACTCCAAGAGATGGCCAGAACCATGATCAATGAAACAAATGTGGCTAAGCACTTTTAGGCCGAAGCTGTAAATACAACGTGTTACATTCAGAATAGAATCTCCATAAGACCTATTCTGGAGAAGACTCCCTATGAACTGTGTAAAGGAAGAAAACCAAACATTTCTTATTTTCATCCTTTTGGATGTTCCTGTTTTATTTTAAATACTAAAGAACATCTGAACAAGTTTGATTCCAAAGCACAAAAAGGTATTATGTTAGGATACTCAGAACGCTCTAAAGGCTACAGAGTATACAATACAGAAACCAAAATTATGGAAGAATCAATTCATGTCAGATTTAATGATAAGCTTGACCCTGAAAAGTCAAAGCTAGTTGAGAAACTTGCAGATCTGGAGATCACTCTTGCAGGTTCTGACGAGAAGATTAAAGCTCCAAAAGCAACTTCCATTCAAACTTCAGAAGGAACTAAATCCCCAGTAATCCCAAAGAAAGCTAAAAGTCGCCTCAACATATCTGAAGAGTTGATTCTGGGAAATAAGGACGAACCTATCCGAACTAGGTCTACCTTCAAGACTCATGAAGAAACTCCTCTGGGACTAGTATCTCTGATCGAGCCTACTTCCTGTGATGAGGCACTTCAAGATAGCGATTGGGTTCTAGCCATGCAAGAATAGCTAGATCAATTCACAAAGAACGACGTCTGGGATCTTGTTCCTAAGCCCAGAGGCACTCACATTATCGGAACCAGATGGGTGTTCAGAAACAAGCTGAATGAGAAAGGAGAAGTTATCAGAAACAAAGCTTGACTGGTGGCTCAAGGTTACAATCAACAAGAAGGTATTGACTACAATGAAACCTTTGCTCCAGTCGCCAGGTTAGAATCTATTCATTTACTTGTATCATTCGCTATATCAAATTGTATCAAATGGATGTCAAGAGCGCATTCCTTAATGGTTATATATCAGAAGAAGTGTATGTCAACCAACCTCCAGGTTTTGAAAACTCAAATTATCCAGAACATGTTTTTAAACTTAAGAAATCTTTATATGGACTTAAACAAGCTCCTAGAGCTTGGTATGAAAGATTAAGTAATTTTCTTCTGGAACATGATTTTATCAGAGGGAAACTTGACTCCACACTCTTTTGTAAAAACATTAATAATGATCTCATGATATGCCAGATATACGTTGATGATATCATTTTTGGTTCAGCTAACGCCTCTGTATGTCAAGAATTCTCTGAGCTAATGCAGGCAGAATTTGAAATGAGCTTAATGCAAGAACTAAAGTTCTTTCTAGGAATTCAAATCAATCAAACTTCAGAAGTCACGTATGTTCATCAAAGTAAATACATAAAAGAAATTCTGAAGAAATTTGAAATGGCTGAATGCAATCCTGCAAAGACACCTATGCATCCAACCTGCATTCTTGAAAAAGAAGAAGTCAGTCAAAAGGTTTGTCAGAAGCTCTATCGTGGTATGATAGGCTCTCTTCTCTATCTGACTGCTACTCGTCCTGATATTCTATTTAGTGTTTGTCTCTGTGCCAGATTCCAATCAGATCCTAGAGAAACTCATTTAACAGCAGTTAAAAGAATTCTCAAATATCTGAAAGGAACTCCTAACCTGGGCCTGATGTATCAGAAAACATCAGAGTATAGACTATCTGGTTTTTGTGATGCAGATTACGCAGGAGACAGAATGGAACGAAAAAGTACATCTGGAAATTGTCAGCTTCTGGGAAAGAATCTGATATCTTGGGCCAACAAAAGACAATCAACCATAGCCCTGTCCACTGCAGAAGCAGAATACATCTCAGCATCATTGTGCACCACTCAGATGCTCTGGATGAAGAATCAATTAGAGGATCTGCAAATCTTCGAGAGTAACATTCCTATCTTATGTGTTAATACTGCTGCCATTTGTTTAAGCAAGAATCCTATTTTACATTCCAGAGCTAAGCACATAGAAATAAAACATCATTTTATCAAAGACTATATTCAGAAAGGGGTAGTAACATTGAAATTCATTGATACTGATCATCAATGGGCTGACATCTTTACTAAACCCTTAGCTGAAGATAGATTCCTCTTCATCTTAAAGAATCTGAACATTCAAAATTGCCCTGAATAATATGTGCCTCTGAAGTTGTAAAATGAGATTCTGATGTAAACACAATGGATTCTGCCTCTGACTCTGATACTCCTACCAAGTTAGAAGTCATCTAAGTTAGAAATCTCCAGGAACCAATCCTTTGGTATTCCTGAAGATCAGATAAAGCAAACACGTGGAGTACCTTACGTCTGACCTTGGAACTTCTAGACAGCTGTCTAGCAGTAATCAAGAAACAGTCTCTTGAGATCTCCTCGAGCAGTGTACTAACTGTTGGGATTAGACATCATTAATGAGCTGTAATCATTTTCCCTCTAAACGTGCTGACTTGGTTTGTGTGCTAAACTCTGTTTTTGTGTGTCGTTTTGCATGCGCCCTAATTTGGGTATTTAAACACATTCATTTCACACATTGCACACTTTTCACTCTCACGCACTCTTAAACCTCAGCTCTCTCAAGGCATTCCTGCAGCATTCTTCATCTTCATCCCAGCTTTTAACAACGTTCATGGATGCTCAACAACAATCTGTTTACAACTTCTCTCAACAAATGGATTCAAGCGAACAAGCTCCAAGTTCAAGCAACCCAAACCCAGCGGTTACTGGTGTAGTCACAACTCCCATCTACAAAAAGCCTCACATTCTTGATCGTGAACCTCACATCAATCTTGCAATGCCATTTGAGAAACTGGATGTGTTATGTGAATCCTTGGTGGATTTTGACAACATGCAAAGAAATGGCATTGACCTCACTGAAGAACTCAGAAATCAAGGTTGGGGAAACTACTTCAAACGTCTCTATGGTCCTATTTACAAAAATCTAGTGAAGGAATTCTGGAGATTCGCTGATGCTGATGATCACTTCATCGTCTCCTATGTTCTGGGAGTCAAAATAGTGATAACTGAGAAGTCCATTGCTGCTCTTCTGGGCATGGAAAAAGATGGAGGCAGAAGAATCTACAACATTAATCCTAGGGCAAAATACATGTCCCAAGAGATTAACCCAACAATTTTCAAGCAGAACGCTGAAGGCAACCTCTCCAAGAACAAGGAGCTACATCAGAACCTCCGTGTCTGGCTGAAGATCATTCTAGGTACCATCCATCATCGTCTAGCTTCAAACTCTTCAGACTACATCAACACAGACCAAAAGTGCATTCTGTACTGTATCCACAAAGGTCTGAAGCTCAGCCTTCCAGCACTTCTCTTCAAATACCTCAGAGATTTTTTACGAGATACAAGAAACAATATGAAGCCCAGAAACTACATCCCTATGGGAAGGCTAATCTCTGACGTACTGATAGAAAGCGGTCTCGTGGACCATCTGTTAAAGTTCAGACTCATGGAGGACGTGATGATCGACACTGGAAAACCTCTCAACGCCAGAAATTTGAAGAGCATGGGGATTATGGATCAGGTCAAATTTAAACCTACTCTGGACACCTCCTGGGAAGCTCTCAAAGATCAGAGGGAGATGCCTAATGGACTCTATCTGTTCTCAAAGGAAGACCCCCGAGAGGTAATCCTCTATTATCTAGATAATCTGAAGAAAGAAAGAGTGGATATCTCAGACTTCCACTTAAGCGATCTACCAGATAAGCCTCCGAACTTCATGAAGCATCCACGAGGACCCTCTGAGAAGACGAGGCAAGCAAAGAAGGCAAGACTAGGAGAATCCTCCGGTTCAAGACCTCCAGCACCTCTGCATGGGCCTTATGGTAAGTCTGTTTCTCTTGCTCCCTCTGCACAAACACAACCCATTTCTTCTTCTATCCCTCAACCTACACCTATCTACACTCACTCAGAAACTCCTCCTTCAACCACCAAAACATCTCATCAACCATCCCAGAAATTTAACCTTGCCACCACCACCTTACCTCTTTCTGACGCAGAAATGTTGAATGAAACCACCTCATCATCTTCTTCTCCAGAATCACCCCCTTACTACAACATTTCCACAGACACAGAACATTCTGACCCCTCATCTCCCACTCTGGCCCAACTTCAAGCTCAAACTCTGGCCTCACAACAGCCAACCCAAACCACACCTGAACCTGAAGTCACTTCACCTCCCGCAGAACAACCAAACCCAACACCATCTGACCTTCAACCTTCTGAACCAAATAACTCTGACATACACCCACCAAATACATCCGCTGAACCAAAAACTCCCACTCTAAACCTAAGCCCTCCCACTTCTCCACCTCCACCCTCTGAACTAGAAAACACCCTGCCAACCCTAGAGGAAGCAATAATGTTGTTTGCAGGAGCCTCAGTTGACAAGGTCAAGTCTCTGACCATCAACTCTGGCATCAGTGATGATCCTTCAGCTGTTAGGACACACTGGAACAGAGTTATTGGTTGGATGACCTCTGAAGCCTTCAAACTGAAGAGCCTCTCTGAGCAAGTCAGAAACGACTTCATCAGAGATGCTGAAGTAAGACTACAGGAGCGCCTAGCCATAGAAGCTGGGGAGCAAGCCAGAAAGGAAACAAAAGAAAAAGCAAGGCAAAAGGAAATGCAAAGACTTAAGGAAGCTGAAGCCAAAGCTCTAGCTGACGTTGCTGTTGCTGAAGCTGAAGCAAAAGCTCCTGCTGAAGCTGAAGCTAAAGCCGCTGCTGAAGCTGAAGCCTGTCGTGCTGAAGAATCTGCCAACAGGGTAGAACCGGATGCTCTGACTCAGGGGGAGTCTTCAACCTTTGTCCCTCTGGTTCTCAAGACACTTGAAGATCTTCAGAAGGAGCAGAAAGAAGTCCGAGCTAGATTGGATCAACATGATTCAGTCAATGTCAACATTCAGAATCTGCTGACCCAGCTGCTTCAGAGGATGCCTCCACCTCCAAACCCTTAGGCACCTAGGATCTTCCTTTTGATTGCCGATTTGCTTGTTGCTTTCTGATTATGTTTGTTCTCGCTTTCTGCTGTTTGTGCTTCTCTATATGAATATATATATATATATATATATATATATATATATATATATATATATATATATATATATATATATATATTTATATATATATATATATATATTTGCCTTTCCCTTATTTTACTATCTTTTTGATTCTGACAAAAAGGGGGAGAACTAAAAATAGCTCTGATGAAAACATATCTAAATCCTTCAGTACTCTGCAAACATTATTTAAATAAATTCGGTCTAATCCTTTTTGACTTAGAATTTTACAGAAGAGTATCTAGAAACACTATCTCATGGAAGCTCCGGTAAAAACTTCTGAACTCCCGGACTCATCTCAGGGGGAGCTCACTTCTATCTGATCCAATATTTCCTATCTATAAAATGTTTCATCTCTTAATTAAGATTGTTTTGTCATCATCAAAAAGGGGGAGATTGTAAGAACAAAATTAGTTCTACAATAGAATTCCAGGATTTTGATGATAACAAAGGATGGAACCAAAAATGGCACCCTAACGAAAATTCTCTAAGTGTGCAGGACTCTGAACAGCAATAAAGGAATCTGATCGTTTTATCAGATACCAACTCTGATCAAATACAAAGTATTAGAAGATCAAAAGCATCTGAAGAAGAAGTGCGCTCCAGAAGTTCTGATTCTGGGCAAAGCAAGACAGCAGAAAGACCAGAAGCTCTAAACTACCACTGGACTCAGTTCTGATGATTTAAAAGACCAGTACTCTTAGCAGCTCTGACGTAACCTCAACGCAATCTCCGATTGACATAGCAACTCCGAGATAACAAAGACTCTGATGAAGATTCTCCAAATCCAGAAATAAGTAACGAAAAGAACTTCTTCAAATGGAAAGAAAGTATATTTAGAAAGAAGTTATTCAGGGAGACAAATTGGTTATGACAAAAAACACAGAAGTAATGACATTGAATGCTCATCAAAGGCCAATATTCTGTCATCACTCCAACGGTCCTTTTACCACTATATAAAGGACAACATACTTCAGTGAGAGACACACAACAACGCACAGAAAATTCTTTACATTCTCTTTTAGTTTTTCACGAGCTACTGCTCATACGAGAAAATACTTGCTTGCTTACTCTGCTGTAATATTTGCTTACTCTTAGAAGAACTCTCGATTATAAATCTATTTTTTGCTAAATTTCTTTTGTTCCTCAAGTGACTCTGCATAGTCTGTATACTTGGGAGGACTAAGAGATCACTCTCTTAGACGTTTGGTTGTATTAATCTTCCAAGATTAGTGGATTAAGTCCTTTTTGAAGGCGAAATCACCTTGGCCGGGTGGGCTGGAGTAGCTTTGTGTTATAAGCGAATCAGTATAAAATTCTGTGTGTTCTTACTTTTGAAAAAGCTTTTATTTTCTAAAAACAATTCAAACCTCCCTTTCTTGTTTTTCTCACCTTCATAAATGTTAAGACATTTTCCCAAGAAGTATTTCTTCAAGCACATTTATATATATTGAATAACCTTAGTGAAGTTCAACCTTACTTAGCCGCTCACAAAAGTCTTTTAAAGGAAAAATTATCCCAGATGAATGAAAAATGGTTGTTGATAGAGCATAACAAAACTTTCATAAATAAGTTTAATGAAAGTATTTCTAAAGATAGTAGTGCACCAGATCTTTGCAAATGGTTGTCATGTATGTCTAAGTTTAATGTAATTACTTGGAGTGCATATGAAATTTCTAAATATTCATTCTATAAAAAATCAAAGGATGATCATAGGACCATCCAAAATAAATGGGTTATATGTTGGTGTAAGCCCTAGAGGCCAATGCTTTTGGTGATTGTATCAAATTATTTAATAATAATAAAAGGATTTTTATTTATTATGTTTGTTTAATAAAGTCCCTAGAATATCTAGTCCGTTTAATGTATCAAGTGTGACTTAATCATGAGATCCTATTAAACATAAGGACACTATTCTTAAAGTATCTGTAGTCGAGCTTTTTCGTGAAGTGGGATAACATTAAAGCATTAAGACTATTATGTATATAGACTGATGATCACATCTCATGGATCATGGATAAGGAGTTATCAACTCTTAAACATAGGTATGAATATTAGGAGTAATATTTATACTGGATTAACCCGCTATGAGAATAATACGTAGAATGTTATGCAAAGTGTCATAAGTTATTCTCATGGTGATAGTGGTGTATACCACCCTTCGACCTGAAACCACAATGAACTCTAGATGTAGAGTCGAGTGCTTTATTGTTTATCAAACGTTATCCGTAACGGGATGACTATAAAGACAATTGATGTGTACTCCACAAAGCATGCTGAGGAACATGAGTGACCTAGATGGAATTTGCCCATCCTGCATAACAGGATAAATGTCTAAGGGCCCAATATTGAACTGGACAAGGATTACACGGTCTATGCCTTGTGTTCAATATAGACATAAGGGAAAAAAGGGTAATTGTACACACAAGTATTATCACAAAAAGGGATTTGTCAGATCACATGAAATGTTCGTGTCTTGGGTAGCAGTGACGTGTTACTAGATACCGCTCATTGTTTATTATTATAAATACGTGATTTAATATAATTGTCAATATCGCGAAAACCTACAGGGTCACACACAAAAGGGACAATGCATCGTAAGTAGAATATGAAATGTGGTAAGGTACCACACGCTTAAGTGATTTTTGGTATACCATAAGATATGGGCCACATACACTTAAGTGAGCTTTTTAGCTTGTAGCTTACACAAGTGGTTCTATAAACAGAACCCTTATGCTGAAGCATTTAACTTGATGAAATTTAGTTTCTCTCTCTCTCTATCTCTCTCACTCATTCAAAGCCTTCATTTGTAGTAACTAGTACTGAGACTGACGAAATCCGTTCGTGTGGACCGAGTATAGGCGTTGTCACTATTCAATGCGCGTGATCACTCCTTAGATCTGCATCAAAGGTTTCAATCGACACATGAGGTAACAGTTTCAATCACTGATCATGCTCATTCGTAAGGATCACTAAAGGATTTTTTTTTTAATTTCCGCTGCATTTTGGATCGCAGTTTTCCTTCAGTGGTATCAGAGTCACTTACGAAACCATGCATCTGATAACTATTTATTTTCTTTATTTTCTTGTTTAATACGATTAAAGGAAAAAATGAATTAAATAATAAACGAGTAATTAAATTTGGCATCATGTGTGTACGATTTGGATGATTAATGTTGACTATGCTTCCGAATCCGACGTTAGTATGGTGAAGCAGCGATACATAAATCGTCCATAGGTTACACAAATGAGATCGATCAATTTATATATATGATATAAGTAATTATGATGCAAAATATGGTATATATGATATATTATTTCTATTTCATTCATTCAAACACTTAATGATTGTTATTCCTTTGAGCGATCAATGGTCATTTGCTCTGGAATCCGACATTAGTATGGTGAAGCAGTGATGTGTTGATCAATCATATTGAATTATCATTCGAGTTGTGTTTGACGGTATGAAATTGCTGCATTAGGGTTCATGACGGTACAAGGGTTGTGCTGTCAAAGAGTTATGCGATTAAGGTTGTGACTGCACAAGAGTTATGCTTTAATGTATCGAGTGTTGATGCGAAAAATGATGTCGGTTTCAAATGAATTGTTCATTAAAATTTTGCGGAACCACCATCCACTGACCGGGAAGCGGAACCCCCGACTAATTTTGCGTAATGTGATTTATTGCCGAAATTTAATTTGGATTATTTAATTAACAGAATTTAAATTAATAATAATGTGTTTATTATTATTATTGTCTGGTGGTGATCAATTATGGCCTTAGTTTTCCTTTATTTTGTTTTTGGGATTTTAAAATACGGCCTACGTGTTGTGCCTCTGTTTTAATCTCTTAATGTGACTTCTTTTCTCATCTCACTCCCTTGTATGTAAAACGAGTTTCTTTTATGTAATGTAATGTTATGAAGAAAGATAAGAATACAATATCAAATGAGGACAACCTTGAAGATCTTGCTTGGAGAAACTTAGATCGTTATTAGGTTAACATAGGTTCTCTCATTGGCTTGGGAGAACAATTGTGCTAGGGACATAACTGTTTCATTTTGTATGTATGTTGATGCATGTGAATGTACGTTGATGCATGTGAGAGACAATTTATATGATAAATAAGTCGATGAGATCAAAATAATTGCATATTCCCTCAAATTAAATATTAAGTTTATGCTTTCCAAGTTTTAACACTCATCAAGACTAGTATCGAATAATGTAAGTTTCGCCTATGCGAGGTGCATGTTCTATATTAGTAAGGTGCGATGGGATAATTGTAATATCCAATTGCTAAAACAATGGGTCAAACTTAACTAAACAAATTAAAATAAGATTATATACGTTTAGAAGCAAGAGTTAGAAATGATCCATATGATGGATCTGAATAAGGAGTTATTCACCCAACTAAAATATTCGAGAGTTGTATTAGATACAATTGGAGAAAGTTCCTACCTAAATAACTTAGTTTTATGTAATCCGCCTACGCGGACTTAAAACAAAGTGAAATGTGGATCTCGACCCACTAGAAAATCTTCCAATGAGATTTTCCGAATCAAATGGTGAGGGTCATTTGTTTTAAGTAAAATAGGGGGAGCATATTTAATTAAAGGCCTAATTGAATATGTTATTTTAATGATACTTATATTTTCATATTTTTCATGTAGATTACCATGAAAACAAACACCTCTAACAATATTTTACGATCAATCCTTGATAAGGAAAAATCTAAGGATTGTCCTCAAGCATGATAAAAAGTTGTATGTCTTGGAGGAACCTGTTCCTGAAGAGGAACCTCCTAGTTCTGCACCTAAGGAAGAAAGAGATTCTTATAAGAAGCATGTCAATGATGCTAATGAAGTTGCTTGCCTCATGTTAGCTACCATGAACTCAGAGTTACAAAAGCAACATGAGAACATGGCAGCGTTCGATATGATAAGACACCTGAAGATGCTCTATCAAAAGCAGGAAAGGCATGCAAGATTTGATGTTTCAAAAGCCCTTTTTCAAGGAAAGTTAGCTGAGGGATCCCCTGTAGGTCTCCA
This sequence comes from Lathyrus oleraceus, assembly GCF_024323335.1. Classification (NCBI taxonomy): domain Eukaryota; kingdom Viridiplantae; phylum Streptophyta; class Magnoliopsida; order Fabales; family Fabaceae; genus Lathyrus; species Lathyrus oleraceus. Next base: position 294,891,262 of record NC_066584.1, read on the forward strand.
TGTGCTCAAGATGATTGGGTATATGGAGAACCTCGAGAGGTTGGGTTTTCCTCTCAGAAAGGAACTTACGACTGATTTGATCTTGCAATCGTTACCAAAGAGCTTCAGTTAATTTGTATTTAATTTCAACATGAATAACACGGACAAAACTTTTCCTGAACTTCTAGGCATGTTAAGAACTACTTAGCAGAATCTGAAGTCAAAAGGGATGTCCATTCTGATGATCGAAAATGGAAAGAAATAGAACAAAAGGCCCACCAAGCAGGGTGGTAAAGGGAAAGCCAAGGAAGGTTCCAAACCCAAACCCACTGCTCTTGCTTTGAAGCCTAGTGGAGGCATAACAAAGGATGACACTGCTTCCATTGCGGTAAGACCGGACACTGGAAGAGAAACTGCCCAAAGTACCTAGAAGATAAGAAGAATGGAGTAGAGACTTCAACTTCAGGTATTTTTGTTATTGAAATTAATCTATCTACTTCTGCATCATGGGTATTAGACACTAGATGCGATTATCACATTTGTACCAATGTGCAGGGGCTAAAAAGGAGTAGAGATTTGGAAAAAGGTGAAGTTGACCTACGAGTTGGAAATGGAGAAAAGGTTGATGCTTTAGCCATAGGAACTTATGTATTGACTTTACCTAGTGGTTTAATAATTCAGTTAGAGAACTGTTGTTATGTACATGCAATTAGTAGGAATATTATTTCCATTTCTTGGTTTTTCATTCATAATAAAAAATAATTGTTGCTCCATTTATTTGAATGATATATTCTATGCTACTGCACAAATGAACAATGGATTATATGTAATTGATCTTGAAATGCCTATTTATAACATTAATACTAAAAGAATGAAACCTAATGAGTTAAATCCAACTTACCTTTTGCATTGTCGATTAGGCCACATAAACGAGAAACAATTTCCAAACTCCATAAAGATGGACTCTTGGACTCTTTTGATTATGAATCATATGAGACATGCAAATCTTATTTAATTGGAAATATGACAAATTCTCCATTCACAGGAAAAGATGAAAGAGCTAATGATCTTTTGGAACTCATACATACTTGTCGCACCTCGAAAAATGAGAACACGCCTTAGCAAATCGCAATTGCACGCTCACATGATGGACTGAACAGAGTCTCCACCAAACTTTATTTATTCCTAAAAAGAAAAGGGGAAATATCGATAAAACCCAAGAAAGAACGACAATGATTATGGTCGTCGCAACCAAATCAGGGTTCGAGACTCGATTACGCAAGGGGAAGGTATTAACACCCCTCACGTCCGTTGTACTCAACGGGAACCATTAGGTTAATTGTGTGTGTTAGTGTTAGCTTGAAATGTCAGGCTGCTCAAGTTATTATGAGGGAAATAATAATATGATCACAAGAAAGGAGGAAATGTTTTTGGATTTTTTTGCAACAAAAGGGACTAAACCTAAGTTTTTTATTAATGAGCCTGACAAGATTTCACAATCCTGCTCCTACGTATCTCAATAGAGAACTCAAGGCTTACATAGTTATGGGTAGAAAAATGTTTGTTTGTTGGTCTATTTTAGCGAAAGCTATATTATATTAATCGATAAAAAAACATTGTTTTACCTAAAACAGATGAGGAGCGAACGTATACCACACATCGAATGGATTTACAAATCAACATTCGGAAAAACGTCATTTATCTCAACTTAACAATTATGGACGAAGCATTTCTTTGCATTATCTTAAGACAAGATGTCTTTAGTTTATGAAAAATGTTTTTCCGATCAACCGTACGACGGCGAAAAAAAGAGTTTGATTGGTTGGATGTATTTTTGGGCTTGAAAGACGAGTATTTATGACTTGCAAGCTCTTACAACTTGGGTCTAATACTCGGGACTATGTCTGGACCTTTCACCCAAGTAATCTTTTTCTTCCAATTTTATTGAGAAAAGACGTTTGAATATTTACAAATATTTTGAAGAGAAGATGAATACATACTGCTTACAAGCTCTTACAACTTGGGCCTAATGTTCGGGATTACGACTGGATATTCCATCCAGGGTAATCTTTTTCTTCAGATTTTATTGAGAAAAAAGATTTGAATATTGGAGTGTTTTGAAGAGAAGACGAATACTTATGGCTTGCAAGCTCTTACAACTTGGGCCTAATATTAGGGATTACGACTGGATATTCCATCCAGGGTAATCTTTTTCTTTAGATTTTATTGAGAAAAAGATTTGAATATTGGATAACGTGAAGGTTTGAGATTCAAATGATCGAAGTATGGGGGTTGGAAAACAAAGGGAGTTGAATGGATCCCCTCACTAAAAAAACATGATATACAAGAACCCCCAAAATAAGTTGATTATAAATAAGTTAATAAATGTATGAATAAATAAATAAATAACTTTTCTTCTTTTGACGCATTTTAAAAAATAAAAATGAACGAAAATAGAATAAAGCAACCATGCTTTTTTGAATTAAATAGGGAATACGAGAAAAAAACTTAATCTAAACCAAATAATTACGAAAGAAAAATAAAATAAAGAAAGACTATCTTTAAGAAAATAAAATTAACGAAACCACACAAAAACCAAAGCTAAGGATCAAACTTGGGGCCTGGTGGGAGACAAGAGAAGTCTTAACCACCAGGCCAGGAGTGCTTAGTTGGAAACTAAGTTCACCCATAAAAAAAAATATTACACTTCAACGGAGTTTTAAATAAAAAAATGGGCCTTGGCCGAAAAAAGAGCCCAAAAGGGTGGTCATGTTGGGATTTTAGGCGCGGGTTGGGTTGCTCCATTATCTGGTTTAGTTAACTTATAGCAAATACTAACAAGACAAAAACCCTAAAACTTTGTACGACCGTTCTTCTCTTCCTTTTGAGAAAAACTCTTCCCTGTTATCCCAAGATTCAACTCCTCTCAAGAACACTTACACAAACCCTCATATCCCTCCAATGGAAACGAAAATCCGAACCAAGAAAATAGTGATCAAATCAAAACCACCTTACTCATTCATTGCTCTCTTTCTTCTGATCGCTTCCTATCAATCTCACATGGATTCACATCGGCGACACTAACACGGCCACTAATCCGATTGTTTGCGTACGACGACAACGACCTAACACGACCAAAAATCTGGCCATTCACGCACGGTGGCGGCGACCTACGCGACCATGAGTCCTAGTCGTTTGCGTACTCGTGACGGCGACCCTACGCGACCACGAATCCCGACCGCGTCCTCCTTCATCACCGTCAAATGCTCGCACTCAGTACTCATGACGTCACAACCTCAACACAACAACATTTGACAGTGTTCACATTGCTCGCGAAAAGATAATCAAGGCAAACATCAAACTACTCAACGAAACGACATTAATCACACAGAGGTTAAAATAGATAAATTATGAAGACATAAGGAAACTCACGAGTAGAAACCCGGATAATCTGATTTCTCTTGCTTTCCACTATTTCTGTTTCTTTCTTTGTATCAAATGTATGAACCAAATAACAACTTAGGTTTTTTTGTGTGTGGAAAAATGTTATTGTGAAAATTTTGTTGTTGTCAAAAATTTTGCTTGTGAAAAATTTGTTGTTGTGTAAAATTGTTACTGTGTAAAATTGTTACTGTGTAAAATTATTGCCCCCTCATTTGTTGTTGTCATGTTTTTATTTTATATTAAGGGATGACTAGGGCTTGTTGGTGTATGAATGTCATTCCTAGTAATGAATTTGCTGAACTTTGTAAGATGCTCAAGTTGGTCTTGCCAATTTAGTGTAAATTTGTCATTGTACCTTCCTGCTAAACTTATTTGTAATGAACTCTTCCCTCTACTTTTCAAATTTTCAAATTCTGATTTTTTATTTTGCTTTGGTTGGGCTTATTGCACAATATATTTTGACATTGCATTGCATTAACCCAATGGTTTGTATTTGACAAAAAAAATTCACTTTTGGTGTTAGGTCCTTTAAGCATGAATGACTCACAAAATGGATTATTAGAGATTGGCGGGCTTGAATTTGGCTTGAAGAAGAGATGGATTGATGATGGAGAAATTAAAACATGTTGAAGATTGAATACTTGGTACATTGAAGAATTAAGACCCAATTTTTGTAATGTCATAAATCTAAATGTTCCACACAATGTAATTTGATAATTGCAAATGTTAAGTTTTTTCTATTTTTGTAATTTCAATGATGAAATGTAATAATAACATTTGAACATATTTGAAATAAAATGGATGTAATGCTTTAATTGAATCTAAACTTTTAACATGACGTGTTCGGATATATGAACTTGAAATCATTATTGCCTATAACAAACAAAAATCACAAAACAAATGACATGCCATGAAAAGTCAAATTCTCCAATGACTCATAAAGTGTATACATGAACTAGAATTGGAACTTGCTTTTAATAAGACCAAAATTATGTATGCAATTTGAAATGTATGTATGAATTAATGGACGAGGCTATGAATGAAATTGAAGTGATAAACCTAAGCTCCTAATCCCAAACCAAACACCCTAATTGAAATAAAAAGTGAAAATTAGAAGCTATAGGTAAGAAGATGCATGATTCATAAGACAATGCTTAGATGAAAAAGTCAAATTGTTGACTTCTCTTTTATGCATGCTAATGATATATCAATGAACAAATGAAATGGTTAAGGTATAGTGATGCAAATGAGATGTAGCTAAATTAATGCAGATGAAAAATTGAGTTGAAAATTTAGGGTATGACAATACTGATGTATGCAGACCACTGAACATACTAGCCATAGGAGGTTTTGAGTACTTCATCACATTTACTGATGATTTTAGTAGATATTGTTATGTGTATTTAATGAAACACAAATCAGAGTCCTTTGAAAAATTCAAGGAATTCAAGAATGAAGTACAAAACCAACTAATTAAGAATATTAAACTCTTCGATCAGATCGAGATGGTGAATATTTAAACCTAGAGTTTGATGATCATCTGAAAGAGTGTGGGATTCTATCCCAACTTCATCCTCCTGGAACACCCCAATGGAACGATGTATCTAAGAGAAGAAATCAAACCTTGTTAGACATGGTCTGATCCATGACGAGTCACACTGATCTTCCAAACTCCTTTTGGGGACATGCACTATTGACAGCAGCTTACACACTTAACTGTGTTTCATACAAAAAGGTTGAGAAGACACCATATGAGATATGGAGTGGTAAGAAACCACATACGTCTTACATGAAGATTCAGGGTTGCGAAGTTTATGTGAAACGAAAAATTTCAACTAAGCTTGAGCCAAAATCTGACAAATGCTTATTTGTGGGGTATCCTAAAGAAACAAGAGGGTATTATTTCTACAATCCTTCTGAGGGAAAAGTGTTTGTCGCTCGAACTAGAGTTTTCCTAGAAACGAATTTTATTTCCAAAGGAATCGGTGGGAGGAAAGTAGAGCTTGAAGAAATTCATGAATCACAAAGCATTGATACACTTACGGAGGAATTAGAGCATGAAACACAAGTAGTTGTGGAAGAGCGACCTGCTCAAGTAGAACAAGACCATCGTAGGTCAAGCAGGATACGTCACTTACCCGAGAGATATGAATATCTCAAAACTGATCAAGGTGATGTATTACTCATGGATCAAGATGAGCCTGTGACCTACCAAGAGGCCATAACTGGTACTGAGTCTGAGAAGTGGCTAGAATCCATGAAATCTGAAATGGATTCCATGTACACACACCATGATTAGACCTTCGTAGAAAGTTCTGTAGGAGTTAACCCTATAGGATGCAAGTGGGTCTTCAAAAGGAAGACTCACATGTATGGTAAGGTACATACGTATAAGGCAAGACTGGTTGCAAAAGGATGTAAACAAATTCATGGGGTTGACTATGATGAAACCTTTTCACCAATTGCAATGCTTAAATTTATTCGGATTTTACTTGCTATCATTACATATCACGATTATGAAATATGGCAGATGAATGTCAAAACTGTTTTTCTTAATGGGAATCTTCTCGAGGTTGTGTACATGACACAACCTGAAGGATTTGACATACCAGAAGAAGCCCAAAAGATATGCAAGTTACAGAGATCAACCTAAGGATTGAAGCAAGTATCCAGAAGCTGAAATCTTTGTTTGATGAAATAGTAAAACAATATGGATTCATCAAGAATGAAGATGAGCCTTATGTCTAAAAGAAGGTTAGTGGGAGCATGATCTTCTTCCAGGTGTGAAATTCTGGTATCAGATATTAGATATCGAAGGTAATGTCACGACACTAATATCTGAGTAATACAAACAAAATAAAGATAGAGAATATTAATGCAAGATACACAAGCAATTGTTAACCCAGTTCGGTCTAACTCACCTACATCTAGGGGCTACCAAGTCAGGAAGGAAATTCACTAAAATAGAATCAGTTCAAAGACTCTCCGTACACTTCAACAAGTTACAGTCTTTCTCACCTAATCTCTACCCGTGCAATTTCTACCTAAGTACTCTTAGATATGAGAACCCACTCACTTCCCTACAATCACACATGTGATTTTAAACAACAATCCCTTGAGAAAAGAAATCACTTTTCAATAACACACTCTTGATTTTACTTCACAGTTTCAATCAAGAAGACACACTTTTGATCTTGCTTAACAGCTTTGATCAAGAAGTCACACACTTGATCTTGCTTCACAGATTTGATCAAGTAGACACACACTCTTGCTTAACAGCTTTAGAGTGACAAATTACAACCACAAATCAGTCCAATTCAATCATCAAAAGATGACTTGAATGGCTTACAAGTCTCACGACTAAACAAACACAAACCCTAGCTCTCTCTATATTTCGCTCAGTATTGGTTGTGTATTGAAACAGGTTTTCTAAGTCCCTTTTTATAGAAGCTTTCAGTTGGGCTAGGACATCTTGAAAACCCTAAATCTATTTTCCAATCAAATCTTCTTATGACAACTGGTTAGATCTCCTTGGAAAATAAGTAAATCAGGTTGTAATCCATGGTTGAATGCGCCTGCAAATCAGATCTTCAATCATACATAGATTGCCATTAATTGTGCAAGCACAAAACACCAGACATTCATACTGAATGTTCTGTGTACAGGATGTCATGACACCGGGTCCATTTGTCCAGCCACATACATCTCCTCACAGCTCCAGCTCCACATACTTCTCCCCCTTTTTAGTCAAAATTGACCAAAGGGGACCAATTAGACAAAATAAATGTCAATTAGCCTAGGAGAGAATGTCAGCACAGATGTTATAACATTAAAAATGTTAAAGCATAATTGTTCAGGTGATACAAACCATTATCATACACAGCTGTGATAGCTGAGATAATGAACAAATCAAAGGAGCTCATTAAGAGCCCAAAATATTATAAATAGGCATCAATGAGGACTGCCACAAAATACAAACATTTCAACAATTAAAAAAAACTTCAGCTTCCAAACAGCAACACCAGAACAACTTCCAAAACACCAGTCTTCACAGCACACCTCACAGACTTCACCATAGCATACTAGTCTTCAACACAAAAGGGGGAACCATCAATTAGAGGAAGAAGTATCACCCTCACCTTCAGAGCTTTTAGAGTTGCCACTGGATTGAGCTTTTGACCTCTCTCTTGAGGTATTGGCATTTGAATCTTCACCAGCCTTCTCCACTTATTTCCTTGGCTACCCTTATACCATTATCCAGTTCCTTGCAGGTTTCCTTCAACTGATCAATTAAACTCCCTTGAGATGCAGGCTCCTTTCTGGCAGATGTCATGACAACATCATTGACATGACTTCCCTCAAACAACTTATAATGAATGGATAGAGGGGTTTTTCTTCTGCTTGGAGTATCACTTCTATTAAGTATGTTTGGTTGTTGACTCAAGATTATACCACAAATAAGGGATGGGAAGGCAATGGGCAACTTCGCAGCATTTGTGGAGGCATGTCTGATAGTTTGGTCAAACATAAATCTCCCAAAGTCATAGTTCATCCTAGTTCCAATAGCATGAATAATTCTCCCAAGACCAATGGAGATGGTAGAGATATGATTAGTAGGCACCCAGTTGGCTGATCCAATCTTGTGCAAGATGGCATATTTGACAGTTAGCTTGCCAGCTGATAGGTGATCCCTGCTAGGCCATTCCTTAACTTGGCCAGCTGTAATAGTCCTACAGACCTCATTGTATGTAGTCTCTAGATCCACTCCTCCATCAGTTCCTCTTCCTAGGAACTTGTTGATTATGCTTGGTGAGAATTTCACACATTTACCCCTTCCAAACACCTTGCAGAACTCTCTGCTGCTTCTTTCATAAATATCCTCAGGGATATTCACAATAAACTCTTTTACTAACCCCTCATAACATTGGGGTAGAGCAACCACAGTCTTCATTAGTCCAGCATTTTTGATCAAATCAAGTACTTCCTTTACCTCTATAGCCTCTTTTCCAAGCTCTCTTTCAAAGGCTACCCTCCTCTGAACGACAAATTTCCATTTTGCAGCACCATCTTCTAAATGGAAGGAGATATTGTCTAGGTGCACAGCAACAGTTTTGCCAGGAGACTTCTTAACATCCGGTCTTTTTGCAGGTGAGATGTCTGGGACATCGTCTTCGACATCCTCATTAGAGTCAGAACTGTCTCTTTCTTTCCTTTTCCTAACCTCAACTTTACTCCAGGTTTTTGAGGGTCTTACAACCTTCTTCACTCTTCTTGCTGTTCTCATTTTAGCCACACTTTTCCCTTTTCTAGTCCTCAGTTTCTCAACTACACTTTGTTTTACAAGATGGACCAAAGTGTCATCCTCTTCTTCAGAGCTTTCTTCCTCTAGGTCAATAATATTTTCCTGAGACATATTTGCTGATTTCTTGCTAGGTAGGGTTTTACCTAGAGAGCATAGCCCCTCAGCAGCCACTTCCTTTTCTGATCTAGATGAGTCATCATCTTTATCAGCATGGGGTTCCTCCTCAGGTGAGGGGTCCCTTCTGGACAGAGGGGTAGAAACCCCCTTGACTAAACGTCCTTCACTTAGAATCATAGTCACTAGGTTCCTAATGGCACGATCAACATAATGCATGTCTTTTGGAAGAGGAGATTTATCAGGGATGTTACGTGGTTTACTTCCAGTTGTGGAAGAAGGGCCTGGTGCGTCACCGGGTATCATACAAAGAGGAGTGACGTCCAACACGTCTTCATCTAGAAACTCCATGGAAGGAGTCTTTTCATGCTGAGTGGGTTTTGATCCAGACGATGAAGGATGTTGAGACATGTTGTTGGACTTTTGAGAGAAATTTCTTTGCCCTAGCAGAGGTCCTCTGGGCAGTTTGATAAAGATGGAAGGAGTTGTGTTCAGGTAGCGTGTGAAGATAACATAGATACTATTTCCAATACAAGGTAATGATTCATCATTAATGTGGCTCTTTCTTTTAATTGGCCAGACAATATTTTTATTACCTCTTCCTTTCCATATTAATTGCCATGATTTCTCAAGAATCCACATTCCTAATTTCCCTCTTACATATTCAAATTGAAAATCATCCACATCCCTTGCAACCTTGTCAGCTAGTTGCATTTCATGCTTTAGAACTATGAATTTGTCTTCCACACATTTTTTGATTGAATGATGACAGCAAATAATATACTTGGTCCAACTGTGATGAATATGATTTTTGGACATAGTTGCAGCCTTCTGGTTGTCATAATACAATGTCATGACATCGTGTGTGACATTGTATGCAATTATCAGTAGTTTCATCCAACCTAGTTGAGAACAACTGCTTTCATCTGATATATCTTCATTATATACACCATTTTTATCTTTCAAATGTATAGTAGCATGATTCCTTTCACTCTCCATCTCAAACTTCTCCTCATTGTTCTTGGTACACATAGTCCCTTGTGGTCCAGTTCCAACAAGGCTCTTTCCAATTTCAGACTGCATATGACTAGTCACATGTCCACCTATTTGATCCAACTTCTCAGCTATTTGAGCCATCATGACCTTTTTTCCTTTGAAAGTGAGTTTAAGTCTGAGCTTTTGGTGTGACATCCTTGTTTGACATTTCCCACAAACTTGTCTTTCATCACTCTTGAGAGTTCCTCTAGCAGCTATACTCATCTTCATCCTTTCTTCTTTGACATGGGTACACTTTGAGGAATAATTAATTTGAGAGCTCCACATGTAACAGTTGTCTTTGGTCCTGATTCCTTTCATAATTACTTCACTGTCTTTGTTAGTAATCATACATTCAATTTTGGTGAAGTTAACATTCAAATCTTGATCACATAGTTGACTGATGCTTATTAGATTTGTAGTCAAGCCCTTAACCAGTAGTATTTTGTCAAGTTTAGGAACTCCAGGACAATCAAGCTTGTCTATCCCCTTTATTTCATCCTTTGCTCCATCACCAAAGGTTACATGGCTTATGGCATGAAGGTGTAGTTCAGTTATCAAGTCTATGTTTCCAGTCATGTGTCTAGAACATCCACTATCAAAATACCACTCTTCTTTGGCTAAGATTCTGAGGGGAATGTGAGCTATTAGACTTGTAACATTAGTCTTTGGAACCCATAGCTTCTTGTTGATAGGCACGTGTTGCTTGGGTTTGGGTTGGTAGTGAACAGGGCTAGGATAACCATACAACTTATAGCAGAAGTGCTTTAGGTGACCAAATTTCCCACAGTAATGGCATCTCCATCTTTGGTGTTTCCCTTTCTGCTGTATCATCTGATGTTGTGACATCTCAGGTTTACTTTTACTATGGCTGCATTTGGGTTTGGCTTGATGTCTGCTCTCAGGCTTAGACTGATTATACCTAATGCCAGATTTGTCTCCTGTTATTTGTCCAGTTTGGAGAATCTTGTCTAAAGAATCAGAACCATTGTTTAACATCCTTACATACTTGGTCATTTCTTCCAGTTTAGCATTTAAGAACAAAGCTTCAGTTTTTAACTTGGAGATGGTTTCCACATGGTCTTCCTTCTCACTCTCCAGCTGTGCTATCTTCTGACTTTCAGCTTCTTGATTTTCATCTAGCCTGGCATTCAGAACCACTGCTTCTGTTTGTAATTTGGAGATGGTTTCCAAGTATTCTACCTTCTCATTCTCAAGTTGAGTTATTTTCTTCTTCTGGCTTTCAACCTATTTGCACAGCTCTACACTTTTGTGACATAACTTTCTGTAGGTAGAGGCCAATTCTTCAAAGGTTACTTCATCATCACTTGAGTCTTCATCAGATCCCCATCTTCCTGTCAAGGCAGTCACAAGATTTACAGCTTCCTCTGTTTCACTCTCATCAGACCAAGTGGCAGCAAGACTCATCTTCTGCTTCTTGAGGTAGGTTCCACATTCAGTCCTGATGTGTCCACACCCATCACATTCATAACACTGTACCTCTTTTCCTTCTTTGGGCTTCTCATCTGATCTTGCTCTTCTTCCAGCATTGTTGGATTTACTGATGTCAGATGAAATGTTCTTGACATTTGCCTTAGATCTTACATCCATCTTTTTCAACAGTTTATTGAACTGTCTTCCCAGCATTGCTACTTCATTGACCAAATCTTCATCAACCTCCTGACTCTTTTCCTCTTCTGTGTTTGACATAAAAGCCATGCTCTTGGTTTTCTTTTCAAAACCATCATTTAATCCCATCTCAAATGTTTGGAGGGAACCAATTAGCTCATCAACCCTCATGTTGGAAATGTCTTGAGACTCTTCTATGGCAGTCACCTTCACAGAAAATCTCTTAGGGAGTGACCTGAGTATTTTTCTTACCAGTTTTTCATCTGTCATCTTCTCTCCCAGAGCTCCTGAGGCCTTAGCAATTTCAAGGATACTCATGTGAAATTCATGAATGTCTTCATCTTCTTTCATCCTTAAATTTTCAAACTTGGAGGTGAGCAGCTGAAGTCTAGACATCTTTACCCTAGAGGTGCCTTCATGAGTGGTCTTGAGAATGTCCCAAGCATCTTTGGCCACTTCACAGTTGTTTACCAGCCTGAAAATATTCTTGTCTACCCCATTGAATATTGCATTCAATGCTTTAGAATTTCCAAGGGCTAGATCCTCCTCCTCGTTGGACCATTGTTCTTCGGGCTTCTTGTCAGTTGTGGCTGCTCCTTCCTTAGTAATTACTGGATGAACCCATCATGTTAACACAACCTTCCAAGCCTTATTATCCAGAGATTTTAAGAAGGCTACCATTCGAGGTTTCCAATAGTCATATTTAGATCCATCCAAAATTGGTTGCCTGTGAACAGATCCTCCATCTCTCTCCATTGTACCAGAAAGTATTGCCCCTAGATCTCACCCAGAACCAGAGTAGGATGCCTGCTCTTATACTAATTGAAATTCTGGTATCAGATATGAGATGTCAAAGGTAATGTCACGACACTAATATCTGAGTAATGCAAATAGAATAAAGATAGAGAATAATAATGCAAGAAACATAAGCAATTGTTAACCCAGTTCGGTCCAACTCACCTACATCTAGGGGCTACCAAGACAGGAAGGAAATTCACTAAAATAGAATTAGTTCAAAGACTCTCCGTACACTTCAACAAGTTACAGTTTTTCTCACCTAATCTCTACCCGTGCAATTTCTACCTAAGCACTCTTAGATATGAGAACCCACTCACTTCCCTACAATCACACCTGTGATTTTAAACAACAATCCCTTGAGAAAAGAAATCACTTTTTAATAACACACTCTTGATTTTACTTCACAGTTTCAATCAAGAAGACACACTCTTGATCTTGCTTAACAACTTTGATCAAGAAGACACACACTTGATCTTGCTTCACAGCTTTGATCAAGTAGACACACACTCTTGCTTAACAGCTTTAGAGTGACAAATTACAACCACAAATCAGTCCAATTCAATCATCAAAAGATGACTTGAATGGCTTACAAGTCTCACGACTAAACAAACACAAACCCTAGCTCTCTCTATATTTTGCTCAGTATTGGTTGTGTATTGAAACAGGTTTTCTAAGTCCCTTTTTATAGAAGCTTTCAGCTGGGCTTGGACATCTTGAAAACCCTAAATCTATTTTCCAATCAAATCTTCTTATGACAGCTGGTTAGATCTCCTTGGAAAATAAGTAAATCAGGTTGTAATCCATGATTGAATGCGCCTGCAAATCAGATCTTCAATCATACATAGATTGCCATTAATTGTGCAATCACAAAACACCAGACATTCATACTGAATGTTCTGTGTACAGGATGTCATGACATCGGGTCTGACATCCTGGAAAAATCCTGCATAATTCCATAATTCCATTATTAATTTCCAGCAGGTACAACCACATCAGATGCCATGTCATTATGACATTCTGAAACAATCCTGCATGATCATGTCTTCCATTTGAACTCCAGCAGGTACACATCATCAGATGCCATGTCATTATGACATTCTGAAACAATCCTGCATGATCATGTTCTTGAACCCCAGCAGGTACATAGGATATCTCATGTTAAGACATCAGACATAACATCTTATTAACACTCTTTGTTTTACCAAAATTGCTGCCAACACTTAGAACCAATACATATTACTCATTGGAAACGATGTCCCTACCCTACAACAAGTAAAGACCGGGTTAGGGAAATGCTTTTCTATGAAGGACCTAGGTGAAGCAACCTATATATTTGGAATCAGGAGCTATAAAGATAGATCACAAACACTGCTTGGCCTAAGTCAGAGTACATACATAGACAAAGTATTGAGACGCTTTAATATGCATGATTCCAAGAAATGATTCATACCTATGCAACATGACCCGTGTCTATCAAAAACACAATCCCCTTCAACTAAGTAAGAAAGGGATCACATGAATAAGATTCCATATGCATCTGCAATAGGAACTTACATGTATGCCATGTTATGTACTCGACCAGATGTCTCGTATGCTTTAGGTGCAACGAGTAGGTACTAATCTGATCCCGATGATGCTCATTGGGTAGCTGTCAAGAATATCCTTAAGTATTTGAGAAGGACTAAGGACTCATTCTTGATATATGAAGGTCAATAAGAGCTTGTTGTAATTGGATACATTGATGCTAGCTTCAAGACAGATAAGGATGACTTTAGATCGCAATCTAGTTATGTGATCTGCTTAAACGGTGGCGTTGTGAGTTGGAAAAGTTTAGTTAATTAGGTATTATCTCTCCCATGTTCTATCTTGCACCACTTTTTATTTTATTTTGGTTTTGTTAATTATTTAGTTTTATTTATCATTATTATTTGCTTTATTTCATTCTTCATTATTCCTCAAATGAAAAAATGTACCCCCATGCCTTGTTTGTAATTTGTATTTACTCTTTTGCTTTTATTTTCTTACATTTAGTTAGATTAAATTAATTAATTAAATAATCGGTCCAAAATAAAATCAACCTTTTTTCAATCAATAAAAACATTTGCTCAACACCAAGTTTAATTTTCAAAAACACTTTGTCAACACCAAGTTGCCATTATTCCAATTTCCAAACATTTCACATCCACTCAAATTTCAAACCATTTCATTTTTAATTCAAATCATTTCACAGCTATTCTGCAATGCTAAACAAAACACGATCAACATCGAGTGCAGTTTCTCAAATTAAACCAAAAACACCTAAAAGTATCAAACTCTTTCTCAAATATGATGAAAAGAAAATACGGTGTAGTCCACGAGCTCCTGAGAGTTAGGATAAGAGATGTAGTTCTCGACCATCTGAAACTCGTCATCACCCAAAAATACTTCCAACACATCAAACTCTTTTCTCGCCACCGTGTAATCAAAAACCCTTTTCAAAAACGAAATATATTCCATCTTGAGACGATACAAACAACGCTTCATCCACAAATGTGTGAGTTGAGATAAGTGAAATTTTCCCCTGAATGTGGATATGTAGAAATCCATTCAATGTGATGCAAACGTCCGCTCCTCTAAACTCTTTTGGGTAACCAATTATTTTCATCGATTATGACAAAATAACTTTCACTAAAATCTACCAAAAAACAAACATTTTCTACCCAGAACTATGTAGCTTGGAGTTCTCCATCGCACCCGGAGATACGTAGGAGTAAGACTGTTTTCTTTTTTCTCTTTGAATTTTTAATAACTCAAGAAAGAGAAACATTTTGAAAGCTAACACTTAAGCGTAAAACTAAATAAACAGTCCTCGTTGATTTCAACGAACGTGAGGGATGGTAATACCTTCCCATTGCATAATCGACTTCTAAGTCCAATTTGGTTGCGACTGAAGGTGTGAAAAACACAAGAAAGAGGGGTTTGAGTTGAGTTTTAAAAACAATTTTTTTTACCAAATCAAGAACACCACTAAAACTTTAATAACAAAGATATAAAAACACAAGTATTTTTATCCTGGTTCGCTTGAAACTCAAAGCTACTCCAGTCCACCCGCCAATGTGATTTTGCCTTATAAACAAAGACTTAATCCACTATAATCAACTGATTACAATAATCACAAAGAATAACCTTCTTTGTCTTCTCAAGAATCCAACTATACCCTAGTCTCCTTAATGACCCGCTAAGAATAACTTTCTTGTCTTCTTAAGAATCCGACTATACCTTAGTCTTCTTAAGGAGTCAAACAAATAGTTTGAATAATATTTTGTGTGTTACAAGTTGCTTCTACACAAGAAGATTTTACACAAATGATAAAGAAATACTTAAAGATAAACTGTGTATAAAAATGATAGCTTTTGACAAATAAACTTTGTCAAGTTTTGCAGTGCTTCAATATTCTTGTTTTTATTCAAGTCTCTAAGTCCCGCTGTAAGACCCCAATTTTGACTTTAAGATCCGTCATGACCATCCCATCATATGCATTGGCATTGGGATCACACCTTGGCATACTTCTTACCCTTCATTCATTGGGTTTGAATTGGGAGAGATCACCAAGCACTTTAGATTGTATCATACTTTGTCTTTCATTATTTACTAACCAAAATACCAAAAATATGTCAATGTATAGTTTGTTGCTTTTGTGGGTAGTGTGTATGTTCACCTATGCTCTATCAAGCTGATATCTAGGGTTTAAGACCCTTAATGCAAGGATCTAAATCAAGAAATGGTTCACATTGGCTCTAAGTATCATATATGGATCCCCATGATCTTCACACGTTATTTTTATCAAGAAATCATCAAGAGTTTAGAGTTTGTTTGCCTTGGAAACCCTAATTCATTTGGGTATCTTGTGTGACTTCTTGAACAAACTTCTTCAACAATTGATCAAAATTTTCAAGGGATACTTCACATTACATTATCCTACACATATATGATCCTCCATGAGTCCAAAAATTTAAGAGAATATCAAGCTAGCAAGTTGGCTCATGGTGGTTGACCAAAGAAAGTCAATTGGTCAAAATTGGTGTTCCCTAGACCCAATCTCGTACAATTTTTGTAATATGAAAATGATTCCAATTGAAACTTTACTCTAAATGACATTCAAAACAACTTTCATGTTGAATTCAATATCTAGTTTTGCTTGAAGGTCATCTTTTATGGTGAAAGATTATAGGTCATTTTGTCTAAACCCTAGTTTGGAGGTCAACTTCCCAAGACCATAACTTGCTCAATTTTTATGACATGAAAGCCATTACAATTACATGATCAAATTCAATATGTCTACTTCAATGTTTATGTTTGGAGTAATTGGAAATTCAACTTGCAAATGCATGTGCCATGAGGAAACAATATAGGTCATTTTGGACCTATACCATTGAACAAGTGATTTTCCTCAACTTCTAAAATGCATAACTCCTTCATGCCAAATCCAAATAAGGTAAACTTTGTGACCAAATTGAAGAGCTTTGAAATAGCTAAAACTTTGATGAAGGAACCTTTCTCATTTGAAGTCCATAGAAAAAGTTATTCAAGGTGGAAAAAGTGAATATTTGACTTAGGACTTAGAAATTTTCAAATATGTTTGATTTCCCAAACTTCCACCTCAAAATTCATCATGATCCAAGCTTTAAATGAAAACGTGTTTAACATGAAAGTTGTTCCCCTTGATCTCACCTTTCCAAAAAGTCAAGGATCATCTCATTTGGATCAAAATTGAGAGACTTGCGCATGGCTTCATTGTGGGAAGTGTTTTGGAAAGATTTGAACTCAAGTGATCATTCTCTTTTGCATGCTTCCACATGATGGATTCAGCACACTTTGCACATGAGTTGTAAGTGGATTACGTCATTCCTAAGGCCCAAATCATTGCCCATGCATCCATGCAATAGAGTTTCTAAAATTGGCCAAAATTCAAGTGGTGCAAATATCAAGTGCATTGCCTATTTAAACAAGCTCAAGGCTTCAGAATCATCATCAACACCTTGCCCAAGCTTTGCTAGACCAATACAAATCCCCACTGCCATATAATTTCTGAAGATTTCTCTTAAAATCAAGCTTGAACTTCATCTTCTGTTTGGAAGTTCAAACTCCAGAAGTTCACTTCCATTTTCATCTCAATTGACTTCTGCGAGCAAGAGGAAGAGAAAGAAATCAAATACAGATCAAGATAAAGTGGAATTGGATCAACTCGAAGGTAATTTCTCAGAAACCTTATCTCTTCGATTCTCTCTCAATTCTTCACCATTCTTTGTGATTTTTGGTTGTCTGAAGTCCTATCAATGTAGGCAAAAGATTGAGTTACTTTGAGGTCAAATCGAAGCAACTCAGTTCATGATCCTCAAAATTCAAATCCCTGTATCTTTTTATATACTTGGAATTCGACAAAATGGAGGCCAGATTCGTGCTCCTGAGCATTTTTACTTCAAAATAGTGTACTCATTTTCTATTTTTCTTTGAGTTGAGCTTGAACCAGTCCGGTGGTCCTCATCGGAGAAGACGACCGGAGCTAAGGCTCCGGTGGTGTGTTGGCAAGGTTTCAACCATCTGATCTGGTCCACAGCTTCTAATCTCATCCATCCAAAGTAATTACCACGCGTGTGGGACAGTTGACTAAAGCGCATGTGGAACGCGCGTTTCCATCCATCTGATCTGCCACCTCAATTAATGAGGGAGATCAAATGGCTCTCATTTTTTTGACTTTCTGATTATTTCATTTAATCCATTATTTTTAATTAATTCATATTAATTTCATTATTAATCCAAAAATATGGGACTTTCACCAAAAAATTTCAAATATTTTCCTCTTTCATTTTCTGAATTAAAATTAATTTTTGGATTAATATTGATATTTTTCATGACTTAATTGTTTTTGTGCATATTTTTAATTGTTTAAAAATACTTCTAACTTTTCAAAAATTATGATTTTTTTTGTCCAAGGTCCTTTGACCTTCATTGATCTAGGATAAATCTCTTGGCCATTTATTTGGTGTTTTGAAGAGGTTTTAGGTTTTTGATCAAACATAATTTAATTTAAATGCATTTTAAATTGATTTTTTAATTGATTAATTGTGTAGAAATTGTGTTGAGCCATTTTTATTGACATGTGAAGTTTGATTTTGTGTTTGGGCCTTGGTCAAGGTTGATTTGACTTTTGTTGGATTAAAATCATTGGATTTAGGGGATTGATGAAATGTACATTTCATCTCCCAAAATGAATGAATGATTTTAATTTGATTAAACTCCTCTCATGACCAATTTGTGTTTGTCTCATTTCCCCTCCTTATTCGTCTTCAATCCCATTCTATCATATCTCTTCCATTGACCAATGACATCTCAATATCCTAAGGCTAATTGGTTCATCAATAACTTATGAACCAATACAAGTATGGATGAGATTAGGTCCATCCTTTGATCATTTTCTTTTTGTGTGTGGTATGTTTTAGGAGTGTGATTCGTTATACCATATCTCTAACATGCATTAGCACCTAAACTTTTATTGCCCGACCTCGGATAGTTGTGACTTCTATATAAGTCCAAGTACGATTGCTTAACATAGAGCTAAATTTTAATCCTAAAGGCATAATATTCTAGTAAGTGGGATTGTAAGTCCCCCCTTTCATGGTATTGTGAGGAAACTTGGCCTTTTTTCCTTTCTTTGGAAGATGCCTTGGTTCAAGGATCCATGCTTGTGAATAGACGGTTAAGTGTTCTCCAAAGAATGACTTAATCAATTCAAAAGTAAAACTCCACTAACCTCTAATCAACTAACATTTGACTAATTTTTACTCTTATTGCTTTTAATTTCAAGTCAATTACTTTATTTCATTTAAATTCAAGTCATTTACCATTTCATTTTCCATTTACATATCATTTAACTTGTTTATGTGTATGCCATTTTCACTTTGCTCATTTGAGCCATATATTGTGATTATATATATTTGTTTGTGTATCTTGTTTGTGTTTGTGGTCTTAGGACCTTAAAATACCTAATAAACAACAAAAACCCTAAAAAAAATGTTTGTGTGGACTGTTGAATGTGATCTAAGCTTTGGACTTAGAATCAGGCGATATGCCTTATGCAAAAGGACTTGGCCAATACGGACATCTCTGAAACCAAGTTCATGTGATTGGAGCTTTCATCTGATGTAAGTATTGGGATCCACTAGAGTTCATATGCTACATGGTCTTGATTCAAATGTTACTTTGAACCTGTGTCTAATGCCTTATCCTGAGCCATTCAAGGAGTATGTCATCTGATACATGGGAAGATTAAGAAGAAGACTATGAATTTGCTAGCTTGGATTTGTGCTTAGGATTAGTCTCTTCATCTCCTCCCATTGGTCAGATCTTTTCAACTTTTAAATTTTAAATTTTTGCTTAGGATTAGTCTCTTCATCTCCTTCCATTTCTTAAATTTCAAATCTCTCCCCCTTTCAAAATCTTCTTTGCTTGTGATTTCTAAACTTAAACTTTATTGCAAATTAGAAACTTTGGCCTTATGTCATTGCATTTTTAAACTATTTCCTTAATCAAACTTGTAAATGAACTTAACCATATTGACTTAAAATTTCAAAAGACAAAAAGAACTAACATCCAATCTAACTCTTTTGGGCCCCTTGTGCCTCTTTTAAATTTAAATTTTTGTTAAAAGCAATCCTCTCATTTTGAAATTGATATCACAAACTACGAGGTTTTGATCCCTCATTTTTATGTTGGTACGTAGGAATAAGTCTGAAGGTCTTGTCAAACCCAAAAATATAATCAATGAATTCTTTTCTCACCCCCACACTCTATTTTTTTATTTCTCTCAAACATCATTTTATACCAAAAACACATACACACATAAAAAAGGGCTCCCTAGGAGTACCTAAGACACTTTGGGTGCTAACACATTCCCTATGTGTAACCAACCCCCTTACCTGTAATCTCTGGCATTTAATTAGTTTTGATTTGAAAACTTCTTATCTCTGGGTTTTGTTCATACTTTTCCCTTTTCCTTCAGAAACAATAAAAGCATGGTGGTGACTCTTGTTTTATTGACGTTAAGTTTATCCATAGCTTAAAGGTCATGAATTTACCGCTACAAAAATTAAGTGGCGACTCTGCTGGGGAGTTGTCCTCAGTGGGTTTAGCCTACTTTTCTATGTGTATATATTTGTATATTTGATGTTTGTATATTTGTTTGTTTGATATAATTTGTCTGTTGTGCTTGTTGATCTCTGAGTGGTGAGATAAGTTCTAACCCGAACTTGAGTATAATTAAGATAGGAGGATGGTATAGTCATGTTAGACTTGTATGGAGTAGTCCTTAACAAGTTGACTTGAGATCCATCTACTTAGTGGAGACCCTTTTGGAGTTAATGATGTCACACAAGTTATTTGTGGATAGGCATTACTTTCTCTGATTTGGGGGTCCGAGCAGCTGAGGACTGTAAAACATTTAACCCAACTTGGCCTATTTAGGACGTAGTGCAAAGACTGTTCAGGTGTAGACTTGATAATAGTTGTTACGCGATACTACACTCAGATGAGTTTCTCTTAAGAATATTATGGGTTGATGAGTCAGTCATCCTAACCTAAAATATCCGATAGATGAAATTAAGACTCTGGGAACTTTTTAGAACATGACCTATAGGTTTATAGCCTTAGTACACTCCTTTGGGATGGTTCTTAACCTGACTCCATACTCGTGACTCACAACAAACCTTTTGATTCTTGGTTGATCCAATCAAGTCTTGTCAATATCAATGGAACTTGGGTGTTGATAAGGTGAAAACCACAATCCACCAAAATGGATGATTGATCTTGACAATGACATGATTCATCCCTTGAACTTTGTTTGCCTTGTGTGTTATCCCTTATTTGTGATTATTGCATTCATACATTCAAGCGCATCATAACATTCATCACACGAAAAATAGCTTCAAGGAACTGAGGTTTTATTTGCAAATATTTTCAGACCATGGATTATGGACGAAGGAACACTAAGAAGTACAATTTCAAATGTTCGGATTTGAAAGTGCTAAGGAAGTTATTATCCTTTGTATTAGATCCCTTGGGCTTCAAGCAATGCCATGAGAAGCTTTTGTTTGTGTTATTTGCTGATGTGGTTGAAGGACTCTTGAGTGTGTTGGTTCAGTTTTATGACCCTCTCTACCGTTGCTTTACTTTTCCTGATTATCAGCTTATGGGTGAAGAAAGGAGGAATGTTTGGGTTGAGTTCTTAGTTTCTTGTAGGGAAAGCTATTGCTTTTGCTCAAGCCGGTAGTATGGATGATTTTGAAGCTATCTTTGTGTTGCTCATCTATGGTTTGGCTTTGTTCCCTAACATTGACGGTTTTGTTGATGTTAACGCCATTAGAATCTTCTTGATTGGGAATCATGTGCCTACTCTGTTGGGTGATGTGTACTTCTCTTTGCATTTGAGGAAATTTAAAAGTGGAGGGACTATTGTGTGTTGTGTTCATCTTTTATACAAGTGGTTTATTTGTCACTTGCCTCAGACACTTGCTTTTATGGAGAACAAACAATGTCTACGATGGTCTCAGAGACTTATGTATCTCACTAATGATGATATAGTTTGGTATGACTCCACATTGAGTAGCTTGGAGATTATTGACAATTATGGTGAATTCTCTAATGTACCCCTTATTGGTACACAATGAGGAATCAACTACAATCCTGCTTTGGCTCGTCGTCAACTTGGGTTCCCCTTGAGAGACAAACCTAATAACACTCAGTTAGAAGGTCTTTTCTTTCAAGAGGGTAAAGATCCCTAACATTTGAAGTAGGAGATAGTACATGCTTGGCATAATGTGAACAGGAAAGGAAGATTTGAGTTTGGTCCGCAAAACTATGTAGCTTTGGAAGTTTACGCTAATTGGGTAAAGAAAAGAGCTTTGGAGTTGAAGATGCCTTATGCTTCTGAGAGACCTCTGTATATGGTTGTGACTGAGACATTAACTCTCCCTAACCAAGATGTATAGGAGTTGGAATATGCACTCGCCAAGATGAAAAAAGAGAAGGATATTTGGGAAGAGCGATTCCATGCTTTGAGCCGAAAGCATGAGGAGTTGCAGCTTGAATCTAAAGACAAGGATGCACTTATCGAACTTCTTGAAGACCGAGAAGTGAAGAGGCAGAGAGAGCCAAAAGGTTCATCTTCCTCTATGTTGGTTCTAAGTGTTGGCAGCAATTTTGGTAAAACAAAGAGTGTTCACAAGATGTTATGTGTGATATTTTAACATGAGATATCCTATGTACCAGCTGGAGTTCAAGAACATGATCATGCAGGATTGTTTCAGAATGTCATAATGACATGGAATCTGATGATGTGTACCTGCTGGAGTTCAAATGGAAGACATGATCATGCAGGATTATTTCAGAATGTCATACACAATGTCATGGCATCTGATATGGTTGTACCTGCTGGAATTTATAAAAGGAATTATGAAGTTATGCAGGAATTGTTCCAGGATGTCAGACCCGATGTCATGACATCCTGTACACAGAACATTCAGTATGAATGTCTGGTGTTTTGTGATTTCACAATTAATGGCAATCTATGTATGATTGAAGATCTGATTTGCAGGCGCATTCAATCATTGGTTACAACCTGATTTACTTATTTTCCAAGGAGATCTAACCAGCTGTCATAAGAAGATTTGATTGGAAAATAGATTTAGGGTTTTCAAGATGTCCAAGCCCAGCTGAAAGCTTCTATAAAAAGGGACTTAGAAAACCTGTTTGAACACACAACCAATACCGAGCGAAATATAGAGAGAGAGCTAGGGTTTGTGTCTGTTTAGTTGTGAGACTTGTAAGCCATTCAAGTCATCTTTTGATAATTGAATTGGACTGATTTGTGGTTGTAATTTGTCATTCTAAAGCTGTTAAGCAAGAGTGTGTGTCTACTTGATCAAAGCTGTGAAGCAAGATCAACTGTGTGTCTTCTTGATCAAAGCTGTTAAGTAAGATCAAGAGTGTGTCTTCTTGATTGAAACTGTGAAGTAAAATCAAGAATCTGTTATTGAAAAGTTATTTATTTCTTCAAGGGATTGTTGTTTAAAATCACAGGTGTGATTGTAGGGAAATGAGTGGGTTCTCATATCTAAGAGTGCTTAGTTAGAAATTGCACGAGTAGAGATTAGGTGAGAAAGATTGTAACTTGTTGAAGTGTACGAAGAGTCTTCGAACTGATTCTATTTTAGTGAATTTCCTTCCTGGCTTGGTAGCCCCTAGATGTAGGTGAGTTGGACTGAACTGGGTTAACAATTGCTTGTGTATCTTGCATTACTATTCTCTATCTTTATTCTGTTTGCATTAATTAGATATTAGTGTCGTGACATTACCTTCGACATCTCATATCTGATACCAGAATTCAATTGGTATCAGAGCAGGCATCCTGCTCTGGTTCTGGGTGAGATCTAGGGGCAATACTTTCTGGTAAAATGGAAAGAGATGGAGGATCTGTTCACAGGCCACCAATTTGGGATGGATCTAACTATGACTATTGGAAACCTCGAATGCTAGCCTTCTTAAAATCTCTGGATAATAAGGCTTGGAAGGTTGTGTTAACAGGCTGGGAACATCCAGTAATTACTAAGGAACGAGCAACCACAACTGACAAGAAGCCTGAAGAACTATGGTCCAAGGAGGAGGATGATCTAGCCCTTGGAAATTGTAAAGCATTGAATTCCATATTCAATGAAGTGGACAAAAACATCTTCAGGTTGATAAACAATTGTGAAGTGGCTAAAGATGCTTGGGACATTCTCAAAACCACTCATGAAGGCACATCTAGGGTTAAAATGTCTAGACTACAGCTGCTCACCACCAAGTTTGAAAACTTAAGGATGAAAGAAGATGAAAACATTCATGAATTTCACATGAGTATCCTTGAAATTGCAAATGCCTCTGGAGCTTTGGGAGAGAAGATGATAGATGAAAAGTTAGTAAGGAAAATACTCAGATCACTCTCTAAGAGATTTGCTATGAAAGTAACATCCATAGAAGAATCTCAAGACATTTCAAATATGAGGGTTGATGAGCTAATTGGATCCCTCCAAACATTTGAGATGGGAATATGTGATGGATCTGAAAAGAAAGCCAAGAGCATAGCCTTCATGTCAAACACTAAAGAGGAAGATGAGGAAGGTGGTCAAGATACTGATGAAGATCTGGCAAAAGAGGTAGCAATGCTGGGAAGACAGTTCAACAGACTGATAAAAAAGATTGATGTGAGATCTAATGTCAAGAACATCACATCTGACATCAGTAAATCCAACAGTTCTGGCAGAAGAACAAGGTCTGAAGAAAAGCCCAAAGAAGTTCAGTGCTATGAGTGTAATGGGCATGGTCATATTAAAACTAAATGTGGGACCTATCTCAAGAAACAAAAGAGGAGTCTTGCTGCTTCTTGGTCTGATTGAAGTGAAACAGAAGAAGTTGTAAATCATGTGACTGCATTGACAGGAAGATAGGGTTCTGATGAAGATTCAGGAGATGATGAAGTAACCTTTGAAGATCTGGCCACTACCTACAAAGAGTTGTGCCACAAAAGTGCAGGAGTGTGCAGACAAGTTGAAACTCAGAGGAAAGTGATTGCTCAGCTGGAAAATGAAAAGGAAGAATATGTTGAAACCATCTCTAAGTTAAAAACTGAAGCAGTTCTCTTAAATTCCAAATTAGAAGAAATGACCAAGTATGTAAGAATGCTTAACAATGGATCTGACATCTTAGACAAGATTCTCCAGACTGGTCAAATAACAGGGGACAAATCTGGCATTGGATTCAATGAATCTAAGGGATTCAATGAGTGCAGTTACACTGGTTGCAAACCAAAATCCAAACCTAAGTACAACCATGCTAAAAACAAACCTGAGATGTCATATCATGTGTCTCAACATCAGAAGGGAAAACAGCAGAAAGAAAAACATCAAAAATGGAGATGCCATTACTGTGGAAAATTTGGCCACCTAAAGCCCTTATGCTATAAGCTATATGGTTATCCTACCCCTGAGCAGACTCAATATCAATCAAAATCTAAACCTCACAGACCTGTCAACAAAAATCAATGGGTTCCTAGGACAAAGGTAACAAGTCTAATAGCTCACACTTCCTTTAGAGTGTCAGCCAAAGAAGATTGGTATTTTGGAAGTGGTTGCTCCAGACATATGATTGGAAACAAAAATCTGCTAACTGACCTTCACCCTCATGCCATAAGTTATGTTACCTTTGGTGATGGAGCAAAGGGTGAAATCAAGGGAATGGGTAAGCTGGACTGCCCTGGAGTTCCTAACCTTGACAATGTCCTACTTGTTAAGGGATTAAGTACTAATCTAATAAGCATCAGTCAACTGTGTGATCAAGGTCTGAATGTAAACTTCACTTGAACTGAATGTCTGATTACTAACAAAGAAAATAAAGTAATCATGAAAGGAGTTAGATCAAAAGACAACTGCTACATGTGGAGCTCTCAAGAAACTGGTTACTCTTCAATGTGTACCTTAGCCAAAGAGGAAGAAGTAAAGATATGGCATCAAATATTGGGCCACCTGCATCTTAAAGGTATGAAAAGGATCATATATGTTGAAGCTGTTAGAGGGATTCCCAACCTAAAGATTAATGAGGAAAAAATCTGTGGAGAATGTCAGATTGGTAAACAGACAAGGATGTCACACCAGAAGCTCAGACTTGACACCACTACCAAAGTTTTGGAACTCTTCCATATGGATTTGATGGGACCCATGCAAGTAGAAAGTCTTGGTGGGAAGAAGTATGCGTATGTGGTGGTGGATGACTTCTCCAGATACACTTGGATCAATTTCATAAGAGAAAAATCTGATGTGTTTGAAGTCTTCAAGGAGCTTTGTGTAAAACTACAAAGAGAAAAGGAAAGCCCTGTCATCAAAATTAGAAGTGATCATGGGAAGGAATTTGAGAACAGCAAATTTGTTGAATTCTGCTCTTCGGAAGGAATTCACCATGAGTTCTCATCTCCCATCACTCCTCAGCAAAATGGTGTGGTGGAAAGAAAAAATAGAACTCTTCAAGAATCAGCCAGAGCTATGATACATGCTAAGAAGTTGCCCTACCATTTTTGGGCTGAAGCCATGAACACAGCCTGCTATGTTCACAACAGAGTGACATTAAAGAAAGGAACTCCCACAACCCTATATGAAGTCTGGAAAGGAAGAAAACCTACAATCAAATACTTCCATGTATTTGGTAGTAAATGCTATATCTTGGCTGATCGTGAGCAGAGAAGGAAGATGGACCCCAAAAGTGATGAGGGAATATTTTTGGGCTACTCTACAAACAGCAGAGCTTACAGGGTCTTTAATTCCAGAACTAATGTATTGATGGAATCCATTAATGTTGTGGTTGATGACCAACAGAGTGATGTCACAAACGATGTTGAGACATCTCTAAATGATTCCCCAGCTGACTTCTCAGACATAAATAAGGAAAGTGAACCTCCTCAAACTGAACCTGAAGACGACAAACTTGACAAGGGACCCTCTATCAGAATTCAGAAGGATCATCCCAAAGATCTTATCATAGGAGATCAAACTAAAGGAGTCACTACTAGATCAAGGGAAATGATCTCACATGGCTGCTTTGTGTCAAAAATTGAACCTAAGAATGTCAAGGAAGCCTTGACTGATGAGTTCTGGATCAATGCCATGCAGGAGGAATTAGGTCAATTCAAGAGGAATGAAGTATGGGAACTAGTTCCTAGGCCTGAAGGAGTAAATGTCATAGGTACAAAGTGGGTATATAAGAATAAATTTGATGAACAAGGGATTGTTACTAAGAACAAAGCAAGATTAGTAGCTCAAGGATACACTCAAGTTGAAGGGGTAGACTTTGATGAAACTTTTGCTCCTGTAGCTCGCCTTGAGTCCATTAGATTATTGCTTGGAGTAGCGTGTATTCTGAAATTCAAACTATTCCAAATGGATGTAAAAAGTGCCTTCTTGAATGGTTACCTGAATGAAGAAGTGTATGTTGAACAGCCTAAAGGATTCATAGATCCAAATCTTCCACAACACGTGTACAAATTAAAGAAAGCCCTCTATGGGTTGAAGCAAGCTCCCCGGGCTTGGTATGAGAGACTCACAGTATTCCTCACTGACAATGGATACAGAAAAGGAGGTATTGACAAAACTCTGTTTGTGAAGAATGAAGGAGGGAAGCTCATGGTGGCACAAATTTATGTAGATGACATTGTATTTGGTGGGATGTCTACAATCTGAGTTTGAGATGAGCCTTGTTGGAGAACTGACCTACTTTCTTGGGCTACAAGTCAAACAGATGGAAGACTCTATTTTCCTATCTCAAAGCAAGTATGCCAAGAACATTGTGAAGAAGTTTGGCATGGAGAATTCAAGCGATAAAATGACACCTGCTCCTATACATGTGAAAATCTCCAAAGATGAAAATGGTGTAAGTGTAGATCAGAGTCTATACAGAAGCATGATAGGCAGTCTGCTATATCTCATAGCAAGCAGACTTGACATTGCATTTGCTGTTGGTGTTTGTGCTAGATATCAAGCTGAACCAAAAGTCAGTCACATAAACCAAGTGAAGAGAATACTAAAACATGTCAATGGCACCAGTGACTATGGGATGTTATATACTCATGGATCGGGATCTATGTTGACTGGATACTATGATGCTGACTGGGCGGGGAGTGCTGATGATAGGAAAAGCACATCAGGAGGATGTTTCTTCTTAGGTAACAATTTGATATCATGGTTTAGCAAGAAACAGAACTGTGTATCTCTATCCACTGCTGAAGCTGAATACATAGCAGCTGGAAGTAGCTGTTCTCAACTGGTCTGGATGAAACAAATATTGTCTGAATACAATGTCACACAAGAAGTCATGACATTATAATGTGATAACCTTAGTGCTATAAATATCTCCAAAAATCCTATTCAGCACAGTAGGACAAAGCACATTGATATTAGGCATCACTTCATCAGAGAACTTGTGGAAGAGAAGATCATAGCACTGGAGCATGTTCCTACTGAGAGGCAATTAGCTGACATATTCACAAAAGCTTTGAATGCCAATCAATTTGAATGTTTAAGAGGGAAATTGGGGATTTGTTTTTATGAGAATCTATAAGCAATCAAAGGAGTCTGTGGATAGTTCTCACAAAAAGAGCAAGGAGTTTTGTGAGGTATAGAGTAGTGAAGAGTGTTCTGGTGTTGCTGATGTTATGAGAATTGGTCACCTTTGGTCAATTTTGACTAAAAAGGGGGAGAAGTGTTTATGTGAAGCTGGAGCTGTGAGGAGATGTATGTGGCTGGACAGGTGGAGAACTATTGTTAAACAGAATGCTGTTTCTTATGTGGCTGGACAGGTGGACAACTATTATTAAACAGAATGCGGTTTCTGTTTTGTTTTATAGATGTCAAAGGGGAATGTCTGATGTGATGGTGCACAGGTGGTGATGTTGAAGCAGATGTCAGAATGACATTCTGATTGTTACAGGTGTTGTAGTTACATGTGCTGTTATTAACAAAGGAGATGAATGCATAGATTTAGGGGGAGAAAGAGTACCCTTGTGCATTTGTGTGTCTTACTAGTTGCATCCATAACTAGTAATTCTGTTTGTGTTGCACAGATTTAGGGGGAGGAGAAGTACCCTTGTACATGTGTGTATTACTAGTATCTATAACTAGTAATTGTATTTGCTTCTGCTGCTGATTAAACTACTGTTATGTTGTTTAACTGCTGATAGTTTACCTTGTGAACAAAAAGGACAGATATATGTTTTAGCCAAATTTTGCCAAAGGGGGAGTTTGTTGGTTCTAAGTGTTGGCAACACTTTTGGTATAACAAAGAGTGTTCACAAGATGTTATGTGTGATGTCTTAACATGAGATATCCTATGTACCTGCTGGAGTTCAAGAACATGATCATGAAGGATTATTTCAGAATGTCATAATGACATGGCATCTGATGATGTGTACCTGCTGGAGTTCAAATGGAAGACATGATCATGCAGGATTGTTTCAGAATGTCATACACAATGTCATGGCATCTGATATGGTTGTACCTGCTGGAATTTATAATAGGAATTATGAAGTTATGCAGGAATTGTTCCAGGATGTCAGACCCGATGTCATGACATCCTGTACACAGAACATTCAGTATGAATGTCTGGTATTTTTTGATTGCACAATTAATGGCAATCTATGTATGATTGAAGATCTGATTTGCAGGCGCATTCAATCATTGATTACAACCTGATTTACTTATTTTCCAAGGAGATCTAACCAGTTGTCATAAGAAGATTTGATTGGAAAATAGATTTAGGGTTTTCAAGATGTCCAAGCCCAGCTGAAAGCTTCTATAAAAAGGGACTTAGAAAACCTGTTTGAACACACAACCAATACTGAGCGAAATATAAAGAGAGAGAGCTAGGGTTTGTGTCTGTTTACTCGTGAGACTTGTAAGCCATTCAAGTCATCTTTTGATTATTGAATTGGACTGATTTATGGTTGTAATTTGTCACTCTAAAGCTGTTAAGCAAGAGTGTGTGTCTACTTGATCAAAGCTGTGAAGCAAGATCAGGTGTGTGTCTTCTTGATCAAAGTTGTTAAGCAAGATCAAGAGTGTGTCTTCTTGATTGAAACTGTGAAGTTAAATCAAGAGTGTGTTATTGAAAAGTGATTTCTTTTCTCAAGGGATTGTTGTTTAAAATCACAGGTGTGATTGTAGGGAAGTGAGTGGGTTCTCATATCTAAGAGTGCTTAGGTAGAAATTGCACGGGTAGAGATTAGGTGAGAAAGACTATAACTTGTTGAAGTGTATGGAGAGTCTTTGAACTGATTCTATTTTAGTGAATTTCCTTCCTGGCTTGGTAGCCCCCAGATGTAGGTGAGTTAGACCGAACTGGGTTAACAATTGCTTGTGTATCTTGCATTACTATTCTCTATCTTTATTCCATTTTTCATTACTCAGATATTAGTGTCGTGACATTACCTTCAACATCTCATATATGATACCAGAATTTCACTCTAGTAGGCCTTAGCTTTTCGGTGCTTGGAAGAAGATTGTTGATCAACTTGTCCTTGAGAAGGCTTAGATGAAGACTTCTTTTGAGTCCGAGATTCGACGCATCCGAAGGAAGTATGCACACACATGCAGATCATCTGACACCGTTGTTAGGGGATCCTTAGGATGATTAGTTTCCTTTTCTCTTGTATTTGTATTTTGGTTTCTGAAATTGTACTCAG
This sequence comes from Lathyrus oleraceus, assembly GCF_024323335.1. Taxonomy (NCBI): domain Eukaryota; kingdom Viridiplantae; phylum Streptophyta; class Magnoliopsida; order Fabales; family Fabaceae; genus Lathyrus; species Lathyrus oleraceus. The sequence continues at coordinate 294,921,855 of NC_066584.1, forward strand.
TGTAATCCTTCCAAATTTTTATGAATAAAAGAGATTCTTGTGGTCAATCAATTTGTTATTATTATATATTTTCAAATAAAATAGTACGTTCCTTAAAAATAAAAACAAACAAAACATTGTATTTCATGCATCATTTGCATAACAGGTTTCTTCTGCCAGATGTCTTATTGGTTCTTCTTATGTGCTTCAGCCAAGCTAACTCATCGATACAACACTCGTGCCAATTAACCTAGAATCATGGAGCACTTAGAATAAGGGAACTGAGAACTGAAGGATGATATTGCTTTCTTGACCTCTATGATGGAGTCTGCCATAGCTTCTTAGAATCAGCCTTCTCCAACTCCTACAACTCCTCCTCCTTAGAGGACTGTTATTTCCGAGGTTGCTGCCTTGACTATGCTTGTCGCTGCTACTCAACCTGGTCCGTCTATGCCTGCTGGATTCCCGTGGGGGATGCCACTGAATTTTATGCCTGAAGGGTTTGCGCCTACTTTTGCTTCCATGTCGGCATCTAACCCGGTCATGTCTGTGTCGCCTCCAAACCGTTTGAGGGTCCGGATGTTTATGAAAAGATGGACGAAATGAAAGATCAAATCCTTGAGCTGCGAAAGGAAATGAAGACTCTGAGAGGAACGAACCTGTTTGGGAAAAGTGATGTTGAACTTTGTTTAGTGCCGAATGTCAAGATCCCGATGAAGTTCAAAGTCCCTGACTTTGAAAAGTATAAGGGAAATACTTTTCCACTTAGCCATCTCGTCATGTATGCTAGGAAAATGTCAACGTAAATTGATAATGATCAGTTATTGATTCACTACTTTCAAGACAGTCTGACTGGTGCCATTTTGAGGTGGTATATGGGGCTAGATAGTGCAAGTGTTCGCACATTTAATGATTTGGGTGAAGCTTTTGTAAAACAGTATAAGTACAACGTGGATATAGCGCCAGATAGAGACCAGTTGAGGTCTATGTCTCAGAAGGACAAAGAGACATTTAAAGAGTATGCCCAGAGGTGGAGAGAGCTTACTGCTCAGATTAATCCTCCATTGGAAGAGAAGGAGATGACCAAGATTTTTCTTAATACCCTGAGTTCGTTTTATTACAAATGAATGATTGCTAGTGCCCTCAGTGATTTTACCGAAATGGTAAACAAAGGGATGAGATTAGAGGAAGGAGTCCGAGAGGGATGTCTGTCCAAGGAAGAGGTGTCATTAAAGCAAGAAATATGGAAGTAGTTTCGCTAGAAAGAAGGAAGGTGAAACCAATGCAGTGATAGTAGGGAGGCAGAGGAGGCCTCATGTAAAAAAAAATCCGCAACCACATCAGCATCATCATCAAGTTTCATCAGTTATCCCAGTATTTTCAAACAATCAATCAATTCCAATTCAACAACAACGTCAACAACAACTGCAACAAAGAACAAACAACTACAACAATAACTTCAATAATCAACAACAACCAATCTTCGAGAGGAAAAAGGTCTCTTTTGACCATGTCATATGCCGAACTATATCCGTCTTTGGTTCTGAAGAACCTACTCCAGCCAGGAAATCCTCCTCAAATTCCAGAACCACTTCCATGGTGGTATAAGCCCGAACTACGTTGTGCCTTTCATCAAGGAGCTCTTGGCCATGATATCGAAAACTGCTACCCGTTGAAGTATGAGGTATAAAAGCTTGTAAAAAATGGGATGGTGTCCTTTGAGGACCGTGCACCGAATGTGAAAGCCAATCCTTTGCTCACTCATGGTAATTCCTCTATTAATATGGTAGATGGATGTCCAGGAAGTTTCCGAGTGTTCGATGTGCGACATATTCGTCGGTCCTTGGTAGAGATGCATAAGACCCTGTGTACCATCAGTGATTGTGAGCACGACCATGACGGTTGTGCAATTTGCGGTGTAAAACCCCGTGGGTGTTCAATCGTCAAGAGAGATATCCAGAAGTTGATGGATGAGAATGTAATCTAGATTCAACAGTCGAGGGATATAGATGATGTGAATGTGATAGTACCAGTGTTTAAGACCCCGGAGTGGGCAGTGATTCATTTTAACAGCAGCAGCAGTAATAACGTCAATAGATCGGTATCACCGTTAGTGATACGGTTAGCAGGCCCTATCCCGTATGCATCCAATAAAGTTGTTATGTACCAATATAATGCTACCATGGTAGAAAACGGTCAAGAGGTCTCGTTGCCCACAACCAATTTTGTTGTGAACATTGCTGATGTTACGAAGGTGACCCTTAGTGGTCATGTTTTTGGACCCGCTTTCCCGAAAGAAGTGAGTGAATATGTTTCAGTTGGTAAGAAAGTTGATGTGTCTGTGGTGAATTTGGTTAGTGTTCCATTGTGTCAGTTTGGCGAGTCCAGCAAATTGAAGCCTAATGATGATGATGAGGTACTAAGATTGACCAAGAAAAGTGAATTTAATATGGTGGAGCAACTGCTCCAGACTCCTTCAAAGATTTTAGTGTTGTCTCTGCTTATGAATTCTGAAGCGCACAGAGAAGCATTGCAAAGGATGTTGGACCAAGCCTACGTAGAGCATGACGTAATTGTGGATCAATTTGACCACATTGTGGCTAACATTACTTCCTGCAACAACTTGAGTTTCTATGATGAAGAACTTCCCGAGGAGGGCAGAAATCCCAATCTGGCACTGCATATATCGATGAATTGTAGGGAAGATGCACTGTCAAATGTGTTGGTTGATACTGGTTCTTCTTTTAATGTACTCCCCAAATCAAATCTGTCAAGATTATCCTATCAAGGCGCCCTAATGAGGTATAGTGGTGTAATCGTCAAGGCCTTTGACGGTTCTCGCAAGACTGTTATAGGAGAAGTGGACCTTCTGATAGAGATAGGTCTGAGTGATTTCCAAATTACTTTTCAAGTAATGGACCTCCACCCAGCCTATAGCTCTTGTTGGGAAGGCCATGGATCCATGAAGCTGGAGTTTTAACTTTCACTGCACCAGAAATTGAAATTTGTGAAGAATGGAAAACTTGTCATTGTGGGTGGAGAGAAAGCACTTATGGTAAGCCATCTGTCAGCTTTTACGTATGTGGAATCTGAGGAGGAGGTTGGACCTCCATTCCAAGCTCCATCTATTGCTGAAGTGAAGAAAATAGGGGCACCCATATCCTCTTTCAAAGATGCGCAGAAAATTATTGAAGATGGAAGTACTGATCAGTGGGGTCGTGTTGTGGAGATCTCTGAGAACAAGAGTATAGCTGGGTTGGGATTCAAGCAAGGGTCGTCTCATGTTAAAGATGAAGATGTGCAACCGAGTTTCCATAGCGAAAGGTTCATCCATGGTAATGAACAACACTCAGCTGTCGTGATCGAGGGTGATGAAGATGGAGACTGCGCCAATTTTGTGACGCATGGAAAGACTTGCGACAATCGGGTTGCTGTTGATGTTCCTATTATTGTCCATCGCTCTAAGTAATTTGTTTTCATTATTTTAAGAAAAATCCTTCTCCTATGACTAAGCGAGAAGTGAACATTGTTGGGCATTTATCAATTATCATTAATAAAATGCAATTATATTCATCCACATCTATGATGTTTTTATTTTTACTTTTTTCTTTTCTAAAAAATGGTAATCACAAAAAACATAAATAAATAATAATTGTCCATCTGCATAATATTTGGTCACAATTCACTTCTCTAAAATCAAAATATCAAATCATTATGCAGGTTGGTTTCTAAACCCATTGAGTACAATGATCCCGCTCCCTCTCCAAATTTTGATTTCCCTGTGTTTGAGGCCGAGGTAGAAAGTGATGAAGAAGTGTATGATGAATTGTCTCATCTACTTGAGCACGAGGAAAAAACCATTCATCTATTCGAAGAGAAGATTGAGTTAGTCAACTTGGGTTCCGAAGATGATGTGAAGGAAGTCAAGATTGGGTCTCAACTATGTCCAGAGGTTAAGAAGGGGTTGATTGATCTTCTCCGAGAGTATTCAGATGTGTTTGCTTGGTCCTATCAAGACATGCCTGGTTTAGATTCTGAGATTGTGGAGTATAGATTACGGTTGAAGCCAGAATGCTCGCCAGTCAAGCAGAAGTTGAGGAGGACTCATCCTGATATGGTAGTGAAAATCAAAAAAGAAGTGAAAAAGTATATTGATGTTGATTTCCATGTTACCGCTGAGTATCTGCAGTGGGTGGCCATTATCGTGCATGTCCCGAAGAATGATGGAAAAATTCGTATGTGTGTTGATTATAGAGATTTAAACAAAGCTAGTCTGAAAGATGATTTCCCTCTACCACACATTGATATGTTGGTAGACAATACAACTAAATTCAATGTATTTTCATTTATGGAGAGATCTTCTGGATATAATCAAATTAAAATGGCCCCCGAGGATATGGGGAAGACCATATTTATTACACCCTAGGGAAAATTCTATTATGGAGTGATGCCTTTCGGTTTAAAGAGATCGAAGTCTATGTTGATGACATGATTACTAAATCCAGTGATGAAGAAGAACATATTGAGCATTTGTTGAAGCTATTCCAACATTTGAGTCATTATAAACTCCGCTTGAATCCCAATAAATGTACTTTTGGTGTTCATTCTGGTAAGTTGTTGGGCTTCATTGTCAGCGAGAAAGGTATTGAAGTTGATCCAGCCAAGGTCATAGAAATACAAGAGATGCCTGCGCCCAAAACTGAGAAGCAAGTCAGAGGTTTTTCGGCCGCTTGAATTATATCTCAAGATTCATTTCACACATGACTGCCACGTGTGCGCCTATATTAAATCTTCTTCGGAAAGATCAGTCTTGTGATTGGACCGAGGATTTCCAGAAAGCTTTTGACAATATCAAAGAGTATCTGCTTGAGCCTTCAATTTTGTCTCCAACTATTGAAGGAAGACCATTGATCATGTATTTGACTGTTCTTGAAGAGAGTATGGGTTGTGTTCTTGGTCAACAAGATGAAACTGGAAAGAAAGAATATGCTATTTACTACCTCAGTAAGAAGTTCACCGACTGTGAGACTCGATATTCTATGCTTGAGAAAACTTGTTACGCATTGGCTTGGGCTGCTAAGCGTCTGCGTCAATATATGTTGAATCATACCACTTGGTTGATATCCAAAATGGATCCAATCAAGTATGTTTTTGAGAAGCCTGCTTTAACTGGGAGGATTGCCCGTTGGTAGATGTTGTTATCCGAGTATGATATTGAATACCGATCTCAAAAAGCGATCAAAGGTAGTGTCTTAGATGACCATTTGGCTCACCAACCGATTGAAGATTACCAATAAGTGCAGTATGACTTTCCTGACGAAGAGATTTTGTACTTGGAAATGAAAGATTGTGATGAACCATTGCTGGAAGAAGGGCCAGAACCTGGTTCCCATTAAGGCATGATATTTGATGGAGCTATTAATCAATATGGTAATGGCATTGGGGAAGTGATTATTACTCCTTAAGGTACCCATTTTTCATTTACAGCTAGATTGACATTCAAGTGTACAAACAATATGGCTGAGTATGAAGCTTGCATTATGAGGCTCGAAGAGGCCATTGATCTCATAATCAAATATCTTGACGTCTATGGAGATTCAACTTTGGTTGTGAATCAGATCAAAAGTGAATGGGAGACGAATCAACCCGGTTTGATACCATATAGAGATTATGCGAGGAGGATTTCAACTTTCTTCACAAAGGTTCAATTCCATCATATGCCTCGAGATAAAAACCGGATGGCAGATGCTCTTGCAACGTCGGCTTCAATGATCATGGTGAAGTATTGGAATGAAGTTCCCAATTTGACTGTAATGTGTCTTGATAGGCCAACTCATGTGTTTGCTATTGAAGATATCAAAGATGAAAAGTCGTGGTATTATGATATCCAGTGTTTTCTCCAAAGTCAGATTTACCCGCCTGGGGCATCTTTGAAAGATAAGAAGACTTTATGGAGATTAGCCGACAACTTCTACCTGAATGGTGATGTGCTGTACAAGAGAAACTTCGATACGGTTCTGCTCAGATGTGTGGATAGACACGAAGCAGACCTATTGATGACTGAAGTCCATGAAGGTTCCTTTGGTACTCATTCCAATGCGCGTGCTATGGCTAAGAAGATGTTGAGAGCAAGTTACTATTGGCTGACAATGGAATTTAACTGTTGCAAGTTTATGAAAAAATGCCACAAGTATCAAATATACGTAGATAAGATCCATGTTCCTCCGACACTGTTAAACGCCATTTCCTCCCCATGGCCCTTCTCCATGTGGGGAATTGGTATGATTGAGCCCAAAGCATCAAACGAACATCGTTTCATTCTGGTGGCTATTGACTACTTCACAAAGTGGGTTGAAGAAGCATCGTACGCGAATGTAACCAAACATGTTGTTATAAGGTTTATCAAGAATCAGATTATATGTCGGTATGGTGTGCCAAGTAAGATCATTACTGATAATGGATCGAACTTGAATAACAATACGATAGAAGCTCTTTGCAAAGACTTCAATATTGCACATCATAATTCTTCTCCTTACAGACCGAAGATGAATGAGGTTATTGAAGCTGCAAACAAGAACATCAAGAAGATCATTCAGAAAATGGTCGTGACATACAAGGATTGGCATGAGATGCTCCCATTTTCCTTGCACGGGTATCGTACATCCATCCGCACTTCAACAGGGCCAACCCCTCTCTCACTTGTTTATGGCATGGAAGTTGTGCTCCCGGTAGAGGTTGAGATCCCATCATTGCGTGTACTGATGGAAGCCAAGTTGACTGAAGCTGAATGGTGTCAGACCAGGTATGACCAGCTGAATTTGATCGAAGAGAAGAGATTGACTGCCATGTGTCATGGTCAGTTATATCAGCAGAGAATGAAGAAAACATTTGATAAGAAGGTTAGACCTCATGTGTTCAGAGAAGGTGGCCTTGTGCTTAAGAAGATTTTATCTTTCAAACCAGATGCTAGGAGAAAATGGACTCCTAATTATGAAGGCCCATATGTTGTTAAGAGGGCCTTTTCAGGCGGTGCTTTGATTCTTACAACTATGGATGGTAAAGAGTTCACACGTCCTGTGAATGCTGATGCAGTCAAGAAATACTTCGCCTAAAAAAGAAAAGAACAACTCGCTAAGTTGAAAACCCGAAAGGGCGATCCAGGCAAAAAAGAGCGTCTCGGTGGGTTAAAACTCGAAAGGGCGATTCAGGCAAAAATTAGAGACATAAAATAGAAAAAAAATTATCCCGATAAATTAAGTACCCCACCTTAGGGAAATTTATGCAAAAATTAGGGATTATGGCAAGTAACTGCAAGCTGGTTGATCTTCAGTTTGGAAGACTTTCTTGAGCATAATGATTGGTTCTGATTCATCTTCAACCAAAGCTAAGAGCACAATGGACATTTAAGGCGGTAGAAGGATTAGTGATCATTGTATTCAATATAGCCCTTTTCCATGTAAATTACCATTTTTCAACTTTTGTAAAGATCTATGGAGTCTTGTCATTTACAAACTACCATTTTATTAAATAAAGTTGGGCTTTTTATCCAATTATTTCCACTCTTTTTTATTTAGCTAAATAGAATTAAATTTTATTGTGATAATTTTGAAATTAAAGTTTTAAAATAAAAAGCATGTTTTCTTAAATAATAAAAGAAGTTACTTTTAAAAAGCAATTAAAGGAATATCAACAGCGATTTGAAGAGCAGTAAGCCCTAAATGCGAAGCATTGTTGGTTTTTCCTCAAGCAGTTGGCGTGATCTCTGTTTCTTCCCCAGCATCTTTTCAGCATCTCCAGCCGAATTATGTTGGTATGCCCAGCTGAGTTCGCAATTGTCTCCCTCGAGTTATAGGCGCGTTATTTGCAGTAGTTTGGACGACTCGGCAGATTTTCTTGAGCAATATTTTCGATCCTCTGCAAGGTTGTCTCCCATTTGATATGGCGTTGACCTAAAATTCCCCGTATAATTGATAATATAGTTTCCTCAGCAGATCTTCTCCTCTTTTCCCCAACCAGGGTTAAGCCTTTGAGGTGGCCGATTCTCTCCAGCAGTTGTTTCCCTCCTTTGAGGATTGGCGGAGTATTATATGGATGATTCAGACCAATGGCATTTGTATCCTTTGTGATCGTTTTTTGTCAACATAATCATCATATATACACACACACACACAGATATATATATATATATATATATATATATATATATATATATATATATATATATATATATATATATACGTGTATGTATATATATATATATATATATATATATATATATATATATATATATATATATATATATATATATATATATATATATATATATATATATATATATATATATATATATATATATATATATATATATATATATATATATATATATATATATATATATATATATATATATATATATATATATATATATACATTCATAGATTTCATCATTACATAATGCACTTTGTAATTCATTATTTTTATGATCCTCTGCTACGGTGCTATACTTTTCCCCGTCCATGCAAATTTGATTTGTCTGTCCTCTTTCAATTATAGAGCGGCATCCCCCTAAGCAGAAAGAATTTAACCTTACTCATTCTCCACTGACTTACTTCCTCGTGGATGATCATTATTTTAGTTTTCTCCCCAGTTGATAATCTGGATGGAACCACTCCTCTTGAGCTATGTCCTCATTGGGTTGAGTCTTTGATTGACTGTTTCTTTCTAGATCTTACCTAGATAGGTGCCTTTGGTCCCCTGAGAGTCTATTACCCAATAACTGGTAATATTCTCCTCAATTTGTGAATATTTCACTTTTTTCCCAATGCTCGACAAAAGTAACCTTTTTATTCCAGCGGATTCGTTTCTCACGTATCCCAGGAAGTTTATCCTTGATATGTTCATCCTAACCGATGACAGATTTTATCCTTGATATGTTCATCCTAACCGGTGACATATATTCTCTTTTTGGTATTCTACCCAGTAAAAAGGTAGTCGTAATCCCTATTTCTTTCCCCATAGAGTTAATCCTTGATATGTTCATCTTAACCGGTGACGGGTTTCCTTCTCTTATGACGGTATTCTATTCAGTAACTGATAAATGTAATCCCTATTTCTCCCCTCGGAGTTTATCCTTGATATGTTCACCCTAGCCAGTGACAGATATTCTCTTTTTGGTATTCTATCCAATATCAGATAGATATAATTCCTACTTTTTCAGGCAGTTTATCCTTGATATGTTCATCTTAACCGGTGACAGATATCCTTCCTAATGTCCCCAGGTAAGTCTATCCTTGATATGTTCATCCTAACCTATGACGGATATTCCTCCCCTTTGAGTCTATCCTTTATATGTTCACTTTAATTAGTGACATATATTCTCTCCCTTTGCGGTCTTCTGCCCAGTAACTGGTAGTTATAAATCCTATTTGGCTTTTCCCAGTAGGTTATCCTTACCCAATAACTGGTTATAAATACATCTCCTGGTTGCCCTTAGTGAGTCATCCTTGATATGTTTACCATAACAGGTAACATATGTCCTCCCTGTCAGAATTTGTTAAACCCTTACCCAGTAACTGGTAGCGAATAATATAATTTTGTTCCTCCTGTGTTGCAGATCATTTCTTCCCCCAGTTGAGCTTGAGTGCATATTTCCTTAATAAAATCGTCGTTTCCTGCTTGGGTCGAGTATTTCAGTTTTATTCTAATCTACCCGTTTCCCCTGCAGATGTTCTTTTTATTCCCCGACTGAGTCTTTCCATTGACTTATTCTCATGGAATCCCTCGTGTCCCCCAACAGTTTTAAGTCGTAGTCTGGCCTACGCACAACCCGTTTATCCCCCCAGAGTCTCTGTCTCCCCAGTGAGTTTTCCTCATGGAATGCATTACACTCTTGTGGACTCCCAGTCTCTTCGAATTCTTTTCCTTTGTGGCAACATTTTCCCCACAAAGATTATTTTAACATTCATATCATATGCATAATGAGGTCTCTTAGGGACCAAAATTTGTTTCTATATGTTGTTATTTAAGTCCATTCTACTGAGTCGATACGAAGATGTTAACCTTCACCTCCTCAGCTAGAATGTCCTTAAATTTGAGCAGTTGTAAGACCCCAATTTTGACCCTAAGATCCCTCATGTTATTCTCATCATATGCATTAACATTGGGATCATACCTTGGCATCCTCCTTACCCCTGATTCATTGGGCTTGCATTGGGAGAGATCACCAAGCACCATTCGATTGTATCATACTTCATTTTTCTTTATTTAATAACCAAAATACCAAAAATATGTCATTGTATAGTTTAACTCTTTTGAAGGTAGTGCACATGCTCACCTATGCTCTATCAAGTTCATATCTAGGGTTTAAGACCCTCATTGCAAGGAGCTCAATAAAGAAGTGGTTTATTATGGCTCTAAGTATCATATATGGATCCCCATTATCTTCAAATGTCATTTTGATCAAGAAATCATCAAGAGTTTGGAGTCGGTTTGCCTTGGAAACCCTAATTCATCTAGGTATCTTGTGTGACTTCTTCAACAAGTTTATTTAACAATTGATCAAATATTGCAAGGGATAATTCACATTTAATCATCTTATGCATATATGATCCTCCATGAGTCCCAAAAGTCAAGAGAATGTTAAGCTAGCAAGTTGGTTCATGGTGGTTGACCAGAGGAATTCAACTGGTCAAAACTGGGGTTCCCTAGACCCTATCTCCTACAATGTTTGTCATATGAAATTTATTCCTAGAGAAAAATTACTCTAAATTTTATTCCAAACAACTTTCATGTTGAGGTCAAGATCTAGTTTTTCTTGGAAAAGCATTTTTTATGGTGAAAGATTATATGTCATTTTGTCTAAACCCTAATTTGGAGGTCAACTTCGCAAGACCATAACTTTCTCAAGTTTTATGAGATGAAATCCATTAAAGTTGCATGATAAAATTCAAGATGTCTACTTAAATTTTTATGTTTGGAGGAAGTGCAAATTTATCTTTTAAATGCATGCGATATGAGGAGACATTATAGGTCATTTTGGGCCAATACCATTGAATAAGTGATTTTCCTCAACTTCTGAAATGCATAACTCCTTCATTCTAAATCCAAATGAGGTCAAATTTGTGACCAATTTTAAGGAATTTGAGAGAGATATAACTTTTATGAAGGGACTTTTCTCATTTGAAGTCCCTAGAAAAAGTTACTCAAGATGGAAGAAGTGAACATATGGCTTGATACTGAGATTTTTTTTTAACATGTTTGATTTTCCAAACTTCCACCTCAAAATGCATCATGATCCAAGCTTTAAATGAAAAAGTGTTCAACATGAAAGTTGTTCCTCTTGATCTAACCTTTCCTAAAGGTCTAAATTCATCCCATTTGGACAAAGAATGAATGACTTACGTATGGCTTAAAGTTGAAGGACCATTTGGGAGATTTGAAGTTCCACTTTCCACACACGAATGCATGGCCTTTCCACATGACTTCAGCATTGCTTACACTCAATTTTGGACCTGAATGCATCATTACATGGGCTTATCACCCGCCCATACAAAGGAAAAATTCTATTTTTGGAATTTTGAAAGAAGTGTTCAATTATCAATCACTTGGCCTATGAATAGAACCCTCCATGCTCAGAATTAGAGACCCTGACGCGCAAGCTTTGAAACTACAACCCTAAACCTCCACATTCAAAGGATAAGCTTGGTGATTTTCATTGGAAACCGAGTTTGAAATCTCCCACAGTTTTGAGATTCAAACTCCAAGAGTCCTTATTCTTCATTGATCCATTTCCTCTCCATCTAGCATCTGAAGTAAGGCTAAGCACAATTGAGAGCAAGATCGTGTCCATCTGAACCTGCATTAAAGATGAATTTCTGAATTTTTCATCTTTTCGCTTCTCACTCAATTCTCCCTTATTCTTGTTGATTTTTGGTTGTATGAAGTCCTACCAATGTAGGCAACAAGATTGAGTTGCTTAGAGGTCAAATCGAAGCAACTCAGATCATGATCCTCAAAATTCAACGCCCTGTATCTTTCTATATACTTGGAGTTAGGTAAAGTTGAGGTCAGATTCGAGCTCCTGAGAATTTTTACTTTAAATCCATGTCCTCCTTTTTTATTTTGGTGATGGTTGAAGGAGGACCAGTCCGGTGAGGTCCACTGGAGAAGAAGACCGGAGCTCTGGCTCCGGGAATGTGTTGGCATGTCTCTAGACCACATGATCCTTCTATTTTGTTTTAATCCTGAGCATCCAAATTGATTACCACGCGTGTGGAACATTGACTAAGGCTCACCATGGATAGCACGCTTTGATCCACTTGATCTGTCACCTCAATTTATGAGGGAGATCAAGTGGTCCACGTTTTTTTAGCATTTTCTGATTTTTATTTTATTTGACTTATTTTTATTAATTCATATTAATTTAATATTGATCCAAACAATATGGGACTTTCACCAAAAAAATTCAAATATTTTTCTCTTTCATTTTCTGAATTAAAATTATTTGTTTGGATCAATAATAGTATTTTTCATGATTTAATTGTTTTTGGGCATATTTTAAATTTTTTAAAAATACTTTTAAGTTTCCAAAAATAATGAAATTTTTTCTCCAAGGTCCTTTGACCTTGTTTGACCTATGATAAATGTCTTGGCCATTTATTTGGTGTTTTGAAGAGGTTTTAGGATTTTGACCAACCATTATTTAATTTAATGCATTCTTAATTGATTTTTAATTTGTTTGATTGAAATGAATTGTGTAGAGCTATTTGTATTGACTTGTTGAGTTTGACTTTTGTTGCTTGGTCCTTGGTCAAGGCTGATTTGACTTTGTTGGGTTAAAATCATTGGATTTAGGGGATTGATGAAATATATATTTTATCTCCCAAAATGAATGAATGATTTTAATTTGATAAAAGTCATCCAATGACCAATTTGTGTTTATTTCATTTCCCCTCCCTCTTCATCTTCAATCCCATTCTATCCCATCCATTTCATTAACCTATGATATCTCTATATCCTAAGCCTAGTTGATTACAAAATCAACATAAGTATGGATGAGATTAGGTCCACCCTCTTGCCATTTTCTTTTAAGTGTGGTATGTTTTAGGAGTATGGTTCATAATACCATATCTCTAACATGAATTAACACTAAAATTTCTATTGTTCGGCCTCAAATAGTTGTGACTTCTACATAAGTCCAATTACGATTGCTTAACATATCGCTAAATTTTGACCCAAAAGCATAACATTCTAGTAAGTGAGATTGTAAGTCTCCCTCCTTTCATGGTATTATGTGGAAACTTGGCCTTTTTTCCTTCCTTTGGAAGATGTCTTGGTTCAAGGATCCATGCTTGTGAATAGAGGGTTGAGTGTTCTCCAAAGAATGACTTAAACAATAAAAAATCAAAAGCAATACTAACTTCTAATCAACTAACATTTGATTAATTTTTAATTTTAAGTCATTTACTTTTTGCACTTTAAACTCAAGTATTTATCATTTGCCATTATTCATATCATTTAACTTGTTTACTTTAATGCCATTTTCGCTTTTCTCACTTGAGCCATATCCTGTGATTATATTGTGATTGTATATACTTGTTTGTGTATTTTGTTTGTGTTTGTTGTCTTTTCACCTTAATGTACATAATAACAACAAAAACCCTAAAAAAGGATTTGTGTGGATGGTTGGATAGGATATGAGACATTGAACTTAGAATTAGGCAATATTCCCTATGCAAAAGGACTTGGCCAATGCCAACTTTTCTAAAGCCAGTCATTGTGAATTGAACTTTCATCTGAAGCAAGTATTGAGATCCCTTGAGTTCATCTGCTACATGGTCTTAATGAAGATGTTACTTTGAACCCGTGTCTAATGCCTTATTCTGAGTTATTCAAGGATTATTTAATCTGATACATGGGGAAGATTATGAAGAAGACTATGGAGTTTCTTGCTTGAATGTGGCTATCTTGATTTGATGCATTGCTCTTCGTCTTGCTATGTGTATTTTCATTGCTTTATTCTAAATGACATTCTTGTCTATTGGATTTCATCCCATTAGTCAGATCTTTTCAACTATTAAATTTTAATTTTTGCTTAGGATTAGTCTCTTTATCTCCTTTCCACTTCTTAAATTTCAAATCTCTCCCCTCTTTCAAAACATTCTTTACTTGTGATTTCTAAACTATGACTTCATTGCAAATTAGAAGCTTTGTCCTTATGCCATTGCATTTTCAAACCTCTTTTTTGATCAAACTTGTAAATGAATTTAACCATACTTGACTTAAAATTTCAAAATACAAAAATAACTAACACTCATCCAAGCTCTTTTAGGCCCTTTGTGCCTCTTTCAAACTTCAAATTTTGTTAAAAGCAACTCACTCACTTTGAAATTGTTATCACGAACTACGAGGTTTTGATCCCTCATTTTATGTTGGTACGTAGGCACAAGTTCGAAGGTCTTGTCAAACACAAAAATATAATTAATGAATTCTTTTCTCGTCCCCACACTCTATTTCTTGCAGACATCATTTTTATACCAAAACACATGTACACACAAAAAAGGGCTCCCTAGGAGTACCTAGGACACTTTTGGTGATAACACATTCCCTCTGTGTAACCAACCCCCTTACCTGTAATCTCTGGAATTTTATTAGTTTTGATTTGAAAACTTCTTATCTTTGGGTTTTGTTCGTACTTTTTCCTTTTCCCTTGGAAACAATAAAAGCATGGTGGCGACTCTGGTTTTATTGACGTTAAGTTTATCCATAGCTTAATGGTCATGAATTTACCTCTACATCTCCCATTTAATATGGTGTTGACCTAAAATTCCTCGCAGAGTTGATGATGGAGATCCTCGACAAATTTGTCCTCTTTCCCCAGTCGAGATTGAGCTCTCGGGACGGGTGATTCCTATTCATCCTTAACAACTCTTTCTCCACCAGATGCCTCCATCCTGTTGAGATTGGCTGAGTGTTATAACGATGATTCAGATCATTGACATTTATATCCTTGTGATTATTTTGCCAACATAATCATCATATATACATTTACATATACATTCATAGATTTCATTATTGCATTATTATTGCACTTTGTGATTCATTCTTTTACGATCCTCTACTATGGTGGTATCCTTTTCCCCCATGCAGACTTGGCATGTCTGTCCTCCCTCAATTGTAGAGTGTCATCCCCTTAAGTAGGAAGAATTTAACCTTTCTCATTCCCCACTGAGTTATTTCCTCGTGGATGATCATTATTTTAGCTTCCTCCCTAGTTGATTATCTGGATGGAACCACTCCCCCTGAGTTATATCCTCATTGGGTTGAGTCGTTGATTGACCTTTTCTTTCTAGATCTTGCCTAGATAGATACCTAGACTCCCCGAGAGTCTGTTACCCGGTAAAAGTAATCTACTTCCTTTATTCTCCCCAGCGGATTCGTTTTCACGTTTCCCCGAAAGTCTATCCTTGATATGTTCATCTTAATTGATGACAAATTTTCTTTCTTTCTGAGTCTATCCTTGATCTGTTCATCTTAACCAATGACAAATATTCTCATTTTGGTATTCTAACCAGTAAAAGGTAGTTGTAATTCCTATTTTATTCCCAAGAAGGTTAATCCTTGATACGTTCATCCTAACCGATGACAGGTTTCCTCTTCTTTGCGGTCTTCTGCCCAGTAACCGGTAGTTGTAAATCCTGCTCCCCCTTTTGTGGATTTTATCCTTGATATGTTCATCCTAGCCAATGACATATATTCTATTCTCAATTTTCTATCCAGTAAATGATAGATGTAATTCCTATCCCTCCCCTTTGAGTCTATCCTTGATATGTTCATCCTAACCGGTGACATATATTCTCTTTTGGGTATTCTATCCAGTAACTGATAGATGTAATCCCTACTTTATTTCTGGCAGTCCATCCTTGATATGTTCATCTTAACTAATGACAGATATTCTTCCACTTGAGTTTGTCCTTGATATGTTCACTTTAACCAGTGACAAATATTCTCTTTGCGGTCTTCTGCCCAGTAATCGGTAGTTGTAAATCCTATTTAGAATTTCCCCAGCAGGTTATTCTTACCCAATATCTGGTGATGAATACACCTTCTGTTGCCCTCAGTGAGTCATCCTTGATATGTTTACCCTAACCGGTAACGGATGTATTCTCTACCAGATTATGTTATCTCCTTACCTAGTGACTGGTAGTAGATAATATACTTCTATCACTCCTGTGTTGAAGTTCATTCTTCCCCAGTTGAGTTTGAGTGCGTATTTCTTCAAGCGAAATCTCCATTTCTTGTTTGGTTCAGACATTTCAGCTTTGTTCTGATTTACCTGTTTCGCCTGCAGATTTTCCCCCTTATCCCCGGCTGAGTCTTTCCATTGATGGAATCCCTCGTGTCCCCCAGCTGTTTTAAGTAGTAGCCTGGCCTACGCACAACCTTTTATCCCCCAGAGTCTCTGTCTCCCCAGTGAGTTTTCCTTACGGAATGCATTATACTCCCGTGGACTTTCAGTCTCTCAAGATTTTTTTCCTTTGTGGCTACATGTTCTCCACATAGATTATTTTTAACATATGCATCATGAGGTCTCTTAGGGACCAAAACTTGTTTCTATTGATGTTATTTAAGTCCATTCTACTGAGTCAATACAGAGATTTTAACCTTCATCTCCTCATCTATGGGCAGCTGTAAGATCCCAAATTTGACCCTAAGATCCCTCATGACCATCTCATCATATGCATTGGCATTAGGATCACACCTTGGCATCCTCCTTACCCTTCATTCATTGGGTTTGCATTGGGAGAGATCACCAAGAACTTTAGATTGTATCATACTTTGTTTTTCATTATTACTAACCAAAATACCAAAATTATGTCAATGTATAGTTTGTTGCTTTTGTGGGTAGTGTGTATATTCACCTATGCTCTATCAAACTCATGTCTAGGGTTTAAGACCCTTAATGTAAGGAGCTCAATCAAGAAATGGTTCACATTGTCTCTAAGTATCATATATGGATCCCCATGATCTTCACATGTTATTTTGATCAAGAAATCATCAAGAGTTTGGAGTTTGTTTACCTTGGAAACCCTAATTCATATGGGTATCTTGTGTGACTTTTTCAACAAGCTTCTTCAACAATTGATCAAATTTTTCAAGGGATACTTCAAATTACATCATCCTACACATATATGATCCTCCATGAGTCCCAAAAGTCAATAGAATATCAAGCTAGCAAGTTGGCTCATGGTGGTTGACCAAAAAAGTCAACTGGTCAAAAATGGGGTTCCCTGGACCCTATCTCCTACAATTTTTATCATATGAAAATGATTCCAAGATAAACGTTACTCTAAATACATTTCAAACAACTTTCATGTTTAAGTCAAGATCTAGTTTTGCTTAGAAGGTCATCTTTTATGCTGACCGATTATAGGTAATTTTGTCTAAACCCTAGTTTGGAGGTCAACTTCCCAAGACCATAACTTGCTCAATTATTATGATATTAAATCCATTCAAATTGAATGATCAAATTCAAGATGCCTACTTATACTTTTATGTTTGGAGGAAGTGCAAATTCAACTTGCAAATGAATTTTCCAAGAGGAAACATTATAGGTCATTTTTGACCAATACCATTGAACAAGTGATTTTCCTCAACTTCTAAAATATATAAATCCTTCATGCCAAATACAAAAAAGGTCAAATTTGTGACCAAATTGAATAGGTTTGAAAGAGATACAAATTTGATGAAGGAACCTTTCTCATTTGAAGTCCATAGAAAACGTTATTCAAGGTGGAACAAGTGAACATTTGACTTGGGACTTAGAAAATTTTCAAATAGTTTTTATTTCCAAAATTTCCACCTCAAAATTCATCATGATCCAAGCTTCAAATAAAAAAGTGTTAAACATGAAAGTTGTTCCCATTGATCTCACCTTTACAAAAAGTCTAAGATGATCTCATTTGGATCAAAATTGTGGGACTTGCACATGGCTTCATTGTGGGAAGTGTTTTGGAAAGATTTGAACTCAAGTGATCATTCTCTTTTGCATGCTTCCACACGATGGATTCAACACACTTTGCACACGAATTGGAAGTGGATTGCATCATTTCTAAGGCCCAAATCATTGATCATGCACCCATGCAAGAGAGTTTCTAAAATTGGTCAAAATTCAAGTGGTGCAAATATCAAGTGCATTGCCTATTTAAACAAGCTCAAGGCTTCAAAATCATCATCAACACCTTGCCTAAGCTTTGCTAGACCAATTCAAACCCCCACTGCCATAGAATTCTTGAAGATTTCTCTAATCGAGCTTGAACTTCATCTTCTATTTGGAAGTTCAAACTCCAGAAATTCACTTCCCTTTTCATCTCAATTGGCTTCTGCAAGCAAGAGGAAGAGAAAGCAATCAAATCCAGATCAAGATCAAGTGGAATTGGATCAACTCGAAGGTGATTTTTCATAAACTTCATCTCTTTGATTCTCTCTCAATCCTTCACCATTCTTTGTGATTTTTGGTTGTCTGGAGTCCTATCTATGTAGGCAAAAAGATTGAGTTGTTTTGAGGTCAAATCGAAGCAACTCAGTTCATGATCCTCAAAATTCAAATCTCTGTATCTTTTTATATACTTGGAATTGGACAAAATGGAGGCCAGATTCGTGCTCTTGAGCATTTTTCCTTCAAAATAGTGTACTTACTTTCCATTTTTCTTTGAGTTGAGCTTGGACCAGTCTGGTGGTCCTCACCGGAGAAGACGACCAAAGCTAGGGCTCTGGTGGTGTGTTGGAAAGGTTTCAACCATCTGATATGGTCCACAGTTTCTAATCTCATCCATCCAAAATAACTACCACGCGTGTGGGACAGTTGATTGAAGCGCATGTAGAACGCGCGTTTCCATCCATCTGATATGCCACCTCAATTAATGAGGGAGATCAGATGGCTCTCATTTTTTTGAATTTCTGAATATTTCATTTAATCCATTATTTTTAATTAATTCATATTAATTTCATTATTAATCTAAAAAATGTGGTACTTTCACCAAATATTTTCAAATATTTTCCTCTTTCATTTTCTGAATTAAAATTACTTTTTGGATTAATATTGATATTTTTCATGATTTAATTGTTTTGTGCATATTTTTAATTGTTTAAAAATACTTCTGACTTTTCGAAAATTATGATTTTTTTGTCCAAGGTCCTTTGACCCTCATTGACCTAGGATAAATCCTCTTGGCCATTTATTTGGTGTTTTGAAGAGGTTTTAGGTTTTTGATCAAACATAATTTAATTTAAATGCATTTTAATTTGATTATTTTAATTGATTAATCGTGTAGAAATTGCGTTGAGCCATTTATATTCACTTGTGAGGTTTGACTATGAGTTTGGGCCTTGGTCAAGGTTGATTTGAGTTTTGTTGGATTAAAATCATTGGATTTAGGGGATTGATGAAATGTATATTTCATCTCCCAATATGAATGAATGATTTTAATTTGATTAAACTCCTCTCATGACCAATTTGTGTTTGTCTCATTTCCCCTCCTTATTCATCTTCAATCCTATTCTATCATATCTCTTCCATTGACCAATGACATCTCAATATCCTAAGGCTAATTGGTTCATCAATAACCTTTGAACCAATACAAGTGTGGATGAGATTAGGTCCATCCTTTGATCATTTTCTTTTTGAGTGTGGTATGTTTTAGGAGTGTGATTCATTATACCATATCTCTAACATGCATTAACACCTAAACTTCTATTTCCCGGCCTCAGATAGTTGTGACTTCTATATAAGTCCAAGTACGATTGCTTAACATAGAGATAAATTTTGACCCTAAAGGCATAACATTCTAGTAAGTTGGATTGTAAGTCCCCCCCTTTCATGGTATTGTATGGAAACTTGGCCTTTTTTCCTTTCTTTGGAAGATGTCTTGGTTCAAGGATCCATGCTTGTGAATAGAGGGTTAAGTGTTCTCCAAAGAATGACTTAATCAATTGAAAAGAAAAACTTCACTAACCTCTAATCAACTAACATTTGACTAATTTTTACTCTTATTGCTTTTAATTTCAAGTCATTTACTTTATGTTATTTAAATTCAAGTCATTTACCATTTCATTTTCCATTTACATATCATTTAACTTGTTTATGTTTATTCCATTTTCACTTTACTCATTTGAGTCATATATTGTAGTTGTATATATTTGTTTGTGTATCTTGTTTGTGTTTGTGGTATTAGGACCTTAAAATACCTAATAAACAACAAAAACCCTAAAAAATGTTTGTGTGGACTGTTGAATGTGATATGAGCTTTGGACTTAGAATTGGGCAATATTACCTATGCAAAAGGAATTGGCCAATGCAACATCTCTGAAACCAAGTTGTTGTGATTTGAGCTTTCTTCTTATGCAAGTATTGGGATCCACTTGAGTTCATCTGCTACATGGTCTTGATTCAAATGTTACTTTGAACCTGTGTCTAATGCCTTATTTTGAGCCATTCATGGAGTATGTCATTTGATACATGGGAAGATTAAGAAGAAGACTATGAAGTTGCTAGCTTGGATTTGTGTCTATCTTTATTTGATGCCTTGCTCTCCATTTTGCTACTTGCCTATTTGATATTGCTTTATTCAAAGCCCAAGGGAAAATGGGGTTTCTATATGACATTCTTGTCTATTGGATTGCATCCCATTGGTCAGATCTTTTCAACTCTTAACTTTTAAATTTTTTCTTAGGGTTAGTCTCTTCATTTCCTCCCATTTCTTAAATTTCAAATCTCTCCCCCCTTTCAAAATCTTCTTTACTTGTGATTTCTAAACTTAGACTTTATTCCAAACTAGAAACTTTGGCCTTATGTCACTGCATTTTTAAACTATTTCCTTAATCAAACTTGTAAATGAACTTAACCATATTGACTTAAAGCAATCCATTCGTTTTGAAATTGATACCACGAACTACGGGGTTTTGATCCCTCATTTTTATGTTGGTACGTAGGCACAAGTCCGAAGGTCTTTTCAAACACAAAAATATGATCAATGAATTCTTTTCTCATCCCCACACTCTATTTTTTTTCTCTCAAACATCATTTTATACCAAAAACACATACACACATAAAAAAGGGCTCCCTAGGAGTACCTAGGACACTTTGGGTGCTAACACCTTCCCTCTGTGTAACCAACCCCCTTATCTGTAATCTCTGGCATTTTATTAGTTTTGATTTGAAAACTTCTCATCTCTTGGTTTTGTTCGTACTTTTCCCTTTTCCTTTGGAAACAATAAAAGTGCGGTGGCGACTCTGGTTTTATTGACGTTAAGTTTATCCATAACTTAATGGTCATGAATTTACCGCTACACCCACTTATATAGCTTAAGGAGAAGACCGTTGGAGGGTAAAATTGGGAAACTAAATAAAGTGGATGTTCACTATTGGATGGTGAAAGGAGTGATATTTGTGACGGTGTATTCGTCGCTATATGATCTATCGATTAAACCATAAGCTAAGAGATACATTGAAATTTCGAGTCGCCACCGCACTTTTATTTATCCAAAGGATTGGCTAAAAAGCGAACAAAAGCCTAAGAAGTTTTACACGTAGAAAACTAATAAAAAGATCAGAGATTCTGGGTAAGGGGTAAATTACGCAATGGGAAGGTGTTAGGCACCCACTACGTCCTAGGTACTCCTAGGGAGCCCTTTTCACACTTGTTATGCTAAATTGTTATTTGTTATGACAAAAATATTGTGCAAACATGATTGGGATGATGAGAAAAGAATATACATTTTTATTATTGGGTTATTGGGTTTTATTTATTTTTGTGTTCGAACGGATGAACCCGCTGCCTACGTACCTTCCATCAAAGGTAAGGATCAAAACGCCGTAGTTCGGCTAAAAGATTTCCAAAAGTGGGTTAGGTTCAATTTTAAACACAAACCCTAGGTCTTACGTTATCCACGGGAGAAAACTCAACCTTATACAAACAACAACGTCCACCATGTGAGAACGGCTTCAACTTGCCAGGGAGGAGTTAACCCTATAATAGGCAAGGAAGGCTTACAATTCAATCACTAAAGACAGAAGGTGAGATTAACATCAACCACTAAGATAAATCAAACCTATAGCTCATGTATGAAAAGATTAATGGACAAAGCCAAAACAAGTGAATGAGTGAAGTTACTGATTATGATTATGAAAATGGAGTCAAAGTATGATTAAGATCAATTCAAATAAGTATTATGAAAATGAAGTTTGAAAAAAGGTCAAGGACTTGAGTCCAGGTTTTTAGTTAGAAAACAATGAGAATGTTTGCACAACACTTAGGTCAAGTTTAAAAGATAAAGTGTGAAAAGGTTCAGGACATAATGGATGATGAATGGATAAGGATGGAAAGTAAAACTTCTTAGAAGGTTCACTTCTTGAAATCATATAGCAAATGATTCAAGTGTGTCCTTTGGAATAGCAATGAATAATAATAAACAAACAAAGCACAGAAAGGCGGATACCGGATGCCAATCACTGGTCTTATACCAATCTCCTAAAATAAAATGGGATATCAGAGGCCACTCAATGGACTTACACTAATCTCCACAGGAAAAGAAATAAAAGCGGATACCGGATACCAATAGATGGATTTACACCAGTCTCCTAAAACAGAAATGGATATCAGATGCCACTCAATGGTCTTACACTAATCTCCTCAAAAGAAAACAAGAATGAAACAAGGAAGTCAACTGCCAATCTATCTGGACTTAGGTTAACTCCACAGTATGGTCCTAGGAAATCCAATGCCACATTACAGGGACTTACAATGGATCTTCACATACAAGAACAAAAGCAACAATATGATCACAGGAATGCAAATGCCAACTTACAGGGACTTATAATTGCAACCTCTCATACAAACAGATAAAACAAACTATGATCACAGGAAAGCAGATGCCAACTTACAGGGACTTATAACTGCAACCTCACATACAAATCAAACAGATCAAATTATGATCACAGGAAAGCAGATGCCAACTTACAGGGACTTATAACTGCAACCTCACATACAAATCAAACAGATCAAATTATGATCACAGGACAACAGATGCCAACTTACCGGGACTTATAACTGTATCCTCACATAAACAAACAAACCAAACAGGTCACAGGATAACAGATGCCAACTTACAGGGACTTATAACTGTATCCTCACATACAAATCAAACAGATCAAATTATGATCACAGGATAACAGATGCCAACTTACAGGGACTTATAACTGTATCCTCACATACAAACAAATCAGATTATGATCACAGGACAACAGATGCCAACTTACAGGGACTTATAACTGTATCCTCACATGCAAACAGATAAAACAGAAGATATAAGTGACCAATGAGGTCTTACACTCTATCCTTCCATATCATAGGAGCAAATGCCAAAGCAATGGACTTACAATTGACCTCAATGAGCAAACAACAATGATAGCATCACAAAAAGCAAATGAGATGATCATGCATTAATGGCAATTGATGATGATGATAGATGCATAACATACAAGCAAACAAATGCAAATGGAGCAATCAATCAATCAATGAATAGCAAACAACACACTCTATAGCCAAACAATGGGGGCTCACACAAGAGGGTTTGACTTTGAAAGTCCACTGTAATAGGTGAAGGTCGCTCTTAACCTTGCCATTGAGAGGCTCAGGTGAAGCAGATGAAAAGGAGATGAGGGGTGTGCCTCATTGCTTCTATCTCAGGTCAGAGAGAGCATAAAAGAAAGTGTGGGAGTTCAGAAAGTAGGAACTCTCTCCACATTATTGACTCGATTAGATCTTGGGTATTTATCTCATTGCTTCAACCATGTAATGGGAGCAAAGAGAGGACACACTGAATAGTGGGGGATAGATTACTTATCCCTACCTTCCACCAATTGCCTTACTTGAAGGACTTTTCCTGTTTAGGACAAATATAAACAAACACAGGCATTGCCTCTTAAGGAGGACTTCAGACAGTTTGCCCGGTCAAATAACAGACCGGGTCTCCAGACTACATGAAGAAGAAAGGTTTATACCTCAAAGCAAATGCTAAAAAGCAAAGCAAGCAAGCAAGTTCAAAGAACTTAAGCAACTAAAGTACCTGAAAAAGTCAAACTTATTAGCAAACAGTTCAACAGTCAAAACCAAAGGCAAATGGATAAACAAAAGTCAACCCCAGAGGGACCAATTGTGCAAGGCACAAGGACTCAAGTACATGAGTCAACCTACAAAACAAGGGTTAGCACATTAAACAATCAAACTAAAACACATTTGAGTGATCCTCAAGGCATTGGTGCTTAACCTGAAACAGATGAACTCAACATAAGCTTAGAAGACCACTAGGACTAGCCTAGGGTCAAAGATGGAAGAAAAAGTCAAGGCAGCAAGGAAAAGTCAACCCAAACCAAGTCTAAACATTCAAGAAGCATTCTCAATTGGATTCATAATTAAATCATGCATCATTGTCATTTTGTAAACCAAAGAAGTCAAATCATGGCAAAGGAAGCATACAAAAGTCAACAGCAAAGACTTCATTCAAAAGTCAACTCAAACATTTTCAAAAATCATGAAATAAATCTCACTCAATCCTAACATCTAACATGGTATACATGTCAAATTTCATGGCATTTGGATGAGAGGAAGGCAGTCAAGTAAAATCATGAAGTCAAACCAAAGTCAAGTAAGCATGGTGAAAGTCAACAAGCATGGGTCAACTTCAAAAAATCATATCAATTTGAAAACAGAAGAGAAATGAATGAGATTAACACCAATGCAAAGCTTGAGATGTCTAGTTATCACATATGAAATTTCATGATCATACAATAAGATTTGAGAATTTCACAAAAGATTTGGCAAGGCATAGCACAAAAAGTCAACAAATGACTAAGCATGGAAGAAAATTCACAATCAAATGGAAAACAGCATGATTAATTCCAAGAAAATTCATACACAAACTAGACATGTGATAGATGATTCATGCAAAATTTGAGGTTATTTGGATAAGAGGAAGCATGTGAACAAAAATTGGGAAAATACATGATCATGGTATAGCACCAAATGTAACACATAACTTCAGAAAATCATAACTCTCAATCCACAAATGATAAATGCACAAACTTTATATGGAAATGAAGGTCAATGTGTCTAGTTTCACCACAAAAAATTTCAAGCTCATTGGGTGCAACATGAGTATTTCACAATTGAAATGGCACAATGTATCATTTTGGCATACATGTTGAAAAATCATTTATCATTTAAAATCCAGAACATGGAAAATTAATTAAAATTCACCATAAAATACTAGACTCAATTGTGATCATGATGGAAAAAATTTCAGGATTTTTTGAATTAAATTGAATGAGAAATAATTCATTGAAGTTGGATGAAATATGGAGGCAAGCATGAACAAAATGCATGGCATATGGGGTCAACATGAAGTCAACGGTGGCATTCTAGTAATTCTGGGTTCACTTAACTAAACTGCATCGTTTTGGGGGGGGGAACGAAATGTTCCTATTGGCTTTCAGCCAATGGAACAGTGCATGGGCTAAACAATCCAAAAGTTCTGGTTTTCACATAAACCCTTAGGGTTTCTAACAGCATGGCTCAGCATTCTCAAGCAATCAATCGAAAAAACATCAAATAACAGTAACATGTAACAATACACAAGTCAAGCATCCACGACCAACACAATCAAACATCAATCATGTGGATTTTCTGGACAGCTCAAGGTTTAAACAAACAGCAACATGGTTTCAGCATTTTCAAGCAAAATCAAAGCAATTGAAATCTCAACATAGCATTCAAACAATCATGGCAATGATGCAACCATACTCATGAACATCTAAACAGCAACACACCAATACAACATTCAGGCAAAATTCTGGACAGGACAAGTGGTTTTAGAAACAACAGCATACAAACATCATCATCATGTTCATCATATAAATCATCAACACATGAACAACAGCATTTTAACAAAAATCATGGCCATGAAATATCATCATTAAGCAGCTTTAATCAACAGCAAAACACACATAGACATGAGAATTCTGGCCAGGGAAGGTTTGGTATGAACAGCAGCAGGGTTTAATTTGCATCAATTTCATGGTGTCTTCAAGCAATCATCACCAACATCAAACAACATGATTCGACCAAACATACAACCATCATGCATTATCAACCAACACAGCATAAGCATATTCATGAGATTTTCTTGGCAGCTTAAAATAGCAGCAAAACAGCAGGGGTAAGCATCATTTTCAGCATAGCAGTAACAAATGATCATGCAAATACCAATAACAACAGCAGGACATTAATGTTTTATACAACAAACAATATCAAACCAGAACATTCATGCGAGTTGCTGAAACATTGCTAGGGTTCTAACAGCATTATGAACATCAATCATGTAATCATCATGAACAAACATCAAGCAAACAGCATGGTAGTAACCATGTTCTTCATGACATGACCAACAAAACAACACAAGCATGAATTTTGGAAATGAGCCTTAGGGTTTTCAAAACAAGCAGCATGGCATATTCATGTTACTACCAAAACATCACCAGGTAAACAGCAACAATAAACAAACATGGTCATGGAACACTATCCTCATACAACATTTGAAAACAACAGACCAAACAAAATCATGAGAAAAAATCTGGACATAGTTTAAGGTTGCAGCTACAGGGTATCATCATCATGTTCAATCGAGCTTAACAACAATTTTTTCAGAAATGAAAAGCAAAGGCACACAACTGACCAGCAAGCTCTAACTAACATGAATCTACCAACCATTTCCCCTAAAACTCATTGGTTGTCACAAATCGAGCAAGAACATAAACCATTTCATAATTTCATTTCAACATAACTAGCATGATACTTAACCATTTTTGGTAATTTCAAGCTTAATGTAACCACAAGAACACACTCTACACATGGCATAGCATTGATTTAAGAAATTAGAGTTTCGAAAATTTACTTGGATTTGAAGAAAAGTGTGGAGCAGTGGTTGTTTGTAGGTTTGAGCTTGAACAGGTGGAGCTCTTGGTCTGAAATGAAGGACTCTTGAAAATCTTTAGCTCAAACTTGCTTGACAATTCCAAATCTCGATTTCACCATGGTAAGAGCTTGAAGAAAAACAGAACAAAACCCTCACTTCCAGTTGGTATTCTTCACTTGGAATGAGCTTGCAATGATGATGGATGATGAATGAAACAAAGGAGAACTCGAGGGCTTTGGGAAATTTGGCAGAAAAATCTCAAATGCAAAAAATGCAAGAGTGAGAGAAAACCGTTTTCTGAACTTGGTGGTTGTCAAAACTAGGGTTGAAATGTCAGGAAAATGCCCTTATATGTGGCTGTTTAGAGTTGGTTTAAGGGATGCTTAATCCTACTTATGTTAAAACAACCAAATGCACATTTTGCTAATTGTGGAACAAGTGAATGAGGAGGTGTATTTGTGGTCGAGTGGGCCTTGGTACAGACAGCAAATGACCAAACAAAATGCTGTTTGTGGTCTGCACATCAATTGTTAACATGTCCTTGCTTATTGAAACCAAATGTACAAATTGCCAACTTGGAAAATGTGGAAAATGGAGGTGTGAATTTGGTCGAAATGGGCCTCACAACAGGCTGTAGACAGACCACACTTCTGCTGTTGGATGTTACTCATGCATTGCTGTACTTTGTTTTACTCTTTGAAGCCATTTTGCAAAATTGCCAAGTTTGCATTTTTATCCAAAATTGTGGTATGGTGATGGAATGTGCATGAATTAGGACTTGAGGCAAGTTTCAAATGTGATTTTAAACCTTTCCCAATTGGCCAATTGATGAAAAAAGTCTTAATTCAAAAAGTCAAAGTTTGGTCAAACTTTGAATTTAAATGCAAAAGGTCCAAAAATGCCATTTTGAATGGTAAGGTTTTAGGTTATGAAATTTATATTTTTGGAAAGAGGATGAAAAATGTGGTTTGTAGGAAAAAACCCCACCAAATTTGGCCTTATGGTTTGAGAGATATGGCTCTTTGAAGTTCAAAAAAATGGTGAAAATGAATTGATCATATCTTGACCACCATACATGGGATTTGAGAGTTCTTGGACTTTTTGAAAATGGGAAGACAAGATCTTCAACTTTCATGTTGGGCAAAAATTCATTTGAAGCTTGTATCATGATGTAAGTTGAGGATCAAGAAGTTTCCATTTTTGGCAGTTGAAATTACAGGTCCACTTTCTATTTCTGGAAATTTTCTGATTCTACTTGATTTTCTTCCATGATGAGGTTGAACATGATAGATGAGGCTTATACAAGCATGAATGAACTTCTTCAAATCAATTCTATCCATCAAATCTCTGATTAAATCAACAGTTGACCAAGTTTGACCTTTCTAGGGTTTTGAATGACTGAAGCATTTCTGATGAATTCCAAACCCTAATTCCTTGAGAACTTGACTCCAAATGATGTCCCAAGATGTATGAACCTTTGATTATTGATCATGGTACCCAAATTCTGCAAGAATGGCCACCATCCACTGCAATGACTGACTTTGACTGATTTTGACCTAATTGCTTCATCTGCAATCAACAAGGTTAGACTGACAATATTTTTGTACTTTTTGGTTAATAAACATATGAAAGCAAAGATATACAAATGCAAAGTATGCTTGGTGATCAAGAAACAAACCCACAAGGCAATCACCCACTAAGAGGAAAGCAAAGGCATGCATTGATCCTTGAGGCCATGATATGAATGATATGGGCCATGAGGGATCTTAGGGCCCAAAATTGGGGTCTTACAGATGCCCCTATTTAAGGTCATTCTAGCCGGAGAAGTGAAGTTTAGAAATCTTCATCTCGACGCGGTAGAATGGGCTTAAATAACAGTAATGAGACAAATTTTGGTCCCTAAGAGACCTCATGATGCGAATGTATGTATGCAAAAGACACAAACTCTGTGGGGAATATGATTCACACAGAAGAAAATACGATCCATCGGAGTAGTACACTCACCAGGAACAGAGACTCTAACAAGACTCTATGGGGATAATAAAAGAAAAAGAAATGTGTGAACAATACACGACTCCCAACTGGGGAAAGACGAAACTGACACAGCGTGAACAAGACACGACTCTGATTAGAAAAACGGAAAACAGACTGGAGAACTCACTGGGGAGTGAAGGACTCACACTGGGAAAAGATTTCCAAAGGAAAATAAATCCATTGGAGAAACACAAGCTGACTCCTGGGGAGAAGCAACAAAAGGTTCCACTGGGGAAGTAGCAAAGAAAACAAGATGTTACCAGGCATACGGGTAACAAACTCAGGAAAATCTGACTCCACAGGGGGACCGAGGTCATAATAGGGAGCAGAAAGGAGGGAACACCAAGGATACCGGTTACTGGGTATATAATAGGTGACCGACCAAAGCGTGAATTGGATTTCACTTCCAAAACACTCATCACCCTGAAGAGAGCTAGAAAAGCAGACTTGTTTATAGGATGGATATTCAATTCCACAAAGAAAATGAATCTTACTCTGAGGGGAAAACAACAAAAGATTGACCCAAGAGTGAACGAGATATAATATCCATTACCGTCAGAACGTGGATAGAATACTCAGATGAGACATATTATTCATTACCGGCAGACCGTGAATAATATACTCGAAAGGAAAATTATCCTGAACCGGTTACTGGGTTGTTTATAGGATAAAATCCGAAGACGTGAATTGGTTTTCACTTCCAAAACACTCATCATCCTGAACACAAACTGGTTAAAGGATGGACATTCGATTCTACAAAGAATGCGAATCTTACTCGACTGGGGAAGATCAACAAAGGACTCCAACCAAAGAGCGCATGAGACATATTATTCATTACCGGCAGACCGTGAATAATACACTCGCATGGC
Source organism: Lathyrus oleraceus (assembly GCF_024323335.1). Taxonomy (NCBI): domain Eukaryota; kingdom Viridiplantae; phylum Streptophyta; class Magnoliopsida; order Fabales; family Fabaceae; genus Lathyrus; species Lathyrus oleraceus. Next base: position 294,951,764 of record NC_066584.1, read on the forward strand.
AAGAAACACCAGGGATACCGGTTACTGGGTATATAATAGGTGACCTACCGAAAACGTGAATTGGATTTCACTTCCAAAACACTCATCATCCGAAAGGAGGGCTTGAAAAAGCAAATCGACTTACAGGATGGACATTCGAATCCACAACGGGAAAACGAATCTTACTCAACTGGGGACACAAACCCAAAGAGTGCATGAGATACAATATCCATTACCGGCAGACCGTGGATAAGATACTCGCATGAGATATATTATCTATTACCGTCAGAACGTAGATAATAAACTCGCATGGTAAGAAACACCAGAGATACCGGTTACTGGGCATATAATAGGTGATCTACCGAAAACTTGAATTGGTTTTCACTTCCAAAACACTCATCATCCAAAACGCAAACTGGTTAAAGGATGGCTATTCGATTCTACAAAGAATACGAATCTTGCTCAGTTGGGGAAAATCAACAAAGGATTCCAACTAAAGAGCGCATGAGAAATATTATTCATTACCGGCAGACCGTGAATAATACACTCGAAAGGAAAAGACACCAGAGATACCGGTTACTGGGTATATAATAGGTGACTAACCAAAAAGAGAGACAATCGATACCAAGCATACGGGTAAACGAAAGACAACTCAAGGGATAAATTGCAAGCATCCGGCAATTATCCAACAACAAGAATATTCGACTCCACAAAGGGAAATAACGAATCTTACTCGAACAGGGAAACGCAAAAGGGCTTCGACTGAAGAGTGCATGAGATATATTATTCATTACCGGCAAACCGTGAATAATATACTCGCATGGAAGACTATCCACAACCGGTTACTGGGTTAACAAAGGATAAATCAACCGAACAGAAAGGCATCGGGATACCAAATCAGGTATATAATGATAACCAATCAAAAGGAGCAACAGACATTACCAACAAAAGGGTAAATGAAAGGCGATCTGCTGAGGATAAATTGCAAGCATTCGGCAATTCTCCACAGGGACTAGCTGGGGATGCACTGGTAAACAACCAATGATCCGGGGAACAAATCACTAGCATACGGTGAAAAGACCCAATGGGGATAAAATTGCTAGCATACGGCAATTATCCACAAAAGACTTGCTAGGGATATAAGTGCTGATCTGAGCAACTTATACAAGCAAAGGAAAATCATCATCAAAGACTAGATGAAGATAACCACAAAATTAGGGTTTACATCTACCGAAAACGGGGTAGAAGACCAAAAACTCCGCGTGGGGATAGAACAAATCACAAATCCGCACGGGAACCAAAATAGGGTTTATAACAAACCACAAACTGCTGAAGAGCAGGAAAATAGGATTTACAACTACCGGGTAGTAGGTAGAAAACCAAAAACTCTGGCTGGAGAATAAAAGGTGTATAACCACAAATTCTGTTAAGAAAGCCAGGAAAAGTAGGACTTACAACTGCTGGTTTGTAGGCAGAGGCCCAAAAACATTCCACTGGGGAACAACCCACTGGGAAGCACAAGATATCTGACAAATAGCCAATTCGGGAATGATCCGAAAAGACGGACTGAATAAAGACACGTCCTAATGAGGATGTAACTCAAATAGGAAAATCCATCCCAATACATGTGTTGGGAGGAAACGGAAGAAACCGTCATCCACGAGGATATATCTCAGTGGGGAACTGCAGAAGGAAAGACAACATTTTCTGCTTATGGGGTTGACTCTATATGGAGAGATTTTAAACACCCGACATCTGCTTGGGGAGATCTGTAAAGAGATCTATATCACCATAGCAGGAGACACGACAAACAAAAGATATATGGCGAGACATGCAACATGAATATCTGAATGTTTATGAATATGCATGAATATGCGTGATTTATGTTCGATGAATGCTGACAAAACAGACAATTCTAACACAAACAGGTTCAGGAACAAAACGTCCGGTATTATACTTCCAGGGGAAAAACCAGCTGGAGAGCCAATCTGCGGAGATCTACATGCTGAAGAGCAAAGATCTGTGAGTACTGCTGAAGAAGCAGAGAGTCATAGATATCAGGAAACAACCCAATCAGGGTACCGAAAGTCACAACGGGCGAAACGGCCACCAAGACGAATCTGTAGGGGAACAAGAGAAAACCCAAGATATCTGCAGGGGATCCCAGTGTCAAACTGAGAAACAACAAATGCATAAGCACAAACTGCTGTAGAAGCAACTCCACATAACTCCGCTGGGGGAATATCCACTGAGGGAGAATGATATTATCCAAATAGAGTGTAACTGCATAAGCAACTCTACTGGGGAAAACTGTCGGCTACTCTCGGGAACAAACCACTGAGGGAGGACAGATCAAACAAAAAGATTCTGCAACGAACCACTCCACTCGGGGAGAATACACAGTAAACTGATCACAACACGTAGATTCTGCAATATAAGCCACTCTACTGGGGATCACAAACAGTCAGGAAATAAATCCGTTCACTGGAGGCTAGAGCCATCATCCAACCATACTGGGGATTGAAAGAGTATTCAACAGGCGAAACTGCCGCAACAAACACTCTGCAGACTATGCTGAGGAAAAGATGGTTGAAATATACTGAGATACCAACCCAATCAAACATCGAGTAGGAAAATAAATCCTGTTCTGCTGAAGAGAATAACTCTGATGGAGAGATAGCAACAATTCCGCAGACGACTCCGCCGGGGAGAGGTAAAGTACCGGGTATCAAACCACTGACTTACCGAGTCTTCAAAAGAAAACAAACGTGCTGAGGAAACAGACAGATCCTGCTGGCACACTGCACGGGGAAAAGCGGTAACAACTCCACTTGCAACCCTGGTGGGGATATTAATAACAGCTCTACTCGCGACTCCGAGGGGAGTATCAATCAATCAGTTATACTCATGACTGTGCTGAGGAGACAGATAAAGTCTGGGGCAGACGACCCACTGGAGAAAGTGACGGGGCACCAAGATGACAAACCATCAACCGCCGAAACTTCACAATAAAACACTCATGCTAGGGGAAAACTGCTGCTGGAGAAAGCGAAGTCTTCAACAACACTCTGCTTGCGACTGTACTGGGGAACAACCCCAACAACAACTTTGTTTGAGGAACAGCCCCAACAAAGATCTGAAGAAAGAAAATACAACCAAACCAGGAATATGAACGAATGTCTTACCTGTTGGAAATCATGCCACCCTCGGGAGAGCACTGAGATATTCTTGAGTATCCTTTCAATCTTGTGAATGTTCACTTTGTTTAAAACAAAAATTTTGAAAAATTGATTTGTTTAAAACAATGACATTTTATCAATTTAAAACATGCAAAACATTTGTTGAATTGAAACAAATAAGAGTGCAAATAATTGGATAAAAAGCTCAAATTGATTTGATAGAATGGTAGTCTGCAAATGGCAAGACTCCATAGATCTGTACAAATTTGAAATCAGTGATGTATATTGGAAGAGGGCTACATTGAACATAATGATCCCTTCTCTACCAATTTGAATCTCGATGTATCCGAAGCTTCGGTTGACGACGAATCGAGAATCTTCTGACGAAATGACGACTGAAACAGAAAGTCTTGTCAGGATGCAGTTACTTGCCAAATCCCTAATTTTTGCCTAGATTGCCCCAGAGTGAGGTACTCAATCTAGCGGGATGCAAATGTATTCTTTTTTCAAGTCTCTAATTTTTGCCTGGATTACCCTTGCGGGTTCTCCACCGAGACGCTCATTTTTGCCTAAGCCGCCCTTTCGGGTTTTCAACTTAGCGAGCTATTCTACTTTTTCATCCTTTTTTTTTCATTTGCATATACTTTTTTTTCTAGGCAAAGTATCTCTTAACTGCATCTGAATTCACAGGACGAGTGAAATCCTCCCCATCCATTGTTGTAAGCATCAAAGCTCCGCCTGAAAAGGCTCTCTTAACAACATATGGACCCTCGTAGTTTGGAGTCCACTTGCCCCTGGAATCGGGCGCGAAAGACAAAACTTTCTTGAGCACAAGGTCACCTTCTCGGAACACACGAGGTTTGACCTTCTTATCGAATGCTTTCTTCATTCTCTGCTGATATAACTGACCATGGCACATGGCAGTCAATCTCTTTTCTTCAATCAAATTCAGTTGGTCATAACGACTCTGAATCCATTCAGCATCAGTCAACTAGGGACTTGAGGGTGTAATTTTCTTTTTTCCTTTGGAAAAATTTTGAAAAAAAATTTCCTGGTTTTTGATTTTTTCTTATTTTTCACCCTCTTTCTTCTTTCTTTTTTTGATTGATTTTTTTTTGATTTTTTTTTTTTTTTTTTGTTTTTTTTTTTGTTTTTTTTTTTTTTTGTTTCTTTTTTTTTTTTGCCCCAGTTTGACTGGTTTGCTGATTCTCATGATACAGCTGAATGAGCTTCTTTGGTGCTCAAGAAGGCGGGTAAACTCGTCAGGAATCCCCTTCAACATCATCTTCCTCTGCCTCAGATACAAGGACTTCAAGATTGGGAGATGGCGTTGGTTCATTATGTTCAATGGGTTTAGAAATCCCTGCATAATGATTCTGGATAATGAAAAGCATTTGAATTTTAAACAAGCAAATCATTTATGCAGATGAAAAAGCTGTTTTATTGTTTTTCATGGTTTTTTTTGTGATCACTGATTTCATGCAAAAGCAAAAAGTGAAAACAAATGGAAAAACAAATGTTTAAGCAATGCATTAATTGAATGAAAACATCATTGTATTAAAATGCTGCCAACAATGTCATCACTTCTCCTTTTGGCATGGGAGAAGGGTTTCAAACAAAGTGAACAAATCACGTTGATTTATGAATGACCGTAGGAACATCCACAGCGACCCAATTGCGGCAGACACCACCAGGAATGATGAAATTGTTCAGGTCTTCTGCATATACTTCCAAGATAGCAGCAGCTTCTTCGGGTTGATCAGCATGGATGAATCCTCCACTTGAAAACAAACCTTGCTTCTTAAGTGCCCCAGAACAGTAGCCAATGCCAGCCCGGGATATATAAACCAGGAATAAATCCATCAACAGGAATAAATCCATCAACAGGAATAAATCCATTAAAAGCGCTTGGGCTGGCAAATCCCCTCTGAGTTCACAATTCTCTTGCTCAGGATGATCCATCAATCTGGCAGAGTTGGCTCTGGTATAATACCGGCGAAGCGCGTCTTCAAAATAAATGAAGATCACAGGGTCAAACCACAGGACGGGAGACCGGAACAAAACACCTGCTGATGCAAATGATGCATGAAGTGTTTATGCATATGCTTGTTTTTATATCAAAGGAACCCGAGGGTTTTGTTTGCAAACTTTGAAATATTGAAGCATTTTGATCATACATGAGAATATCTCATCAAATATATCAGGTGAAAAAATTTTCCCGGTTTTTTCATGTTTTAAATTTTTTGCAAATAAACTCCTTTGAGTTCCTTGAAAATTTTCTTTTTTGATGATATGAATGTAGATGAATGCATGAATGTATGAATGCAACAAACACACTCAAGGATCAAGCAAGACACGCCAAACAAAGGTCGTGGGAAAGCTCTATGTATCCCTGATATCAATCATCCATTTTGGTGGATTTAGGTTTTCACCCTATCGACACCCAAGTTCCATTGATATTAACGGTACATGAACCGGTTCAGACATTCTTAATATCAACCAGCCGCTTTGGTGGATTTTAGGTTTTACACCTGATCCGGGATCCATTGATATTAACAATGTTTGAACGACTCAACCACGAATCAAGGGTTTGTTGAGAGTCACGAGCATGGAGTCTCAGTTAAGAATCACCCAAAGGGAGTGTACTAGGGTTTAAACCTGCCAGACATGTTCTATCAGAGGTTCCCATAATCATCGTTCCATCTTTCGAATATTATCGGAGGAACGAATACTCGTATTCCAAGAATATTCTCAAGAGAAACTCTTATGAGTGTAGTATCGCGTAACAATCGCATCAGAACTGACATCTGAACGACCTCCGCACTACGGTCCTAAAAATAGGCCAAGATGGGTTTGGTAAACTAAGGTCCTTGGCTTCTGCGGCACATGATTGAAAGAATAATGCCTAACCACAAATAACTTGTGTGACATTATTAGTTCAACATGACCTCCACCAAGTGAATGGGCTCGCAAGTCAACTGGCTAAGGAATACTCCACACCAGTCGACAAGACTATGCCATTCTCCTATCCTAGAGAGCACTCGAGTTCGGGTATAGAACTCATCTCACAGATCACCAAAGCAAACAGCAATGTATATCAAGCAATTCACACATTACAATCAATACAGTCATCCCAAATTGTACAAAAATATGTCAGATAAAGAATAACAATATAGCACAACAAGGGTGAAAAGTAGGCAATACCAACCAGAGACTCTGGTGAGATTTCCCCAGCAGAGTCGCCACTTTTCTGTGGCGGTGTATTCGTCGCTATATGATCTATCGATTAAACCATAAGCTAAGAGATACATTGAAATTTCGAGTCGCCACCGCACTTTTATTTATCCAAAGGATTGGCTAAAAAGCGAACAAAAGCCTAAGAAGTTTTACACGTAGAAAACTAATAAAAAGATCAGAGATTCTGGGTAAGGGGTAAATTACGCAATGGGAAGGTGTTAGGCACCCACTACGTCCTAGGTACTCCTAGGGAGCCCTTTTCACACTTGTTATGCTAAATTGTTATTTGTTATGACAAAAATATTGTGCAAACATGATTGGGATGATGAGAAAAGAATATACATTTTTATTATTGGGTTATTGGGTTTTATTTATTTTTGTGTTCGAACGGATGAACCCGCTGCCTACGTACCTTCCATCAAAGGTAAGGATCAAAACGCCGTAGTTCGGCTAAAAGATTTCCAAAAGTGGGTTAGGTTCAATTTTAAACACAAACCCTAGGTCTTACGTTATCCACGGGAGAAAACTCAACCTTATACAAACAACAACGTCCACCATGTGAGAACGGCTTCAACTTGCCAGGGAGGGGTTAACCCTATAATAGGCAAGGAAGGCTTACAATTCAATCACTAAAGACAGAAGGTGAGATTAACATCAACCACTAAGATAAATCAAACCTATAGCTCATGTATGAAAAGATTAATGGACAAAGCCAAAACAAGTGAATGAGTGAAGTTACTGATTATGATTATGAAAATGGAGTCAAAGTATGATTAAGATCAATTCAAATAAGTATTATGAAAATGAAGTTTGAAAAAAGGTCAAGGACTTGAGTCCAGGTTTTTAGTTAGAAAACAATGAGAATGTTTGCACAACACTTAGGTCAAGTTTAAAAGATAAAGTGTGAAAAGGTTCAGGACATAATGGATGATGAATGGATAAGGATGGAAAGTAAAACTTCTTAGAAGGTTCACTTCTTGAAATCATATAGCAAATGATTCAAGTGTGTCCTTTGGAATAGCAATGAATAATAATAAACAAACAAAGCACAGAAAGGCGGATACCGGATGCCAATCACTGGTCTTATACCAATCTCCTAAAATAAAATGGGATATCAGAGGCCACTCAATGGACTTACACTAATCTCCACAGGAAAAGAAATAAAAGCGGATACCGGATACCAATAGATGGATTTACACCAGTCTCCTAAAACAGAAATGGATATCAGATGCCACTCAATGGTCTTACACTAATCTCCTCAAAAGAAAACAAGAATGAAACAAGGAAGTCAACTGCCAATCTATCTGGACTTAGGTTAACTCCACAGTATGGTCCTAGGAAATCCAATGCCACATTACAGGGACTTACAATGGATCTTCACATACAAGAACAAAAGCAACAATATGATCACAGGAATGCAAATGCCAACTTACAGGGACTTATAATTGCAACCTCTCATACAAACAGATAAAACAAACTATGATCACAGGAAAGCAGATGCCAACTTACAGGGACTTATAACTGCAACCTCACATACAAATCAAACAGATCAAATTATGATCACAGGAAAGCAGATGCCAACTTACAGGGACTTATAACTGCAACCTCACATACAAATCAAACAGATCAAATTATGATCACAGGACAACAGATGCCAACTTACCGGGACTTATAACTGTATCCTCACATAAACAAACAAACCAAACAGGTCACAGGATAACAGATGCCAACTTACAGGGACTTATAACTGTATCCTCACATACAAATCAAACAGATCAAATTATGATCACAGGATAACAGATGCCAACTTACAGGGACTTATAACTGTATCCTCACATACAAACAAATCAGATTATGATCACAGGACAACAGATGCCAACTTACAGGGACTTATAACTGTATCCTCACATGCAAACAGATAAAACAGAAGATATAAGTGACCAATGAGGTCTTACACTCTATCCTTCCATATCATAGGAGCAAATGCCAAAGCAATGGACTTACAATTGACCTCAATGAGCAAACAACAATGATAGCATCACAAAAAGCAAATGAGATGATCATGCATTAATGGCAATTGATGATGATGATAGATGCATAACATACAAGCAAACAAATGCAAATGGAGCAATCAATCAATCAATGAATAGCAAACAACACACTCTATAGCCAAACAATGGGGGCTCACACAAGAGGGTTTGACTTTGAAAGTCCACTGTAATAGGTGAAGGTCGCTCTTAACCTTGCCATTGAGAGGCTCAGGTGAAGCAGATGAAAAGGAGATGAGGGGTGTGCCTCATTGCTTCTATCTCAGGTCAGAGAGAGCATAAAAGAAAGTGTGGGAGTTCAGAAAGTAGGAACTCTCTCCACATTATTGACTCGATTAGATCTTGGGTATTTATCTCATTGCTTCAACCATGTAATGGGAGCAAAGAGAGGACACACTGAATAGTGGGGGATAGATTACTTATCCCTACCTTCCACCAATTGCCTTACTTGAAGGACTTTTCCTGTTTAGGACAAATATAAACAAACACAGGCATTGCCTCTTAAGGAGGACTTCAGACAGTTTGCCCGGTCAAATAACAGACCGGGTCTCCAGACTACATGAAGAAGAAAGGTTTATACCTCAAAGCAAATGCTAAAAAGCAAAGCAAGCAAGCAAGTTCAAAGAACTTAAGCAACTAAAGTACCTGAAAAAGTCAAACTTATTAGCAAACAGTTCAACAGTCAAAACCAAAGGCAAATGGATAAACAAAAGTCAACCCTAGAGGGACCAATTGTGCAAGGCACAAGGACTCAAGTACATGAGTCAACCTACAAAACAAGGGTTAGCACATTAAACAATCAAACTAAAACACATTTGAGTGATCCTCAAGGCATTGGTGCTTAACCTGAAACAGATGAACTCAACATAAGCTTAGAAGACCACTAGGACTAGCCTAGGGTCAAAGATGGAAGAAAAAGTCAAGGCAGCAAGGAAAAGTCAACCCAAACCAAGTCTAAACATTCAAGAAGCATTCTCAATTGGATTCATAATTAAATCATGCATCATTGTCATTTTGTAAACCAAAGAAGTCAAATCATGGCAAAGGAAGCATACAAAAGTCAACAACAAAGACTTCATTCAAAAGTCAACTCAAACATTTTCAAAAATCATGAAATAAATCTCACTCAATCCTAACATCTAACATGGTATACATGTCAAATTTCATGGCATTTGGATGAGAGGAAGGCAGTCAAGTAAAATCATGAAGTCAAACCAAATTCAAGTAAGCATGGTGAAAGTCAACAAGCATGGGTCAACTTCAAAAAATCATATCAATTTGAAAACAGAAGAGAAATGAATGAGATTAACACCAATGCAAAGCTTGAGATGTCTAGTTATCACATATGAAATTTCATGATCATACAATAAGATTTGAGAATTTCACAAAAGATTTGGCAAGGCATAGCACAAAAAGTCAACAAATGACTAAGCATGGAAGAAAATTCACAATCAAATGGAAAACAGCATGATTAATTCCAAGAAAATTCATACACAAACTAGACATGTGATAGATGATTCATGCAAAATTTGAGGTCATTTGGATAAGAGGAAGCATGTGAACAAAAATTGGGAAAATACATGATCATGGTATAGCACCAAATGTAACACATAACTTCAGAAAATCATAACTCTCAATCCACAAATGATAAATGCACAAACTTTATATGGAAATGAAGGTCAATGTGTCTAGTTTCACCACAAAAAATTTCAAGCTCATTGGATGCAACATGAGTATTTCACAATTGAAATGGCACAATGTATCATTTTGGCATACATGTTGAAAAATCATTTATCATTTAAAATCCAGAACATGGAAAATTAATTAAAATTCACCATAAAATACTAGACTCAATTGTGATCATGATGGAAAAAATTTCAGGATTTTTTGAATTAAATTGAATGAGAAATAATTCATTGAAGTTGGATGAAATATGGAGGCAAGCATGAACAAAATGCATGGCATATGGGGTCAACATGAAGTCAACGGTGGCATTCTAGTAATTCTGGGTTCACTTAACTAAACTGCATCGTTTTGGGGGGGGGAACGAAATGTTCCTATTGGCTTTCAGCCAATGGAACAGTGCATGGGCTAAACAATCCAAAAGTTCTGGTTTTCACATAAACCCTTAGGGTTTCTAACAGCATGGCTCAGCATTCTCAAGCAATCAATCGAAAAAACATCAAATAACAGTAACATGTAACAATACACAAGTCAAGCATCCACGACCAACACAATCAAACATCAATCATGTGGATTTTCTGGACAGCTCAAGGTTTAAACAAACAGCAACATGGTTTCAGCATTTTCAAGCAAAATCAAAGCAATTGAAATCTCAACATAGCATTCAAACAATCATGGCAATGATGCAACCATACTCATGAACATCTAAACAGCAACACACCAATACAACATTCAGGCAAAATTCTGGACAGGACAAGTGGTTTTAGAAACAACAGCATACAAACATCATCATCATGTTCATCATATAAATCATCAACACATGAACAACAGCATTTTAACAAAAATCATGGCCATGAAATATCATCATTAAGCAGCTTTAATCAACAGCAAAACACACATAGACATGAGAATTCTGGCCAGGGAAGGTTTGGTATGAACAGCAGCAGGGTTTAATTTGCATCAATTTCATGGTGTCTTCAAGCAATCATCACCAACATCAAACAACATGATTCGACCAAACATACAACCATCATGCATTATCAACCAACACAGCATAAGCATATTCATGAGATTTTCTTGGCAGCTTAAAATAGCAGCAAAACAGCAGGGGTAAGCATCATTTTCAGCATAGCAGTAACAAATGATCATGCAAATACCAATAACAACAGCAGGACATTAATGTTTTATACAACAAACAATATCAAACCAGAACATTCATGCGAGTTGCTGAAACATTGCTAGGGTTCTAACAGCATTATGAACATCAATCATGTAATCATCATGAACAAACATCAAGCAAACAGCATGGTAGTAACCATGTTCTTCATGACATGACCAACAAAACAACACAAGCATGAATTTTGGAAATGAGCCTTAGGGTTTTCAAAACAAGCAGCATGGCATATTCATGTTACTACCAAAACATCACCAGGTAAACAGCAACAATAAACAAACATGGTCATGGAACACTATCCTCATACAACATTTGAAAACAACAGACCAAACAAAATCATGAGAAAAAATCTGGACATAGTTTAAGGTTGCAGCTACAGGGTATCATCATCATGTTCAATCGAGCTTAACAACAATTTTTTCAGAAATGAAAATCAAAGGCACACAACTGACCAGCAAGCTCTAACTAACATGAATCTACCAACCATTTCCCCTAAAACTCATTGGTTGTCACAAATCGAGCAAGAACATAAACCATTTCATAATTTCATTTCAACATAACTAGCATGATACTTAACCATTTTTGGTAATTTCAAGCTTAATGTAACCACAAGAACACACTCTACACATGGCATAGCATTGATTTAAGAAATTAGAGTTTCGAAAATTTACTTGGATTTGAAGAAAAGTGTGGAGCAGTGGTTGTTTGTAGGTTTGAGCTTGAACAGGTGGAGCTCTTGGTCTGAAATGAAGGACTCTTGAAAATCTTTAGCTCAAACTTGCTTGACAATTCCAAATCTCGATTTCACCATGGTAAGAGCTTGAAGAAAAACAGAACAAAACCCTCACTTCCAGTTGGTATTCTTCACTTGGAATGAGCTTGCAATGATGATGGATGATGAATGAAATAAAGGAGAACTCGAGGGCTTTGGGAAATTTGGCAGAAAAATCTCAAATGCAAAAAATGCAAGAGTGAGAGAAAACCGTTTTCTGAACTTGGTGGCTGTCAAAACTAGGGTTGAAATGTCAGGAAAATGCCCTTATATGTGGCTGTTTAGAGTTGGTTTAAGGGATGCTTAATCCTACTTATGTTAAAACAACCAAATGCACATTTTGCTAATTGTGGAACAAGTGAATGAGGAGGTGTATTTGTGGTCGAGTGGGCCTTGGTACAGACAGCAAATGACCAAACAAAATGTTGTTTGTGGTCTGCACATCAATTGTTAACATGTCCTTGCTTATTGAAACCAAATGTACAAATTGCCAACTTGGAAAATGTGGAAAATGGAGGTGTGAATTTGGTCGAAATGGGCCTCACAACAGGCTGTAGACAGACCACACTTCTGCTGTTGGATGTTACTCATGCATTGCTGTACTTTGTTTTACTCTTTGAAGCCATTTTGCAAAATTGCCAAGTTTGCATTTTTATCCAAAATTGTGGTATGGTGATGGAATGTGCATGAATTAGGACTTGAGGCAAGTTTCAAATGTGATTTTAAACCTTTCCCAATTGGCCAATTGATGAAAAAAGTCTTAATTCAAAAAGTCAAAGTTTGGTCAAACTTTGAATTTAAATGCAAAAGGTCCAAAAATGCCATTTTGAATGGTAAGGTTTTAGGTTATGAAATTTATATTTTTGGAAAGAGGATGAAAAATGTGGTTTGTAGGAAAAAACCCCACCAAATTTGGCCTTATGGTTTGAGAGATATGGCTCTTTGAAGTTCAAAAAAATGGTGAAAATGAATTGATCATATCTTGACCACCATACATGGGATTTGAGAGTTCTTGGACTTTTTGAAAATGGGAAGACAAGATCTTCAACTTTCATGTTGGGCAAAAATTCATTTGAAGCTTGTATCATGATGTAAGTTGAGGATCAAGAAGTTTCCATTTTTGGCAGTTGAAATTACAAGTCCACTTTCTATTTCTGGAAATTTTCTGATTCTACTTGATTTTCTTCCATGATGAGGTTGAACATGATAGATGAGGCTTATACAAGCATGAATGAACTTCTTCAAATCAATTCTATCCATCAAATCTCTGATTAAATCAACAGTTGACCAAGTTTGACCTTTCTAGGGTTTTGAATGACTGAAGCATTTCTGATGAATTCCAAACCCTAATTCCTTGAGAACTTGACTCCAAATGATGTCCCAAGATGTATGAACCTTTGATTATTGATCATGGTACCCAAATTCTGCAAGAATGGCCACCATCCACTGCAATGACTGACTTTGACTGATTTTGACCTAATTGCTTCATCTGCAATCAACAAGGTTAGACTGACAATATTTTTGTACTTTTTGGTTAATAAACATATGAAAGCAAAGATATACAAATGCAAAGTATGCTTGGTGATCAAGAAACAAACCCACAAGGCAATCACCCACTAAGAGGAAAGCAAAGGCATGCATTGATCCTTGAGGCCATGATATGAATGATATGGGCCATGAGGGATCTTAGGGCCCAAAATTGGGGTCTTACAATATTGCATAATGTCCTTCGCCCACAAATTCAGTGACAGGTGTGATGTGTAGTACTGTCCTTGCCCACGAAATCAGTCAGAACCTTGACAACGTCAGAAGTCTGTCTTAAGATCTTCAGTATCTTCAGAATCTTTAGACTCTTCAGTCAGAAACTTGATAACACAACTTCATAAGCTTGCCATTCTTTAGAAGCTTATTGATCAGAGTCACGCCTAGAAGCATAAACTGAGAGAATGTTGCCGCAACAACATTGCGTATCCTCATAAGCTTCTCAAGTATGAATTAGCATAGAAGAAGAAAGATCATTGCAACAACAAATTTGAACATCTTTCAGAACTTCTCATGACCAACGCAAAAGCAAAATTTGTAACACAATGTTTAGAAACTGATGACGTTGCACATCATTTACTCAAAAACAAAACAGGTTGTTAAAGTTACACAATAATAAACCATTAGGGTACCAAAATTTGTCTCACATAAATACAACATTGGTATCATCAAAACTCAAGGTATAGATGCAAAATCAAATCTTGTTCTAACAATCTCCCCCTTTTTGAAAGTGACAAAAATATGTATTTTGATGAACCGTTTTGTACAGGGTAATCACAGAAGGTTACATCTTACAGAAGCATAAAGCTCCCCTAAGATATATAATCCTAAAAAGATAAAATCAGAATGAAAGAGCACTTTCCTGATTAACCTTCAGAACTTGCTTGATGTTGTCCAGATCACTGGTTTACTAACATCAACATTCTGATGAACTTCATTTCAAAAGCCTTGGTTGAATTCTTTTGAAGAAGTTTCGAAGTTTGGTTCCGTTCAGAAGCTTGAATTCTTTCAGAACCTAGTTAAGGATTCTTCTTAAAAGCTTGATTGCCAGGTCTGATTACCATAGAATTTACACTTCCTTAGAACTTGATTTCAAATTTTTAATTCTTCAAAACTTGATGCCAAGTTCCAACTTCAAAGCCTGGTTTTTAATTCCTTGAAGACTCAATGTTTGGATCTGACTCCTAGTTAAGATTATTCTCAAACAACGTTAAAGCTTCAAACTCAGAGAATAAATCATTTCTTTAGAAACTGGTAACTTATATTATGATCTGAAAAACTTCAAAAAGAAGCTTCTGATGTTTGAACTTATCCCTGCAAAAGACTTAACAGGCTATTCTTCAAAGTAGTTGTTAGCATAAACATTAAACAATGTTTGGGTTCTAATTTATGAATATATGTATATTAAAATCAATTAAGATTCTCCCATTTACTATGTTTCTCCCCTTTTTTCATTAATAAAAAAGACATAGACAAATAAAGTAAAAGTGATGGAAATAAACAAACATGATTTTCATTAAACATGGCCAAAAGGCAGAAATTAGTACACTCATGTTACAGAAACACAAACCACTTAGACAAAAGTACTCAAGCAAGATAAAGAAATACAAAAGTACTTGAAAAAATAAAAGTTATAAACGTACTTAAATAAAATAAAAATTATAAAAGGACTTAAAAATAAAAATTACAAAAGTACTTAAATAGTTTTGAAATCTTAGGGTTTTGTGGCGGAGGAGGAGACGGCGGAACAACTTGATAGGTATCAGGATGACTTAAGGGATCTACCAATAGATTTATATTATCCTCAAGGAAGATTTCCAAGTAGTAAGCCAAAACATCTGGAGGATCAATCTTTGTGAACATAGGGAATTCCGGTTGGTTATTACAACTACTAGTTTCTCCCTTGGAGGGAGGAGTGTTCTTATCAGTAGTTGACTGATGAGAAGGTTGAGGTTGGGGTTGAGCTTGTTATTGTGGTTGTTTTTGATTCGCCATTTGAAATATGTTGAAGATGAAGAAGACAAATTACAAAGAGGGTAATTTAGGGTTTGAAAGAAAGAGAGGTGTGGGAGTAAATGTGAGTGTAGTGTGAAATTGTGAGTGAAGTGGGTTTATATATAATTTTTTTTTAAATGATGACAAGTTAAAAATACGCAAACATGGGGGGAAGCGTAAATGATTTTAACCTAATTTCAAGAAATGTGAAACCCAATGTGTCACACTATTAGCACGTATGCTCAGAAAGTGGGACAATTGTCATCACTTAGAACCACATGATATCAAACAACATGACAAACATTTAATGCTATAACTGTTCAAAATCAGGAAGATAAATTGATAAGATTGCTTATGATCAGAACCTTTCTGATTCATGAAACTTTCTCACTTCAGAAAGCTCATGTCTCAGAATTAACAAGTAAATTTTCAGAATCTAATCTAGAGTTCTGAAGATTTAAACATTATGAAATTTATCTTTTAATTCTGAACATAAATCCATAAATAAGTTTCTCAGAATGAAAACAAATCTATCTTCAATAAGGGGTTTTGTAAAGATACCAACCCATTGATGGCCTATATCAACAAACTTTAGGGGGAAAATACCTTTATGAACATAGTCACGTAAAAAGTGATGTTTAATTTCAATATGCTTAGCCCTATAGTGCAAGATAGGATTCTTAGACAAATAGAGAGTAGAAGTATTATCACAGAGAATAGGAATGTTACTCTCAAACATCTAATAATCTTCCAGCTGACTCTTCATCCAGAGTGTCCCAGTGCTACATCCAGAAACTGTGATATACTCAGCTTCGGCTGTTGAAAGTGTAATTGTTGATTGTCTCTTGCTGGACTATGAGATCAGATTATCTCCCAGAAATTGACAACTTCCAAAAGTAGTTTTCTTTTCTATTCTATCTCCAACATAATCAGCATCACAATAGCCTACTAATTTGTATTCACTTGATTTTCTATAAAATAAACAAAGGTTAGTAGTACCTTTCAGATACCTAAAGATTCTCTTAACAGCAGTTAAGTGAGTCTCCCTAGGATCTGATTGGAAGCGAGCACATAAGCAGACACTGAATAAAATATCAGGTCTATAAGTGGTTAGATAAAGGAGAGAGCATATCATACCTCTGAATAGCTTATGATTTACCTTACTATTTACATCTTCTTTCTCTAGAATGCATGTAGGATGCATTGAAGTCTTTGCATCCTTGCATTCTGACAAATTAAACTTATTCAAAAGTTCCCTTGTATATTTTCTCTGATGAATGTATGTTCCTTCTGAATGTTGATAAAGCTGGATTCCAAGAAAGAACTTGAGTTCTCTCATCAAACTTGTAACACCCTTCTAAAATACCCCAAATATTTAATTAAAACAACAAATATATATCAGAGTAGATATGCAATTAAGGGTGTCACACAATCACTTCACACCATTCGCCAAAATAACGATCATGCTCTTTTATTAATTCAAAACATAAGCATTTGCACAATACGCAGCGGATAGAAATCTCATCAATCATTGTAAAACATGTAACACATTACATGTAAAATGGTTCAACAACCAACAATAAAACAATTAAAACATCCCATCCCGATGTTACATCTATCAGAGCATGACCCACTAAGGAACTACACTAGACTCCAAGCACTAGCTCCTACTCAATCATTTCTCGTTACCTGAAACATAGTTGTAAGGGTGAGTTCCTCAATCAATATAATAAGCATTATAAAATATCATGTAATGCTAAGTAATTTAACACATATCATCACCCTAATCAGATCACACATATTCAGCAACGGCAATATCAACTCATAATCATCATCATCATCATACTCAAACTCAACACAACCATAAAACACACGTATAATATTGGAATACATCCATTCATATTATACGCCATACATACATACATTATGCAATGAGACTCCATGCATGCGGTACCGACTATTCGTGAACATATAGTTCAACCTCACCGACCAAATCCAGGTACGGCTACCAAGCTCACTAGTCCCACTCATTTGAGACCTAGTGACTCACTCACTAATTCCTCACCATGGGAATTAGCTACCACCCCAAGGGCTATGATATGCACGCTAATCACCTAGCATGCAAACATCAACAACGATCCACAATACTAACTCACTAATTCCTCACCATGGGAATTAGCTACCACCATAAAGGCCACAATATGCAAGCTAAATCACTTAGTCATGCAAACATCAACAATCATCCACAATGGACATATGCTCACACTCTAAGCCATAAACAGTCCATTCATAATTTCAGACATGATAGATACATTCACAACATTATGCATATCATCATACATCATCAACATATTCACCACATAATCATATCATGTCATACCACATAATCAATCACAGCATTAGCACACTCTACTAATACCTATACTACTCAAAACAACGGGAAATGATCCCTACTCTATCATACATCAGCTAATTTACATTACTCAGCTGAACAACCAAAAACTGCACAACAACAGCACAGAAAAAATCACAATCCTGCCCATACGCGTATTGCCTAGTCCCATACGCGTATGGCCCAATTCTCAGCCAATCCCATACGCGTACCACCTATCTCATACGCGTATGCTACGCGTACCACTTCCCCATACGCGTACCAACAGAGACCAAACCACGTTCAAAACATCATCTCCCTCATCCATACGCGTATTGCCTAGTACCATACGCGTACCAGACCATCTCATACGCGTATTGCCTAGTGCCATACGCGTATGACCAGAACCAGATTTCCAGATCTGCTATGGTCTTCTCTGCTACGAGATCTACCAATTCCAACCTCCTACAATCCAATTTTCACAGTAATCGTTCATATCATCTAACACGAATCATACCCTATTCAATTTCACCAATTCTAACATTTTTACATCTAATTCCTACGAATTCCTCTCAATCATAATCCAATTTCGTTCATCCAAAAGTTCACAATTTCATCATGCATCATTCCAAATAGAGTCAAATCAATGGTCTATCACTACCCATTACATGTTATCCCATAATACCCATTAATCGACGATAAACCCCCTTTACCTGAGTTAATCCGGCGAATCTTTAAGCTTCAAGCTCTTCCTCTCTCCAACCCTTGTTCTCTGGTTCTCTTTGCCCTCTTTCCACTTTTCTACCCCTTTTTCCTTTTCACGTGAAAAATAAACCTTTTTACTAAATGGGACCTTTTCTAAATTCCAACTTTTATTCCAATAAAATAATAACCCAATAATAATAATTCCAATAATAATATTCCAATTATTTAATTAAATTAATAAATAT
Source organism: Lathyrus oleraceus (assembly GCF_024323335.1). Taxonomy (NCBI): domain Eukaryota; kingdom Viridiplantae; phylum Streptophyta; class Magnoliopsida; order Fabales; family Fabaceae; genus Lathyrus; species Lathyrus oleraceus. The sequence goes on from NC_066584.1 coordinate 294,970,694, forward strand.
ATTATTAACTTAAATTAAATAATTATCTTGTTTTATCGGGGTGTTACAACTCTCCCCCACTAAAAGAGTTTTCGTCCTCGAAAACATACCTCAAGCGAATAACTCTGGATAAGACTCCTTCATCTGACTCTCAAGTTCCCAAGTCACATTGCCACCTGCTGGTCCTCCCCAAGCTACCTTTACCAAAGCAATCTCTTTACCCCGCAACTGCTTCAACTCTCGATCCTCAATCCTCATAGGTGATGTTTCAACAGTCAGGTTGTCTCTCACCTGGACATCATCTACTTGGACCACATGCGACGGATCATGAATGTATCTCCTCAACTGAGACACATGAAAAACTTCATGCAAATTCGCAAGTGACGGCGGTAAAGCGATACGATAGGCTACCTTCCCTATCCTCTCCAAAATCTGATAAGGACCAATAAATCGAGGTGTCAACTTCTTCGACTTTAAAGCTCGACCAACCCCAGTTATCGGAGTAACACGAAGAAACACATGATCTCCCTCTTGAAACTCAAGTGACTTCCTCCTCTTGTCGTGATAACTCTTCTGACGACTCTGAGCAATCCTCATCTTCTCCTGAATCATCTTAATCTTTTCCGTAGTTTGTTGAACAATCTCCGGTCCAATCACAACACTCTCACCGGACTCATACCAACATAAAGGTGTCCGACATCTCCTACCATACAAAGCTTCAAACGGTGCCATACCAATGCTCGAATGAAAACTATTGTTGTAGGTAAACTCAATCAAAGGTAAGTAACAATCCCAAGCACCTCCTTTTTCCAAAACACAAGCTCTCAAAAGATCCTCTAGTGACTGAATCGTCCTCTCAGTCTGACCATCAGTCTGCGGATGATATGCAAAACTCAATCTCAGCTTAGTTCCCAAAGCCCTCTGCAAACCTTCCCAGAACTTCGATGTAAATCTAGGATCTCTGTCCGAAACAATACTCGACGGAATACCATGCAAACTTACAATCTTCTCAATATACAACTCGGCTAATCTCTCTAACGGATAATCCATTCTGATCGGAATAAAATGAGCCGATTTTGTCAATCTGTCAACAATCACCCAAATAGCTTCAAAATTCTTAATCGTCCTCGGTAAACCAGAAACAAAATCCATACTGATACTATCCCACTTCCACTCTGGAATAGCCAACGGTTGCATTAGCCCAGACGACTTCTGATGCTCAATCTTTGACTTCTGACAAGTCAAACAAGAATAAACAAAACTCGCAATTTCTCTTTTCATTCCCGGCCACCAAAATAACTTTTTCAAATCATGATACATCTTCGTAGCTCCAGGATGAATACTCAGGCCACTACGATGTCCTTCCTCAAGAATACTCTTCTTAAGTTCGGTAACATCCGGAATACACACCCGATTACCAAATTTCAAAACACCATTCTCATCAACTCTGAATTCACCACCTTGACCTTGATTCACTAGAGTCAACTTATCAACCAAAAGCACATCGGATTTCTGACCCTCTCTAATCTCATCCAGAATACCACTCGTTAACTTTAACATTCCCAATTTAACACTATTGTGAGTACTCTCACACACCAAACTCAAGTCTCTGAACTGCTCAATTAAATCCAATTCCTTAACCATTAACATAGACATATGCAATGATTTCCGACTCAATGCATCAGCCACTACGTTTGCTTTACCCGGATGGTAATTCAAACCAAAGTCATAATCCTTCAGAAACTCTAACCATCTCCTCTGTCTCATATTCAGCTCTTTCTGATCAAACAAATACTTTAAACTTTTATGGTCACTGAAAACCTCAAATCTTGACCCGTACAAGTAATGCCTCCATAACTTCAGAACAAATACCACGGCTGCCAACTCTAAATCGTGTGTCGGATAGTTCCTCTCATGAACCCTCAGTTGTCTCGAAGCATAAGCTATAACCTGCTTGTTCTGCATCAACACACCTCCCAAACCCAACAATGAAGCATCACAGTAAACCTCAAATGATTCCGACGAACTCGGTAATATCAGAATAGGAGCAGTAGTCAACCTTCTCTTTAACTCTTGGAAACCTTCTTCACATTTTGAGTCCCAAACAAACGCTTGCCCCTTTCTAGTCAACATCGTCAACGGTAACGCCAACTTAGAAAATCCTTCAATGAACTTCCTATAATAACCTGCAAGTCCAAGAAAACTCCTTATCTCAGAAACTGACTTCGGAGCTTCCCACTTAGATACCGCTTCTATCTTAGAAGGATCAACAGCAACACCACCTCTTGAAATCACATGACCAAGAAAACTAACCTCTTCTAACCAAAATTCACACTTAGACAGTTTAGCAAATAACTTCTTTTCTCGTAGAACTCTTAAAACCACTCTCAAATGCTCAGCATGCTCTTCTTCAGATTTCGAATACACCAAAATATCGTCAATAAACACCACAACAAACTGATCTAGGTACGGATGGAAAATCCTATTCATATACTCCATAAATACTCCAGGCGCATTAGTCACACCAAAAGGCATTACAGAATACTCATAATGTCCATACCTTGTTCTGAAAGCAGTCTTCTGAATATCCTCAGTTTTCACACGTATCTGATGATAACCCGATCTCAAATCTATTTTGCTGAACACACTCGCACCAACCAACTGATCCATCAAATCATCAATCCTCGGCAAAGGATACCGATTCTTGATCGTCACTTTATTCAGTTGCCTGTAGTCCACACACAACCTCATAGTACCTTCTTTCTTCTTAACCAATAACACTGGTGCACCCCACGGTGACACACTCGGACGAATAAATTTCTTATCCAACAGATCTTCCAGCTGACTCTTCAATTCAGTTAACTCAACAGCAGACATACGGTACGGAGCCATCGACACCGGCCTAGTACCAGGTACCAAATCAATCGAGAACTCAACGTCACGCTCTGGCGGTAATTCATTCACTTCTTCAGGAAACACATCAGGAAAATCACACACTACGGCTAGATCGCAAATCACCAGTTTATCTTTAGCCTCCAAAGTCGCTAACAGCATAAACAACTCTGCCCCATCGACTACTTCCTCATTCACCTGCCTTGCTGATAGAAACAAACTTTTTCCTTCCTCAATCTTAGGAAAAATCACAGTCTTATCAAAACAATTGATATAGGCTCGGTTAAACACCAACCAGTTCATACCCAGGATAACATCAACCTGCACTAGTGGAAGACACACTAGGTCCATCCCAAAGTCTCTACCAAAAATACTCAAAGGACAATTTAAACAAACTGAAGTAGTAGTCACTGAACCCTTCGCAGGAGTATCAATCACCATACTTTCATGCATCTCAGATATCTCTAATCTAAGTTTCACAGCACAATCCAAAGATATAAAGGAATGAGTAGCACCGATGTCAATAATAGCTACAAGAGGAAAGCCATTAATATAACACGTACCTCGGATCAAACGATCATCTGCAGAAGTCTCAGAACCCGATAAAGCAAAGACCTTGCCTCCCGACTGATTCTCTCTCTTCGGCTTAGGACATTGTGGACTGATATGACCCACTTCTCCACAGTTGAAACAAGTTACAGTCTTCAACCGGCACTCTGCAGCCAAGTGACCACCTTTGCCACACTTAAAACACTTCTTCTCATTACTGGTACACTCATGGATACGATGTCCAGCCTGACCACATCTGAAACACTTAGCAGGGGCACTGGAGTCTCCCCCACTAGGCCTCTTCATCCCACTCTGTCGCTGGAAACCTTTGCCAGCTGCATACGGTTTCCCACGATCATTCTGATTCTTGCCTTTCCTATCAACCCTCTGCTGATAGCTCTCTGCTCTAGCCTTGGTATCCTGTTCAAAAATCCTGCAACAGTCAACCAAATCAGAAAACACCCTAATCCGCTGATACCCAATAGCCTGCTTGATCTCGGGACGTAACCCGTTCTCAAACTTCACACACTTTGAAAATCCCCCAGTAGCCTCGTTATAGGGAGTGTAATACTTCGACAGCTCTGTGAACTTAGCAGCATACTCAGTAACAGACCGATTGCCCTGCTTCAATTCTAAGAACTCTATCTCTTTCTTTCCTCTAACATCCTCTGGAAAATACTTCCTCAGGAATCTCTCTCTGAACACAGCCCAAGTGATCTCAGCATTCCCAGCAGATTCCAACTCAGTGCGGGTAGCAACCCACCAATCATCTGCTTCTTCTGACAGCATATGCGTACCGAACCTGACCTTCTGGTTATCGGCACACTCAGTCACTCGGAAGATCCTCTCGATCTCCTTCAACCATTTTTGAGCACCATCTGGATCGTATGCTCCCTTGAACATTGGAGGATTGTTCTTCTGGAACTCACTCAGTTGACGAGCAGCTCCCAGTCCCACAACATTCGGATTTCCTCCAAGTACTCCAGCTAGCATACCCAGAGCCTCAGCAATCGCAGCATCGTCTCTACCTCTTCCAGCCATCTCTATTCTGAAAACCCAACAAGCTAAAACAATAAGTACTGATAGGGTTACACAACACCTATCCCGTACAGGGGAAACAGAATAATTACGACTCGACTCGACCGACTATGCTCTGATACCACTAATGTAACACCCTTCTAAAATACCCCGAATATTTAATTAAAACAACAAATATATATCAGAGTAGATATGCAATTAAGGGTGTCACACAATCACTTCACACCATTCGCCAAAATAACGATCATGCTCTTTTATTAATTCAAAACATAAGCATTTGCACAATACGCAGCGGATAGAAATCTCATCAATCATTGTAAAACATGTAACACATTACATGTAAAATGGTTCAACAACCAACAATAAAACAATTAAAACATCCCATCCCGATGTTACATCTATCAGAGCATGACCCACTAAGGAACTACACTAGACTCCAAGCACTAGCTCCTACTCAATCATTTCTCGTTACCTGAAACATAGTTGTAAGGGTGAGTTCCTCAATCAATATAATAAGCATTATAAAATATCATGTAATGCTAAGTAATTTAACACATATCATCACCCTAATCAGATCACACATATTCAGCAACGGCAATATCAACTCATAATCATCATCATCATCATACTCAAACTCAACACAACCATAAAACACACGTATAATATTGGAATACATCCATTCATATTATACGCCATACATACATACATTATGCAATGAGACTCCATGCATGCGGTACCGACTATTCGTGAACATATAGTTCAACCTCACCGACCAAATCCAGGTACGGCTACCAAGCTCACTAGTCCCACTCATTTGAGACCTAGTGACTCACTCACTAATTCCTCACCATGGGAATTAGCTACCACCCCAAGGGCTATGATATGCACGCTAATCACCTAGCATGCAAACATCAACAACGATCCACAATACTAACTCACTAATTCCTCACCATGGGAATTAGCTACCACCATAAAGGCCACAATATGCAAGCTAAATCACTTAGTCATGCAAACATCAACAATCATCCACAATGGACATATGCTCACACTCTAAGCCATAAACAGTCCATTCATAATTTCAGACATGATAGATACATTCACAACATTATGCATATCATCATACATCATCAACATATTCACCACATAATCATATCATGTCATACCACATAATCAATCACAGCATTAGCACACTCTACTAATACCTATACTACTCAAAACAACGGGAAATGATCCCTACTCTATCATACATCAGCTAATTTACATTACTCAGCTGAACAACCAAAAACTGCACAACAACAGCACAGAAAAAATCACAATCCTGCCCATACGCGTATTGCCTAGTCCCATACGCGTATGGCCCAATTCTCAGCCAATCCCATACGCGTACCACCTATCTCATACGCGTATGCTACGCGTACCACTTCCCCATACGCGTACCAACAGAGACCAAACCACGTTCAAAACATCATCTCCCTCATCCATACGCGTATTGCCTAGTGCCATACGCGTACCAAACCATCTCATACGCGTATTGCCTAGTGCCATACGCGTATGACCAGAACCAGATTTCCAGATCTGCTATGGTCTTCTCTGCTACGAGATCTACCAATTCCAACCTCCTACAATCCAATTTTCACAGTAATCGTTCATATCATCTAACACGAATCATACCCTATTCAATTTCACCAATTCTAACATTTTTACATCTAATTCCTACGAATTCCTCTCAATCATAATCCAATTTCGTTCATCCAAAAGTTCACAATTTCATCATGCATCATTCCAAATAGAGTCAAATCAATGGTCTATCACTACCCATTACATGTTATCCCATAATACCCATTAATCGACGATAAACCCCCTTTACCTGAGTTAATCCGGCGAATCTTTAAGCTTCAAGCTCTTCCTCTCTCCAACCCTTGTTCTCTGGTTCTCTTTGCCCTCTTTCCACTTTTCTGCCCCTTTTTCCTTTTCACGTGAAAAATAAACCTTTTTACTAAATGGGACCTTTTCTAAATTCCAACTTTTATTCCAATAAAATAATAACCCAATAATAATAATTCCAATAATAATATTCCAATTATTTAATTAAATTAATAAATATATTATTAACTTAAATTAAATAATTATCTTGTTTTATCGGGGTGTTACAAAACTCATTTCAAACTTTTCCTGCATTAACTTAGCAAAATCTTTGCACAATGAAGCATTAGCATAACCAAAAATAATATCATCAACATAAATTTTCACAACCAGAATATCATTCTTAAAGGTTTTACAAAAGAGAGTTGTGTCCACTTTCCCTCTGGTAAAATCATTTTCCAAAAGGAAGTTACTTAGTCTATCATACCAAGATATAGGATCTTGCTTCAGACCATATAACGACTTTTTTTAGTTTAAAAACAAAGTCAGGATTTTGAGAAATTTCAAAACCAATAGGTTGGCGCACATATACCTCTTCAGAAATGTATCCATTTAAGAATGCACTTTTAACATCCATCAGATCAAGAATGATGTTATGATAGACTGCAAATAAAATTAAAAGGCGAATATACTCTAACCTAGAAATTGGAGCACAGGTTTCTGTATATTCAATACCTTCTTGATGACTATTACCTTGTGCTACATGTCGAGCCTTGTTTCTGAAAACTTCGTCCTTCTTATTGAGCTTGTTTCTGAAAACCCATCTAGTTCCAATATGGAAACCCTTTGGTTTTTGAACAAGATCCCAAATGTCGTTTCTGGTGAATTGAATCAATTCCTCTTGCATGGCCAGAATCTATTTATTATCCAAAAGAACTTCATTAATAGATGTGGGTTCTATCAGAGATACTAAAGCTAGAAGAGTCTCTTCAGAAGGTTTGAATGAAGATCTAGTTCTGACTGGTGCGTCTTTATCTCCTAGAATAAATTCTTGAAAATGAGACGTTCTTGGTCCACTCTTTTTAAAATCAGTTGGACCAACGACATCTTTCGATAAAGTCACTTCTATGTCTTTTGCTTCAGATTCTTTAGCTTTGCCTTCCGAGTCTTTTTCTTCAGAATCATTATCCTTGGATTCTGAAAGATTGATCTTCAAATCTGCAAATTTCTCAACTAGCTTGAACTTTTCAGGGTCAAACTTATCATTGGATCTAACATGAACTGATTCTTCGATAATTCATGTCTCAGTGTTAAAAACTTTGTAGCCTTTAGAGTGGTAAAAAAATCCTAACAATAAGCACTTGTGTGCCTTAGAGTCAAACTTACCAATATTCTCTTTAGTGTTAAACATAAAACACTCACGACCAAAAGGATGAAAGTAAGAAATGTTTGGATTTCTGTTCTTCAACAATTCATAGGGAGTCTTACCCAGAATTGGTCTAATAGAAATCTTATTCTAAATATAACCATCTGTGTTAACTTCTTCTGCCCGGAAATGCTTAGACATATCAGTGTCTTGGATCATGGTGTAGGTCATTTCTTGCAAGGTCTTATTTTTCCTTTCTACAAATCCATTTTCTAATGGAGTTCTAGGATAGGAGAAATCATGGGAAATACCATTTGCATCAAAAAGATTTTCAAAATGTTTATTTTCAAATTCTCCACCATGATCACTTCTTACTTTGACTATTTTGCAATTCATTTTTGTTTGCACTAGTGCGCAGAAGGTAGAGAACACAGAATGTGACTCATCCTTGTGTTTTAAGAACTTTAACCTTGTCCACCGACTATAGTCATCAATGATGACCAATCAATAATTCTTTCCATTGATAGAGGTAGTTTTCACTAGTCCAAACAAATCAATGGGCATAAGTTCTAACAATCTAGAGGTAGAAACAACAGTTTTTGCTTTGAAAGATGTTTTAGAAGAATTTCCTTTCTGACATGCTTCAAAAGAGCATATGAATTTAACTTCAGGTTGGGTAAGCCTCTGACTAATCCAATGTTATTTAACTGAGAAATCCATCTCATACTAACATGGCCCAAACGTTTGTGCCGTACCCATTTCTCCTCAATAACAAACATTAAACATTTTACATTTTGATCCTCAAGATCAGAAAGTCTGATTTTATAATGTTATTCTTTCTCTTTCCGTTAAAAAGGATTGTACAATCTTTCTGACTAACATCCTTACATGATTTTTGATTAAAAATGATATCATAACCATTGTCACTAAGTTGACTAATAGACAATAGGTTATGCATCAGACCATCGACCAAAAGAGCATTAGTAATAGAAGGAAGTTTACAACTACAAATAGTTCTGGAGCGAATGATCTTTCCTTTCTGGTTTCCTCAGAAACCAACGAAGCCTTCATGTTAACGTTACAAATCTTGGAACACAGACCTTCTTCTCGTCATATGCCGCAAGCATTGTCTGTCCAGGTACCATGACTAGTGTTTCACATGAGCTTCTAAGGATGTGTGCAACATAAATTATTTAATCCTTAGTGTAAGACCCTAATTTTGTCCCTAAGATCCCTCATGGCATCATAACATTGCATTTGCATAGCCTCAAGGATCATAAGCATCTTGGCTTCTTCCCTTTGGGTGGGACCCCTTATGAGTGGTTTGAGATCACCAAGCATGCTTGAATTGTATATTATTTCTTTTCTCATTTTTATTTACTAACCAAAAGCACAAAAATATGTCACTAACATCTCTTGTTTATAGCTTGAGCAATCACAAGGTCAAAAGCTTCTAGGAGATCCTTTGTGCAATGGTATGGTCAAGAGGAGATGAAAGCAACCATGGCAATGGTTCCCCAAAGCTCTCATCCATCAAATTTTCCTCCCTAGTATCTAAATTCATCATTTTGATCAAAGCAAGTCAAGGGGTTTGAGGTTTGTGTCCCAAGGAAGCACTAATTCAGCTGATCATCAACAATGCCTTGCTCATGAAGCAACCTCAGCCCATGGTTAAATACAATCAAGGGAAGTTATTTAATTCATCATCTCATGAATATTTGAACTTATTTGAGGGTCCTCAATCATCAATTCATCAAGATATGAGTTGTGGACTTGAGAAATTGAGCAGTCAATTCATCTGACTATTTTGAAATGCACTGAGACCTAACTTTTTATGTGTTGGCCAAATGAAGATGACCCCTAGAGAAAACATGTTCTTAAGGACAGTATGAACAACTTTCATGTTCATCAAAATTTGATTTGAAGCTTGGAAGGTCATCTTCCATTCCCAAACATTATAGGTCATTTTGACTGAAACCCTAATTTTGGGTCAATTTCCCAAGAACATAACTCATTCATTTTTTATGATTTTGGGGTGGGATCAAATGAATTGGAAAGCTTAAGATGTCTAATTCAAATGTTATGTTGGACAAAATTTCATAATACAAAAAGAAATACATGTGATATTGCAAAACATTATAGGTCACCTTGGACCAAGTGCATTGAAATGTAAAAAAGTCCAACTTCAAGTGCCCATAACTTCTTCATCAAAACAGGTCTACAACTTTGATGTTGGAGTATTTTCCATTTGAAGCTTGCATCATCAAAACAGAAGGGCTTGAAGTTGGTTCATTTTGACAAAATTCTCAAAGGCATATTTTGTACATTGAACTTCATGGCCTGTTTTCATAAATTTCCACACTCCAAATGAGTTTTTGTCCAACATAACATTTGTTCCTTATGTCAAGACCTTTCCAACCATTACCCACATGCCTATGTTTCCATTTTGCAAAAGGGATTTTCGAAGACTTGAAGTTTTATGACCATTTATGCATTTCATGATGAATCTTCATGCACAAGCCAATGCCTTTCAATTTACACGTCCAAAGTTGATTCATTTGAGTTCAGCTTGCAAAACCATTTGATTTTGGGCCTCACATGCGCCTGTACAGGCCCATGCATGGAGGATCCAATTCTCATGCACACGGTTTCCATCACACTCTCCTTGCAGCTTCAGCTATAAATAGAATGCCTTGCCTCACTTGAATCTCAACCTGAAGGCGCCTGAAATGCTGCAAGATTGAATCCCTAGCCATACCTAAAGGAACAAACTCCAGTTTTCTCCAAATTTTCAGATCTGAAATTCAATTGCATTTGGTTGAATTTTAAGATCTAAAGTTCCTAGACCTTCATGATTTGTTCCATTGAAGCTTCTGTTTGCAAAAGAAACCAAAGAGAGTGACTCAATTCTTCACAATCCAAAGGTTTTGCTCGACTGAAATTTGCTTCGAATGTCATTATACTTTGCTCCATTTGCCTTGATCTTGTCTTGTCTGAAGTCCTCTCTATAGAGGCATCATTATTGTGTGTTTAATTGTTGGAATCGAGCAAGTTCAGTTGAACACCACCAAACTTCCATCTATGATTTCTCTCTTAATAGGAATCTAGAGTGGAATTGAGTGGTATTGGAGTGATGTACATCACTTCACCTTTCGAATGGTGCCTAGATCGTGTATTTTAGTTAACATTTGAAACTCTGCATTTTTTAGTCTCCACCGGAGCTTACCGGAGAAGACGGTGGCGCTGGCCACCGTCTGTTTGCTAGATCCAATCTGAGCCGTGCGATGCATTCTCCGGATCTAATCTCAGCAGTTCATTGTTATGACTTTTTATTAAACCGCGTGTGGTTGCATTGACCGTGGAACACATTGGACGCGCGCTGAGGGCCATGTGATGTGCCAGCTCAATTAATGAGCCATCATCCAACGCCTCTCCTTTTTTCTAATTTTCATTTTCTGATTTCTATTTTCTTTTATTTCTTTTAATTCCATTTTATTTCTAAAATCCATATCTCTTTTATTATTGGTCTAAAAATTATGGGACCAATTGCATTATTTCTCTTTTAATTTCTAGTTTCTAAAAATGATTTTTAATATTTTTTATTTTATCATTTGCTATTTTTTAATAATTTTCTCTTTTCTTGTTATTTTTAATTTATTTTAAATAGTTTTTGATATCCAAAAAATACAAAAATATTTTCCTAACTTCTTTGAATGATGATGGATCTATGAAAAATATTCTCATCAATTTCTTAATTGATTTGAGATTTTAGTTCAATTAGGTTATTTTTATTCATTTTTAGTTCATTAAAAATAGTTTCTAACTTTTAAAAATGCTGAAATTTTTTGTCAAACTTTGTTTGACTTTGTTGAACTTGGGATAATTCACTTGGACTTTTCAAAGTTGATTTGAAGTGAATTTGAAGTTTGACCTTTCTTTAATATTTTAATTCAAGTTTATTTTCAAATATTAAAAAATGCCAAAAATATTTTGCTTATTTCTTGACTTCCAATCTTCATCTCACTTCTGTTCTTTATTGTTTGACTTTGATCTTCCATATCTTTGGTCAACATTTGTGGATTGGTACATTCCATTTCATTTAATGCACTTTATTTTTCTTTCATTTCCATTATCCATCTTCTTCTTCTTCTTCTTTTCTCTTTGATCAATGAGTTAAAGGTTGATAGTTAGATTTGATTAGGGAGTTTTAATCTTCCTTGATTCAAATCTAATTCATCTTGATCAATTGATCAAGTGAATGACTTTGCATTAAGGATGGATTGCTTCTTAAATCATGTAAAAGACTTAAACCAATATAAGATCATTTCTCATCTTCTTTTGGCATGGCAAGTTGTTGGAACTTGGTTCACTAATCAAGACTTCTAACTTGTGTTGTTGCCTACATTATTATTGACCGACCTCAGATAGTTGTGACTTCTATGTAAGTCCAATTACGATTGCTTAACATAGCGCTAAATTTGCCTTATGGCACACTAACTACTAACACTAATCATTAACTATTAACATTTACCTTTTGCTCTTTACATTTATGCAATTTATTATTCTTGTACATATTATTCATTTGCTTTTCCCTTTGCTCACTTAAGCACATGTTTATGTTAATGCAATTTGCCTTTTGCTCACTTGAGCACCTAATTGTGTATATATTATTGTGTTTGTGTTTTGTTTTGATTGTTGTGGACCAAATGCAAAGAAATGGACAACTGGACTTAGATCTTAGGACTTCCCCTATGCAAAAATTGGAATCAAAGAGCAACTAGGCATTGAGCCTTTAGAGTGCTATAAAAGTCAAAGATCAACTAGGCAATTGAGCCTTTAGAATGCTATGAATGTTGAAGAGGACTTTGAAAGGACAAATCTCTAAACTCCTTCTTGTTCATTCTTTGATTGTTTGATAGAACTTTTTGATATGTGTGTTCTTGTGCTAGGAATTCCAACATTGAGCCAAATTGAGGAACCATTGCCATAAGCTTCTAAGAGAGAGAGACCTAAGAACAATTGAGGAAATCTCCAAGAGCTTGTTTGATTGTGTTGCTTGCTTGAGCTTACTATTATTTTGCTTGCATATTCCAAAGGATGGGAGCTACTTGGATCATCAATATGATCTCAAGAGAGGAACTCCATTTGTGGTTTTGTTTCTTACCCCTTATCTCTTGTATGATTAGGACTTTAGCCATTCTTCTTCTTCCCTCCACTCTAACCCAAGCCAAAACATTTTTGCAAACATTTAACACTTGTTTTCAAACATTAGAAACCTAAGCCTTATGCTTTTGATTTTCAAACTTTTCCATAACACTTATTTTGAATTGAACTTCTAAGTCAACTTTGACCATATTTTGTATATAGTTTTCATTGGTAAATATAACCCATTCAAATACTTTTGTGGTTTCAATGGCCACATCCTTAATCAAAAATTTTCATAACCTTTAGCTATTAGGTTTGAGTTATCCTTGAGGTAGATGTAATACTCACCTATATCCTTAGTGGTGGACAATGAGTCTTCCATGCTTATTATAGGGTTAACCCCTCACTAGCATGTTGAAGCTATCCTCACATGGTGGATTTGTGGTTTTAGGTTGAGTTTTCTCCCTTGGATAACAAAAGACCTTAAGGCTTTTGGACCAATCAATTCACCAACTCATTTTGAGATTTTTCCCCCGAACTACGAGGTTTTGATCCTAATCTTTCTTAAGATGGTACGTAGGCAATGGGTTTCATCCATTCAAACAGAAAAATGTAAATAAACTTGTATATTCTTTCCTCATCTCTTCAATCATGTTTGCACAAATAAATTTATCACAAAATACCAACCTTACAACAAATGTGAAAAGGGCTCCCTAGGAGTACCTAGGATGTTTTGGGTGCTTAAAACCTTCCCATTGCATAACCAACCCCCTTACCCAGATCTCTGACATTTTTACTAGTTTTTGATTCGATAAAACTTTTAGGTTTTTGTTAGCTTTCTAACCATTACTTTGGATAAATAGAAGTGCAGTGGCGACTCGACTTGTATGGTTTACCTTAGATTTAGTCAAAATCTCTAATGGTAACGAATACCCCGCTACACTTAGGTACCCATTTTCTGGGTCCTATTTTGTTAGTTTTCCAAGAGTTTCTTACAACTTTGGGTATTTGATCAGAAGGATAATCACATGGAATTTGAGCATGATACTTAGGTTTCAGAACCGAGTTCTTACTCTTTGTTTGTTTTTGTGTCTGAGCAGAAACATCAAGCTCAGTGTCAGCATGCACGAAATTCTCATAGAGACGTTTTGGTTTTACCTTCTGACTTTCTTCAGGTTTTATAGTTCATGTACAACCTAAACCTTTCTTGCCATTTCTGCTAAATCCATAAATTAAAGAAGTCATTTTGCTTCTATCTATGTTTTAGCTAGAAAGTACTGAAATGCTTTGTCATATCTAATGATGCAATCAGTACCAGAGGCTTTTGAGATTATTTCCTCCTCTAGTTTTGAAATTTTACTTTTCAAAGCAGAATTTTTGCTTTCTAAAGAAAATACTTTTTCATTTAGAGAGGAAATTTCTTTCTCAAGCTCACTGCGATTTTCAGAAGCAACTACTTGGACTTGTTTAAAGTCCTTGTATTTACTCTGAAGATTCTGGTACTTTGTCTAGTATTTCAGAGAGACATAATTCTAAGTCAGAACGAGATAGTTCAGAAAATACCTCATCATAATTGAACTCTGATTCTGATTTTGTCAGCACCTTGTCTTCTAGTTCTTTAGAACCTTCTGGATCATCTGTTGTTGTCATCAATGCAACGTTGGCTTGTTATTCGTCATAATCTTCTTCTTCAGATTCTGAGTCATCCCATGTAGCCATCATCCCCTTCTTTCCTTTAGAAAAAAATCTTCTTAGGACTTCTTTCCTTTTTTAGCTTAAGACATTCATTTTTGTAGTGGCCTGGCTCCTTGCATTCAAAGCAGATAACTTCTTTTTTGGAACCTTGCTTCTTCTGTCCAGACGATGAATCAGAATGACCAATAATCCTTCTAGCTCCTCTGAACTTCCATTGCCCATTCTGCCCGTGTTTCCAGAGTCTGTTGACCCTCTTAGAAATCAATGACAACTCATCATAATCATCATCTGAGTCTTCATTAGAACCTTCTATTCTTCCTCATCTTGATACTCTTGTCTTCTCAGGCTTAGACTTTAGCACAACAGATTTACCTCGTTTCTGAGGTTCATCTTCCTCAAGTTCAATCTTGTGGCTTCTCAAAGAACTAAAAAGTTCTTCAAGACTAATACTATTAAGATCTTTTGCCAACTTCAAAGAAGTTACCATATGTCTCCATTTTTAAGGGACTCTTCTGATTATCTTCTTGACATGATTAGTTTTAGAGTATCCTTTGTCCAGGACTTTCAGTCTTACAACAAGCATCTGAAATATTGAGAACATAGTCTCAACGGTTTCATCATCTTCCATTCTTAATGCTTCGTACTTCAGGATTAAGGCCAAAGCCTTTTTCTCCTTTACTTGAGCATTCCCCTCATGAGTCATCCTCGGAGAGTCAAATATGGATTTGGAAGAATATCTATTTGTTATCTTCTCATACTCAGTATAAAAGATAGCATTTAGCAATATAGTTTTGGCCTTATGATGATTTTTGAAATCTTTCTTTTGTTGATCTGACATGGGATTTCTTGCTATATTATTTTCTTCAGCATTAATTGGGTGAACGTATCTATCGAATACAAGATCCCAGATATCAACATCGTATCTAAAAAAGAAGCTTTCAATTCTATCTTTCCAGTAATCAAATTTCTCACCATTAAATATTGGTGGTTTAGCACTGTAGTGATCTCTCTCATTGTTGTTAACAATGTTAGTCGCAGCCATTGTTTCTCACACAAAACTGGATTGGTGTTGAACATGGTGAAGTGTTGATAAACCTTTTATGACAATCAAAATCGGAGCTTTGATGCCAATTGAAGGTGTGAAAAAGATAAGAAAGGGGGGAGGGGGTTAAATTAGGTTTTAAAAACAAAAGCTTTTTACCAACTCAAGAACACCACTAAAATGTTAATATCAAAGAGATAAAAACACAAGTATTTTTTATCCTGGTTCACTTGAAACTCAAAGTTATTCCAGTCAATCCGCCAAGGTGATTTTTCCTTATACACAAAGACTTAATCCACTATAATCAATTGATTATAATAATCACAAAGAATAACCTTCTTTGTCTTCTCAAGGATCCTATTATACCCTAGTCTCCTTAAGGACTCATAAAGAATATCTTTCTTTATTTTCTTAAGAATCCAACTATACCGTAGTCTCCTTAAGGAGTCAAATAATAAATTTGAAGAATATTTTGTGTGTTACATGTTGCTTCTACACAAACAGATTTTACACAAATGATAAACAAATACTTAAAGAAAAACTGTGTATAACAATGATAGTTTTTCACAAATAAACTTTGTCAAGTTTTGCAGCGCCTCAGTATTCATGTTTACTGTCCTTCGTCCACAAATTCAGAGGTTGTTCACTGTTGGATGGTGAAAGGAGTGATATTGTGTACTGTCCTTCGTCCACAAATTCAGTATCAAGGGTGATGTATAGTATTATCATTGCCCAAGAAATCAAGTAGTGGAAAAAATATTTGATTTGTATTATGTACTATATGATCACGCATCTATTTGATCTTATCTTCAAGTTCATTAGCTTCTAATGAAAGTAGATAAAGCATGAAATGAAGAAACATACAACTGGATTTAGAAACTTCAAAATCCTCAGTCAGAACCTTGATAATGTCAGCAGTCTAGATTGAGATCTTCAGTATCTTCAGAATCTTTAGATTCTTCAGACTCTTCAGTCATAACCTTGATAACCTCAACGCCTGGCTTAAGATCTTCATAATCTTCATCTAAGTAACACAACTTCAGAAGCTTACCATTCTTCAGAAGCTTATTGATCAGAGTCACGCCCAGAAGCACAAACTGAGTGAACATTGCAGCAGGAACATGGCGTCTCCTCAAAAGTTTCTTAGGAGTGAATCAACACAGAAGAAGAAAGATCATTGCAGCAACAACGTTGAACATCTTTCAGAACTTCTCATGACTAGCGTTTAAGCGGAATTTGGAACACAATGTTCAGAAACTGATGACGTTGCACGTCATATACTCAGAATCGAAACTGGCTATTAAAGCTACACAATAACAAACCACTAGAGTACCAAAATTGTTCTCACATAAATATAACATTTTTATCATCAAAACTCAAGGTATAGATGCAGAACCAAATCTTGTTCTAACAACGACGACCATATCATTGTCATCTTTTAGAGGATTTATAGATATTTACCCTTTCTTTCTTTGAGAATAAATAATGTTCGGTGGTGACTCTTTTAGTCATTTCGCGAGTGTGTAACGTGCTTTGCGAAGATCGTAGTTTTCAAGATGCGACATATGATGACTCTGTTGGGGAATATTGGCGCCCTCAAGAGAGTCAAGCCTAGTTTGGTTTTCTGTGTACTTTTGTTTTCTTTATTTGTATGGCTTTCTACTATCTTGTTATTTTTCTATTTCATTTTTGTTATATTATTATCAATATCTATTTTATGGCTTCATTATGTTGTCGTATTGGATGGGTTACTCTGATTGCAAACACATTGTGGTAAAGACTTTATACCCGAGTCTAGAGTACAAACATAAGATAGGACGAGGTTGAGTAGTGCGTGTTCCCTAGGTGGATGCATTGTAAGGGTCGGTACGAGAACCTCACTTAGAGTAGACCCTCTTGAAAGTGTTATCGCCCAACAAGTATTTTCTATAAGCATCAATGTTTTCATAAGGGGTCTATGACTTTAAGAACCTTTGTAGAGTATTTAACTCATTTGGCCTTCTAAGAATGATGGTTGCTTAGTGTGAGTCACCGAGATGGATGCCTCGTAAGGGTCAAAAAAAGAACCTCACCTAGAAGAGATCCCTTGGAGGAATTAACGACCAACTAGTATTTTCCGTAAGCGGAAATCATTCTTGTGGATCTATGACTCTGGGAACCTTTTTCAAAGCCCTAGATTATACCCGGTGAGAACCCTTTTTGTGAAAAGCAATCAGATATGTCCTTCGTACATACCCCGGACCTTTGAACCCATGTGCCAAAAAGAAAAAAAATATATGCATAAACATGGGATTGCATTTGCATAAAAACAATAAACGTTTCCTGCATCCGCATCCATCAGCAAATATGCATAACATTTTCCAAAAAAACTCATTCCACCTTTGTTTATAACCATCTAGTTAATTTCCCGACACCCATATTGATCCTCTGGTAGCTATTGAAGGAAAATTGAGCAGTTGAAGTCGGATCAAGCAGAGATAAAAGGGAATAGGACATCTTAAAATTCTAGGTAGACTAAATTTTGGAAGTTGTGCTAGCTATGAAAAGGAACAGTCTTTAGCATGTTATTGTAGAGAATGTCGGTCTCCCATCAAGCTTTATCGTGGTGACTAACCTAATGTACGATCTTCCCCCTAAATATCCTCCTTCACACGTGGACGTTCCTACTCAACCTCATCCATAGCATATCACATTATCTAATGAGGTCCCTATTATGTAGAGGAAACCCATTGTTCATATTGATGAACAAGGTCCTCAACTTACAAGGAACATGTGAAATTCTAAAGGTGCCCACCTGATGATAAAAGTGGAGCATTCTAAATTTGCGGAAGTCCTAGAAAGAAGTTGTGATCTAGAAAAACGATTGAAGGTTGTGGAAGACTTTAGTGTGTTGGAACTTGATGACATGTGTTTGGTGCCAGACTTGGTTATAGCCCCGAAATTTAAAACGCCCAACTTTGAGAAGTACAAAGGGGATAGCTTCCCAAGGCTCCATTTGGTGATGTTCTACCGAAAAATGGCTTCCTATACTCACGATGATAAGCCGATGATTCACTATTTTCAAGACATGGTGAATGGGGTATCGTTAAATTGGTACATGAAGTTACAAATGATCCATATTCGTTCATGGTTGGACCTAGCCAACTCCATTTTTAAGCAATACAAGTACAACTTGGACATGAATCCCAATCGCAAGAAGTTGCAAGATTTATCTCAAAAGAGCAACGGATCCTTCAAAGGATATGTGCAATGATGGAGAGAATTGAAAGCCCAAGTTCAACCACCACTCTTAGAGAAATATTTGGTTGACATGTTCATGGATACCCTATAGAGCTCATACTTTGAAAGAATGGTATGCACTGTATCATCAAACTTCTCTAATCTAGTGAAAGTTGGAGAACGAATCAAGAGTGACCTCAAAAGCGGAAAAACCCAAGATGCCTCGAGTAGTGAGACCAGTGAGAATGAAATTAATGCAAATATTGAAACTCACCAAAATCTATGAACTCCATCTCTACTGCCTTATTGTCAATATCCATATGTAGCGGTTGTTCCATGCGACTAACCATTGCTCATTGATGCTCAGTACCTGTAACGGTAGCCTAAACCATAGAATCAACCAACCAGGAATCTGGACAATTAGCATCAACAACAGAATTGACCCAGGCCTTGACACAATCAAGAGAGAATGTGTCCTCTTTTTGACCTTATACGTATGACATATTATCAGTTGCTGCCACAATTAATCTAAAGGGGATTGGTGGATCCCAAACCGCTCAAACGATTTATATCTCCATTTTGAAGTGGTTCAATCCAAACGTCCAATGTGAATTCCATGCTGGTATAGTAGGGAATCCTACCAAAGACTACATCAATTTCAAGATTAGGGTACAAGAGCTTATTGACAGTGGGCAGTGGAGTTTCTAAAGAAGCCCTGATATGGTGAATAATCTCTCGCCCTAATAAGTGCAAAGACCTCAAGGGGTACCTCCTGAAGTCAGTGGATCAGAATGGAAGGCATCCTTAATGCTGATAATCATCAGACTGTTTTATCATTTACATTAGTATTTTCTTTGTATGTTAAATGCTACTTATTTTTAAACATTATTTTTTTTTAATATTAATATTAATGAAGTGATCATGCATTTTATGAATCAATCAATTTGTATTCGCTCTTGCTATTTTTCCTTCATTTATGCAAAGAAAAAGCAATATCAACTATTCTTCCATTCACTTATCATTATCAAACTTTTGTTTAAGAAAAGATTAAAGAGAGGATGATGAAAATATAATGTAAGAACAAAATTAGTTCTACAATAGATTCCAGGATTTTGATGATAACAAAGGATGAAACCAAAAATGGCACCCTAATGAAATTTCTCTAAGTGTGCAGGACTCTGAACAAGAACAAAGGAATCTGATCGCTTTATCAGATACAGAATCAAATCAGATACAAAGTACCAGAAGATCAGAAGCATCTGAAAAAGAAGCGCGCTCTAGAAGTTCTGACTCTGAGAAAAACAACATAGCAGAATACCAGCAGAATACTAGAAGCTCTAAACTTCCTCTGGAATCAACTCTGATGATCTAAAAGACCAGGACAATCAGAAGCTCCGATGTAACTTCAACACAATCTCAGATTGACAGAGATAACGTAGATTCTGACGAAGGATCTCCTAATCCAGAAAGAGTAACGGAAACAACAACTTCAAATGGAAAGAAAGTATATTTGGAAAGAAGTTATTCAGGGAGACAAATTGGTTATGGCAAGAAACACAGAAATAATGGCATTAAACTCTCATCAACGACAAATATTCTGCCATCACTACAACGGTTCTTTCACCACTATATAAAGGACGACATACTTCATTGAGAGATACACCTGAATGCACAGAAATACTCTACTTTCTCTCTTAGTTTTTCACGAGCTGTTGCTCATACGTGAAAACACTTGCTTGCTCTATTTGCTGTAATATTTGCTTAATCTTAGAAGCACTTTAGATTACAAATTCCTTTTGCTTAAATTGATTTTGTTCCTCAAGTGACTCTGCGTAGTCTGTATACTTGGAAGGACTAAGAGATCTTTCTCTTAGACGTTGGTTGTAATAATCTTTCAAGATTAGTGGATTAAGTCCTTTTTGAAGGCGAAATCACCTTGGCCGGGTGGACTGGAGTAGCTTTGTGTTATAAGCGAAGCATTATAAAATCCTTTGTGTTCTTATTCTGCAAAAGCGCTTATTTTCCAAAACAATTCAAACCCCCCTTTCTTGTTTTTCTCACCTTCAATTGGTATCAGCGATTCGGCTCTGTTATTGATTTTTTAATCAAAACTTAACCATGTAGAGAGATCCAGAACGAGAAAAACTATGGCCCACACAAATGAAAGAGACAGTTACAATGCTAAGCCTCCTGTCTTTGATGGAGAGAAATTTGATTACTGGAAAGATAGAATTGAAAGTTTCTTTCTAGGCTATGACGCTGATCTCTGGGACATTGTCACAGATGGATACAAACCTCCTGTAACAGATGCCGGAGTCGAAGTGCCCAGAAGTAAGATGACAGATGATCAGAAGCTCGATTTCAAGAATCATCACAAGGCCAGAACGATACTTCTCAATGCCATATCTTACAATGAGTATGAAAAAATCACCAACAGGGAAACAGCTAAAAATATACTCGACTCCCTGAGGATGACTCATGAAGGAAACTCTCAGGTCAAAGAAACAAAGGCTCTGGCTCTAATCCAGAAATATGAAGCCTTCAAAATGGAGGATGACGAAGTTGTAGAGGTAATGTTCTCTAGATTCCAAACTCTTATTGCAGGTCTCAAAGTACTAGACAAAGGATACACAACTGCAGACCATGTCAAAAAGATAGTCAGAAGCTTGCCAAAGAAGTGGAGACCCATGGTCACTGCCTTAAAGCTTTCAAAGGATCTGAACAACATCAGCCTTGAAGAGCTTGTTAGTTCACTCAGAAGTCATGAGATAGAACTGGAGGAAGATGAGCCTCAGAAAAAGAACAAGTCTGTAGCATTAAAATCCAGATCTGAAAGGCGCAAGTCTGACAGAAAGAAAGCCTTCCAGGCCGAAACAGAAGATGCTGATGACTCTGAACAGGAAGATTCTGATGATGAAGAAGAATGATCCCTCCTGACCAGAAGAGTAAAACAACTCTGGAAAAAGAGGAATATTTACTTCAGGAGACCAAGACCCGGAGGGAATTGATCAGAATCAACCTCAAAAGGTAAAACTAACAAAGATGTTACTTGTTATGAATGCAAAGAAACAGGTCACTACAGAAATGAGTGCCCCAAGTTAAAGAAAGACAGTTCCAGAAAAGAGAGCTTCAAGAAAAATTCCCTTAGAACCAAAAAGGGATTGATGGCTACCTGGGATGATAGCGAATCTGACTCTGATGAACAGGCTAATGTGGCGTTCATGGCTACCACATCCAAGAACACCTCAGATGAAGAATCTGAATCAGAAGAGGTATTTTCTGAACTCTCTCGATCTGACCTAGAATCATGTTTGTCTGAAACTCTTAGCTCATATCAGAAACTAAAACAAAAATTTAAAGCAATAAAAGGCTGTCTTGAAGAAAAATTTGAAGAATGTGGCAAACTTGAGACAATGATTCTAGAACTAAAAGATGAAAACAAAGTTTTGACATTAGTAAGAGATGCAGCAAAGAAAAATTGTTTAAAACTGGAAGAAGCGTTATCTCAAGCTCCACAGACTTCAAACACGATAATTTATAAATACGAAAAAGCCTTTCAAAAGTTTCTGAAAAATGGGATAGGAAGGAGTGTAATGGCATCCATGATTTATGGAGTCAGTCAGAATAATAAAAAGGAATTGGGTATGATCCTAAGGAAGATAAAAATTATAATAATGACCAACCTAAATCTCCATTCTCATATCACTACACTCACACAAAAGAGCAAAATTTGATAATGCTAGAAAACCTAAAGTGATAAGGAACTCTGGGAAAACTAATCATAAAGGACCCAAAAGACTCTGGGTACCAAAGGATAAGATTGTTTATGTTGCAGATATCTTATGCAGCAAAGTTCAAACACCAGTTATGGTACCTGGACTCTGGATGCTCGCGACACATGACGGGAAGAAAGTCTATGTTCCAAAGCCTGGAACTTAAAGATGCTGGATTCGTAGGCTTCGGAGGAGGTCAGAAAGGAAGGATCAGAGGCTCCGGAACTATTGGTAATGGTACTCTTCCCTCTATATCTGATGTCCTTTATGTAGAAGGATTAATGCATAACCTGTTATCCATAAGTCAATTAAGTGATAACGGTTATGATGTAATCTTTAATCAAAAAACATGTAAAGCCATAAATCAAAACAATGGTTCTGTCCTATTCACAAGCAAGAGGAAAAACAATATTTATAAAATAAATCTTTCTGATTTAAAAGAACAAAATGTGAAATGTCTGATGTCTGTTCACGAAGAGCAATGGGTATGGCATAGACGCTTGGGCCACATTAGCATGAGGAAATTATCTCAGCTAAATAATATCGAGTTAGTCAGAGGCCTACCTAAGCTGAAGTTTTCTTCAGATGCTCTGTGTGAAGCATGTCAGAAAGGAAAATTTTCAAAAACATCTTTCAAAAAGAAAAATATTGTTTCTACCTCTAAGCCTCTGGAACTTCTTCACATTGATTTATTTGGTCCTGTGAAAACAGCATCGGTCAATGGAAAGAAGTATGGACTAGTCATTGTTGACGATTTCAGTCGCTGGACATGGGTAAAATTCCTAAAGCACAAGAGTGAGTCTCACTCTGTATTCACCAGTTTCTGCTCCAAAGTGCAAAAAGAATTTGACTCTAAAATTATTAGAGTCAGAAGTGATCATGGTGGGGAATTTGAAAATAATTTTTTTGAGGAATTATTTGACTCTAATGGAATATCCCATGATTTCTTCTGCCCTAGAACTCCACAACAAAATGGAGTTGTAGAGAGGAAGAATAGGACACTCCAAGAGATGGCCAGAACCATGATCAATGAAACTAATGTGGCTAAGCACTTTTGGGCCGAAGCTGTAAATACAGCGTGTTACATTCAGAATAGAATCTCCATTAGACCTATTCTGGAAAAGACTCCCTATGAACTGTGTAAAGGAAGAAAACCAAACATTTCATATTTTCATCCTTTTGGATGTTCTTGCTTTATCTTAAATACTAAGGAACATCTGAACAAGTTTGATTCCAAAGCACAAAAAAGTATTATGTTAGGATACTCAGAACGCTCTAAAGGCTACAGAGTATACAATACAGAAACCAAAAGTGTGGAAGAATCAATTCATGTCAGATTTGATGATAAGCTTGACCCTGAAAAGTCAAAGCTAGTTGAAAAACTTGCAGATTTGGAGATCACTCTTGCAGGATCTGACGAGAAGATTGAAGCTCCAGAAGTAACTGCCAGTTAAATTCCAGAAGGAACTAACTTCCCAGTAATCCCAAAGAAAGCTAAAAGTCGCCTCAACATATCTGAAGAGTTGATTCTGGGAAATAAGGACGAACCTGTCCGAACCATGTCCACCTTCAAGACTACTGAAGAAACTCCTCTAGGACTAGTATCTCTGATCGAGCCTACGACCTGTGATGAGGCACTTACAGATAGCGACTGGGTTTTAGCCCTGCAAGAAGAGCTAGATTAATTCACAAAGAACGATGTTTGGGATCTTGTCCCTAAGCCCAGATGCACTCACATTATTGGAACCAGATGGGTGTTCAGAAACAAGCTGAATGAGAAAGGAGAAGTCGTCAGAAACAAAGCTCGACTGGTGGCTCAAGGTTACAGTCAACAAGAAGGTATTGACTACAATGAAACCTTTGCTCCAGTCGCCAGGTTAGAATCTATCTGCCTACTTGTATCATTCGCTATAAATCATTCTATCAAATTGTATCAAATGGATGTCAAGAGCGCATTCCTTAATGGTTATGTATCAGAAGAAGTGTACGTCAACCAACCTCCAGGTTTTGAAAATCCAAATTATCCAGAACATGTCTTTAAACTTAAGAAATCTTTATATGGACTTAAATAAGCTCCCAGAGCTTGGTATGAACGATTAAGTAATTTTCTTCTGGAACATCATTTTATCAGAGGGAAAGTTGACTCCACACTCTTCTGTAAAAACCTTAACAATGATCTCATGATATGCCAGATATACGTTGATGATATTATTTTTGGTTCAGCTAACACCTCTGTATGTCAAGAATTCTCTGAGCTAATGCAGGCAAAATTTGAAATGAGCTTAATGCAAGAACTAAAGTTCTTTCTAGGAATTCAAATTAACCAAACTTCAGAAGTCACGTACGCTCATCAAAGCAAATACATAAAAGACGTTCTGAAGAAATTTGATATGGCTGAATGCAATTCTGCAAAGACTCCCATGCATCCAACCTGCATTCTTGAAAAAAAAAGTCAGTAAAAAGGTTTGTCAGAAGCTCTATCGTGGTATGATAGGCTCCCTTCTCTATCTGACTGCTACTCGCCCTGATATTTTATTTAGTGTTTGTCTCTGTGTCAGATTTTAATCAGATCCTAGAGAAACTCACTTAACAGCAGTTAAGAGAATTTTCAAATATCTGAAAGGAACTCCTAACCTGGGCCTAATGTATGAGAAAACATCAGAGTATAGACTATCTGATTTTTGTGATGCAGATTACGCAGGAGATAGATTGGAACGAAAAAGCACATCTGGAAATTGTCAGCTCCTGGGAAACAATCTGATATCCTGGGCCAGCAAAAGACAATCAACCATTGCCCTGTCCACGGCAGAAGCATAATACATCTCAGCATCACTGTGCACTACTCAGATGCTCTGGATGAAGAATCAGTTAGAGGATCTGCAAATCTTCGAGCGTAACATTCCTATATTTTGTGATAATACTACTGCCATTTGTTTAAGTAAGAATCCCATTTTACACTCCAGAGCTAAGCACATTGAAATTAAACATCATTTTATCAGAGACTATGTTCAGAAAGGGATAGTAACATTGAAATTCATTGATACAGATCATCAATGGGCCGATATCTTTACTAAACCCTTAGCTGAAGATAGATTCCTATTTATTCTAGAAAATCTGAACATTCAAAACTGCCCTGAATAAAATGTGCCTCTGAAGTAGTTAAATGAGACTCTGATGTAAACACAATGGATTCTGCCTCTGACTCTGATGCTTCTACCAAGATAGAAGTTATCTGAGTTAGAATTCTCCAGGAACCAATCCTTTGGTATTCCTGAAGATCAGATAAAGCAAACACGTGGAGTGCCTTGTGTCTGACCTTGGAACTTCTAGACAGCTGTCTAGCAGTAATCATGGAACAGTCCCTTGAAATCTCCTCGAGCAGTGTACCAGCTGTTGGGATTAGACATCATTTATGAGCTGTAATCATTTCTCCCTCCAAACGTGCTAACTTGGTTTTTGTGCTAAACTTTGATTTGTGTGTCATTTTGCATGCGCCCTAATTTGGGTATTTAAACACATTCATTTCACACATTGCACACTTTTCACTCTCACGCACGCTTAAAACCTCAGTTCTCTCAAGGCATTCCTGCAAGCAGTTCTTCATCTTCATCTCAGTTCTTCATCAACATTATGGATGCTCAACAACAAGCTGTGTACAACTTCTCTCAGCAAATGGGTTCAAGCGAACCAGTTCCAAGCTCAAGCAACCCATTAGTTACAGGCGTCACCACAACACCAATCTACAAGGAGCCTCACATTCTCGATCGTGAGCCTCATATTCATCTTGCAACGCCATTTGAAAAACTGGACGTCTTATGTGAATCCTTGGTGGACTTTGAGAATATGAAAAGGAATGGCATAGACCTCACTGAAGAACTCAACAAACAAGGTTGGGGAAACTACTTTCAACGTCTCTATGGTCCAGTCTACCCAAATCTAGTGAAGGAATTCTGGAGATTTGTTGATGCTGATGATCACTTCATTGTCTCCTATGTTCTGGGAGTCAAGATAGTGATAACTGAGAAGTCCATCGCTGCTCTTCTGAGCATGGAGAAAGATGGAGGCAGAAGAATCTACAACATCAATCCTAGGACAAAATACATATCTCAAGAAATCAACCCAACCATCTTCAAACAGAACGCAGAAGGCAATCCCTCCAAGAACAAGGAGCTACTTCAGAACCTCCGAGTTTGGCTGAAGATCATTCTGGGTACCATCCATCATCGCCCAACATCAAACTCCTCAAACTACATCAACACTGATAAAAAATGCATGTTGTATTGTATCCACAAGGGACTGAAGCTCTGCCTCCCAGCACTTCTCTTCAAATACCTCAGAGACTCCGTACGAGATACCAGAAATCATATGAAGCCCAAAACTTACATCCCTCTGGGAAGACTCATCTCAGATGTACTAATATAAAGTGGTCTCGTGGACCATCTGGTAAAGCTCAGGCTCATGGAGGACATGGCGATCGACGTTGGAAAACCTATCAACGCCAAAAATCCGAAGAGCATGGGGATTCTGGATAAGGTCAACGTTAGACCTACTCTAGACACTTCTTGGGATGCGTTAAAAGATCAGAGGAAAATTCCCCATGGTCTTTATCTGTTCTCAAAGGAAGAACCTCGAGATGTAATTCTCTTTTATCTTCAGGGTCTGAAGGACGAAGGAGTGGATATCTCAGACTTCCATCTAAGCGATCTACCAGATACGGCTCCGAACTTTATGAGGCATAAAAGAGGTCCCTCTGAGAAGACATCGCAGGCGAAGAAAGCTAAACTAGGAGAATCCTCCGGATCAAGACCTCCAACACCTCTGCATGAGCCTTCTAGTAAGTCTGTCTCTCCTGCTCCCTCTGCACAAACACATCAAATTGCTTCTTCTATCCCTCAACCAACACCCATATACACTCAATCTGAAACCTCCCCTTCAACCACCAGAACATCTCAACAACCATCACAAAAATTCAACCTTGCCACCACCACCTTACCCTTATCTGAAGTTGAAAAGCTAAATGAAACCACCTCTTCATCCTCTTCCCCAGAATCACCCCCCTACTTCATCATCTCATCTTACACAGAATTCTGTGACCCTTCTTCTCCCACTCTAGCCCAACTTCAGACTCAGAACCTTGCCTCACAACAACCACAACAAAACCCACCTGAACCTGAAGTAACGTCACCACCCACAGAACAACCAAACCTAACACCATCTGACATTCAACCCTCTGACCTAAAAACTTCTGACACACCTCCACCAAACACTTCCGCTGAACCACAAACTCTCAACCTAAGCCCTCCCACTTCTTCACCTCTACCATCTGAACCACAAAACTCCCTGCCAACCCTAGAGGAAGCAATTATGTTGTTTGCAGGAGCATCAATTGAAAAGGTCAAGTCTCTGACCATCAACTCTGGCATCAGTGATGATCCTTCCTCTGTCAGGACACACTGGAACAAAGTTATTGGCTGGATGACCTCTGAGGCCTTTAAACTGAAGAACCTCTCTGAGCAAGTCAGAAACGACTTCATCAGAGACGTTGAGGCAAGACTACAAGAGCGCTTAGCCAGAGAAGCTGAGGAACATGCCAGAAAGGAAGCAGAAGAAAGAGCAAGGCAAGAAGAAATTCAAAGGGTTAAGGAAGCTGAAGCCAAAGCTCTAGCTGACGCTGCTGCTGCTGAAGCTGAAGCAAAAGCTG
The DNA here is from genome assembly GCF_024323335.1 of Lathyrus oleraceus. Lineage (NCBI taxonomy): Eukaryota > Viridiplantae > Streptophyta > Magnoliopsida > Fabales > Fabaceae > Lathyrus > Lathyrus oleraceus. The sequence goes on from NC_066584.1 coordinate 294,998,956, forward strand.
CTGCTGAAGCTAAAGCCACTGCTGAAGCTGAAGCTCTCCGTGCTGAAGAACAGAATGCTCTGACTCAGGGGGAGTCCTCTACCTTTGTCCCTCTAGTTCTCAAGACCCATGAGGAGCTTCAGAAAGAGCAGAAGGAAGTCCGAGCCAGATTGGATCAACAGGACACAGTCAACGCCAACATCCAGAATCTGCTGACCCAACTGCTTCAGAGGATGCATCCTCCTCCCAACCCTTAGGCACCTAGGATCTCTTTTTGCTTGTTGCTATGTGTTTCTGCTTTCTGCTGTTTATGCTCTTATCTGGATATATATATATATATATATATATATATATATATATATATATATATATATATATATATATATATATATATATATATATATATATATATATATATATATATATATATATATATATATATATATATATATATATATATATATATATATATATATATATATATATATATATATATATATATATATATATATATATATATAATATATATATATACATTTTTTTCCTTTCCTTTATTATTGCTAAGTCTTTTTGATTCTGACAAAAAGGGGGAGAAATAAAAACAACTCTGATGAAAACATATCTAAATCCTTCAGTACTCTGCAAACATATTATTCAATAAAAATCTATCTAACCCTCTTTGACTCAGATATCTGCAGAAGAGTATCTAGAAATATCATTGCATGGAAGCTCTGGTAAGAACTTCTGAACTCTCAGGCTTATCTCGGGGGGAGCTCACTTCTATCTTATCTGATAAATTCTTATCTCTGAATGTTTCATCTATTAATTAAGTTTGTTTTGTCATCATCAAAAAGGGGGAGATTGTACGAACAAAATTAGTTCTACAATAGATTCCAGGATTTTGATGATAACAAAGGACGAAACCAAAAATGGCACCCTAACGAAATTTCTCTAAGTATGCAGGACTCTGAACAAGAACAAAGGAATCTGATCGCTTTATCAGATACAGAATCAAATCAGATACAAAGTACCAGAAGATCAGAAGCATCTGAAGAAGAAGCGCGCTCTAGAAGTTCTGACTCTGAGAAAAACAACATAGCAGAATACCAGCAGAATACCAGAAGCTCTAAACTTCCTCTGGAATCAACTCTGATGATCTAAAAGACCAAGACTATCAGAAGCTCTGATGTAACTTCAACACAATCTCAGATTGACAGAGATAACGTAGATTCTGACGAAGGATCTCCTAATCCAGAAAGAGTAACGGAAACAACAACTTCAAATGGAAAGAAAGTATATTTGGAAAGAAGTTATTCAGGGAGACACATTGGTTATGGCAAGAAACACATAAATAATGGCATTAAACTCTCATCAAAGACAAATATTCTGCCATCACTACAACGGTCCTTTCACCACTATATAAAGGACGACATACTTCATTGAGAGATACACCTGAACGCATAGAAATACTCTACTCTCTCTCTTAGTTTTTCACGAGCTGTTGCTCATACGTGAAAACACTTGCTTGCTCTATTTGCTGTAATATTTGCTTAATCTTAGAAGCACTTTAGATTACAAATTCCTTTTGCTTAAATTGATTTTGTTCCTCAAGTGACTCTGCGTAGTCTGTATACTTGGGAGGACTAAGAGATCTTTCTCTTAGACGTTGGTTGTAATAATCTTTCAAGATTAGTGGATTAAGTCCTTTTTGAAGGATAAATCTCCTTGGCCGGGTGGACTGGAGTAGCTTTGTGTTATAAGCGAACCAGTATAAAATCCTGTGTGTTCTTATTCTGCAAAAGTGCTTATTTTCCAAAACAATTCAAACCCCCCTTTCTTGTTTTTCTCACCTTCATATAATACCCAAAACTTTTGCAGTATGATTCCGATTGAATCTTTGTTAATGATGTAAGACATTTTTTCAAATCCCTAAACACCCAAGAGATAGAAGTTAATCGCTAGTTAACCATTTTGGGCCTAGAAGTTGGTGTTTCTTTTGGAATAAAAAACCCTTCATCTTAACCGGGGGCAAGGTAGTTTGTTCAGTTAATCTGACATTGCATTTAAATTTCAAGAGAAAACATCCCACCTAAGGCTCAACCACATACTTTCCGCATATCCTGAAGTGTCAAAGAAGTCGTGAAAGAGCCAAGAGAAATTATGGTGGTTGATCATCACCAACCTTTTAGAATGGCAGTCACAACCTTTTCACTAAAGAATAAAATTATGTGGATATGGTTCAAAAGGAAAAAGCCCGCTAAGTCGAACACCATAAAAAACGACTTAGGCAAAAATCAAGGCATCCTAGTGGACTGAAATCTTCAAAGAAATGGACCAGGAAAAAATTAGGGATCAAAAGAAAAAAAAGAGGTCATTAAACCCTTAAAAAGAAAAGCGAGATTAGGTAACCACCCTATCAAGAATGAAAGGGTCACCAAGACTCTTGACACAAAATAAAATAAAATAAGGTGACTCCTATTTTAAGAATCTCATCTTGAATTCTCCCCTTACATTGTCAAAATCTCTTGATATTTGAATGCATATGTTGAATTAATTAAACGTAGGACTGGATGTCATTAAGAAGAAGGGGCGAGTTTAATTTTTTTTAGCCTTATATCCTTTTTTTCCGAAAATCATGAACCAAACCATGTAACAACCCTTAAAAGAACTAATTGAGGTAGGGTTTATTATGAAAGTATACTACAACAAGGTTGCGTTAACCTGACTCCAAAAGGTATTTGCTAATCATTTGTATTGATTGCATTATCTTTCATACTATGAGTGGCTAGATCAACATTGTGTTTTAATCATTGAACCATTCACTGTATTTCACCAAGTTGATATCAATCAATTTTGATTTCAAAATTTTTCATAGGAACTACATTAAAATTTCCATTTTTGAATGAACCATTTTAGTTGCAAATCAACATTTAACATTAGGGGAATCCAACCAATGCGCAGTCATTTGAGGAGCTTTATCAAGTGAAAGAAGTCTAGTCATGGGAAAATCACTTTGAGAATTAGTGAATCTGAGCTAACCACCCCAAGAGTCAGTTGGTTAAGAGAATATATTCTTCAAGACTCAAACTAGGGCGAGCCACCACAAAGAGCTCAATGATCCAACTCTCCAAATATTGGTCAATTAGAAGTCTACCACTCCAAGAGTCGGTTAATTAGGGGTAGACCACTTCAAGATCCAAACATTGGGGAAAGTCACCTCAAGGTCATGGCAAGCTGCTTTCAAAATCCTTTCAGAATAAACATCTTCAAAGACCCAACAGATGGGGCAAGATGATCCATTGAGGGGCAAGTCATCTCAATGTCTTCAAGCTGCTTAAGTAAACTCGGCCATACGTCAGCAACCGTTGAGTTCGAGACTAGTATCGGGGAATAATGCTAGTACCCCATCGAATAACTCTTTTCTTTTTTATAAAGAAACTTTGCTACAAAAAAAAGACCTTCCATCCAATACCCACACAGGGGCATATTTGGAAACCTTCGAGTCATTGCATAAATCATTCTCATGCATTAATTATGTCGCTTCACTCTAGAGTTGAGCCATACATATCATCGCACTCATCAAGTGTAGCCCCATAACATGAAATATCAAACAATAAAAGCTCGATCTTGCTTGGTATCTCACAAAGTCCCAACCGTCAATGGCATAACCCAAAATCAACATCCTGCATGCATTTGATCATTCATACATCTTAGGTCATGCATAAATCTAAATGTATTTCGTGCTCATCTTCATTTCTACAAAGACTTATTAACAATCTAAGTATCCCTTGCATATTGATGATGATTTATCTGGTTGACAATCTAGGCATCAACATTCGTGTTGATGATGATTTTTCCTGCTGACAATATAAGTATTAGCCCTCATGTTAATGATGATTTATCATTTTGATGATCTATGCATCAACATTGGTGTTGGCGACGATCTGTCCTATTCACGATCTAGGTATCAGCACTCGTGTTTATGATAATTTATCTTGTTGGAGATATAGGTATCAACATCCGTGCTGACGACAATATGTCCTATTGACAATCTAGGTATTAGCACTCGTGTTGATGATGATTTATCTGGTTGACGATCTAGGTATCAACCCTCATGTTCATGATGATCTATCTCGTTGACGAGCTAGGCATCAACGCTCATGTTGACGAAGATATTTTTTTGTTTTCAATTCATTTTGCATACCATGATCATCGATGTATATCATGCATAGAAGTGAATTCAAATTATTGCACAGCCCGAAGTGTACTTCATGCTCATTTTGCATTAACCCAAATCTTGTTGTTGATTTTCGTATCCCTTGACCCAAAGTCCAATTCTTATTGGCATCATTTTTCAAAATCCCAATTCTTATTGGAACCATTTTAAAGTCCAATTCTTATTGGCACCATTTTGCAAAGTCCAATTCTTATTGGCACCATTTAAAAGTCCAATTCTTATTGGCATTTTTCAAAGGCCAATTCTTATTTGCATTTTTTCAAAATCCAATTTTATTGACATTCTCAAAGTCCAGTTCCGTCTAACAATGTCCATTTGAAGCTGGTATATATCACTAATGCCTACGGGTAAAGTCTAGTGTCGTCTTGGAGACGCTGTAAAGGCTACGAGGCCTTTAAATGTCGACATGTACTAGTCTCCGATGGACAATTCTCTTCCTTCTACAAGAATATTTATGTCTGATATAAATGGTCGCGTGACTCAGATGGTAGAATTTCTCAACAAGAATGGTGCACCATTTGACGATAACATTTCCATTTCCACAAACTTCATACACACATACAACCAAAACCTCTCAAACAATAAAACCAACAAATTCTTCTTCACCACGTAAACCATGATACCACCATATTTCCATCTCCACCAAAACAAAAACTTACTACTTCAAAGCATCTCAGCCTCGTACTCCATAAAATATGTAAATCCCTTCTACATCCAACATACCATTTCATCTTTTCAACACCTAATAACCCACAACTAAAACCATTACACGAACCATCTTCATTTCAAAATTTCTCCCTCTTTATCACCTTCCTTCTTCAAATAACATACACTCTTCATTTTCACACTACAACCTCACACTCCATATTTTCTTTTTTGTATTCACATAGTGAGAATTTGGATGGAACCCTAGTCTCAACAAGGGTAGCTTTTGTGTTTGACAAAGGTTTAATGTGTAGTCGAAGTCTGCTCATATGCTGATCCTGCATTCAGTAATCAAAATATATAGGTTTGTTAGCATGTCAAATTGGGTCCGGTTGTTTAGCCCAACTGTTTAACTTATCTTTTATCTTAAGTTAGCTTAGTAGTTTATAAATAGACTAGTTCTCTCAGGTTGTTGAGTGGAGTTAATTATTGTTGTTCAATTGTAATTTTTGAACCCTAATTCAGTAAGTGAATTGAAAAAAAATTCTAATAAATCCTGATTTTCTCCTTCTTCTTTCCTTTTCTCTCTTTCGTGAAATCCCAATAGAGTTTCTTGTGTTTGTTCAAGAAACTCAATCTTTCTCATAGTTTCAGTTTGTTTTTGATGGTACTTCATTACAACACACATAATCCACTTTTCTTCATTACTAACATTCATATTACAGTAAACAAAAAAAAACATCTTCACTTTTCTTTATCCATACAACATCATCTCATTCTTCTTAAAATAATTACACTACTATTTTACCTTTTCATTTCCTCATAAACTACACTAAGTACACATACTTCCTCCATCCATAAAAAAACTACATTAAACCATACAACCACAACCCGGTTCTAACATCACACGTTGGACTTCCACTCAGAGTCGTGCCTACTCTGAGCCACCATCAAACTAATCTGGACCAATTCAACACACTCCTCCGAACCACCTTCATCCTCCCATGAAATCAATCCTTCTTCAACCACCAACCATCGTGTTAGACACACATCAGCAACAACTTTCACATCTAGCCGCAAACCATCGCTCTGACTGCCACCAAGGACCGGTCACCGTCGCAATTGCTCCCTCTCGCCAAATCAAACACCGTCAGATTTACGCGTACCACTAGTAGCCATCATTTTATATCTATTTTTTTTTCAAAGGTTTCCTTGTGATTTATGTTGTTTTGTTTTCATTTGACAAGTTAAAAGGAATTTAAAACAGAGAGTTGAGAAAGAGAGGAACTTTTTTGAAAAATATAGAGAGAAAGATAATATGGATTGATTTTTCTCTTAAAATCTTATGTTTTTTTTGTCACATATTTGATTTGTTTTAGTTATTTTCTACTGACAAGCCAATTGTCATAACTTTGATGGGTGGCTTTCAATTTTTTGGTTTTTTAAAAGAGGGAGAGATCTTACTGAGTGATTTTGTTGTTTTTATTTCTTTTCATTCGTTCCACATGTCACCACATAGGTGGTAGTTTGCTAATTTTGAAAAAAAAAAAGAATACAAATTTTTGATGCGTGGTTGAAGAGTGTTTTTACTTATTTCTTTATCTTTGTTTTTATTTTTTTATTTCTTTTATGTTAATTAGAGTTAGTAGATATTTTGATTTGGGTCCATTATCATTTAATGTTTGCACCCCTCTACTTGCATGCACCCTTTTGGTTATATTTTATTTATTTAATCTTTTATTATTATTATTATTATTATTATTATTATTATTATTATTATTATTATTATTTATTTTGATTATTTAAATTAATAGTTAATTAATTGATTAACTTTTTACTTGGTTATTTGACTAAACTTTAAATAATTAATTGTTTTTTAAGTGGATTTATTTAATTATTTGATTAGTCAATTTCAATATGTATAGTTGATCAATTAGGTATTATCTCTCCCATGTTCATGCTTGCACCACTTTTTATTTTCTTTTGTTTTTGTTAATTGTTTACTTTTATTTAATCATTATTATTTGCTTTATTTCATTTTTCATTATTCCCCAAATGAAAAAATGTACCCCCGTCCCTTTTTTCTAATTTGTATTTATTCTCTTGCTTTTATTTTCTTACATTTAGTTAGATTAAATTAACTAATTAAATAATCAATTAAAAATAAAATCAACCTTTTTTCAAACAATAAAAATATTTGATCAACACCGAGTTTCACTTTCAAAAACACTTGGTCAACACCAAGTTGCCATCATTCCAAGTTCCATATATTTCACATCCACTCAAATTTTAAACCATTTGTTTCTCAATTCAAATCATTTAACAACTATTCCTCAATGCACAACAAACCTCGATCAACATCGAGTGCATTTTCTCAAATAAAACCAAAAACACCTAAAAATATCAAACCCTTTTTCAAATAAGATGAAAAGGAAATGTGATGTAGTCCACAAGCTCCCGAGAGTTAGGATACGAGATGTAGTTATCGATCATCTGAAACTCGGCATCACTCAAAAATACTTCCAACACATAAAACTCTTTTCTCGCCATCACGTGATCAAAAACTGTTTTAAAAAATGAAAGATGTTTCGTCTTGAGACGATGCAAACAAAGCTTCATCCACAAATGTGTGAGTTGAGATAAGTGACGTTTTCCCGTTAATGTTGATATGTAGAAATTAATTCAATATGATGCAAACGCCCTCTCCTCTAAACTGTTTTGGGTAAGCCATGTTTTTCCATCGATTGTGACAAAATAGATTTCTCTAGAGTCGACCATAAACAAAAAATTTCTACCCACAACGACGTAGCCTTGAGTTCTTCATCGCACTCTGAGACCCACAATCTTGTCAAGCACCTTAATAAAAAAAAATTGCGACGCCTTTCTTTTTTCTCTTTGAATTTTTAATAACTCGAGAAAGCCAAAACATTTTAAAAGCTAACACTTAAGCTCAAAACTAACTATACGGTTCCCATTGAGCACAACGGACGTGGGGGGTGCTAATATGTTCCCCTTGCATAATCGACTCCCAAACCTGATTTGGTTGCGAGGACCATATCATTGTCATGTTTTATGGGTTTTATCAATATTTTTCCTTTCCCTCTTTGAGAATAAATAAAGTTCGGTGGCGACTATGTTAGTCATTTTGTGAGTGCACTATGTGCTTCACAAAGGTCATATTTTTAGAGATGCAACAAGCGGCAAGAAGAAGGTATTCTCAATGTTGCTGCGTTTAAAGAAGGAGGGAGGCTTTAGATTTAACCAGAACATAAAAGGGCATTTGATGATATCAAGGCGTATTTCTCGAAGCCTCGTGTATTATTACCTCCTATTATAAATAAGAGTATGAAATTGTATATTTAGGCATCTGACTCAATAATAGTCAGTATGTTGGCCCAGGAAGATGATGATGGTGTTGAAAAGGCCATATATTATCTTAGTCGACTGTTAAACGATGCATAAACTAGGTAAATCTTAACAGAAAGGTCGTGCCTTTATGTGTATTTCTCATGTATGAAATTGAAATATTATATTAAATAGACATATGTGTTTTTTTACTCACACCTTGATGTTATTCAACATATGTTGTCAAAGTCAATTCTACATAGTAGAATAGGAAAATAGGCTCTCGCCTTAACAAATTATTCTTTTACTTACATGTCATTAAAAGCCATGAAAGGCCACATTGTTTCTGATTTTATAATGGACCATGCAATAACGGAAGTAGCACAAAAATATGTTGAGCAATCGACATGGAAGTTATACTTCGATGGTTCTAATCATGCCAAAGGAACTGGTGTTGGAATTTGGATTATTTCCCCTCAGGGTATTCCAACTAAGTATAAATTCAAAATTAATGGTTGTTGATCTAATAACGAGGATGAGTATTGTCACACCCCGATTTTGACCCTGATATTCATATCATTATTTCATTCATTTTCTTTGTTCCTCACGATTTTGTTTCCTCTAACATGGTCCCCCCTTTTGTTCTCGTGAGCATCAAGTGGCCTCCTCTTCTGTTACTGGTGCACCTTGTTATTGTTGCACTAGTATCTTTATTTGAAAAAAAATCCCATAGTCCTTGGGATTTATTTCAAGTCTAGTTGTTGCTGGGAAACTCTAGTGTGATAATGAATATTTTACTATTTCCTTTGGTCAAATCCAGTTGTTGTTGGCACCTACCTATTAAAAGCTGGTTGTAATCCATTGCTTACAGTCAAAGTCCAATTGTTGTTGGCACCTACCTGTTAAAAGCTGGTTGTAATCCATTGCTTATGGTAAAAGTCCGATTGTTGTTGGCACCTACCTGTTAAAAGTTTGGTTGTAATCCATTGCTTATGGTCAAAGCCCAATTGTTGTTGGCACCTATCCGTTAAAAGTTTGGTTGTAATCCATTGCTTCCAGTCAAAGTCCAATTATTGTTGACACGTACAGAGAGTTTGAATACCTTGTCTTTCCTGATGGTTCCGTGAAAGTCATGTATGATTCATCATCTTGAGGAATTCCCAGAAGCTTGGAGGTTTTTTTTCGTGTTAGAAAACTCCAATGATGATGGTTTTGTTCGATTTCTTTGTAAAGAATCATCGTAGCCTTTTCCGTGGATGATCTACTTATAAGAAGACTCCTGCTTATCTTTGTTTTGAATAAATTCCCTGTTGGGAATCTCAAAAATCTCTGATCAGATGAATTTCTCGTGAGAAATCTCCAGAACTGTCTGATGTATTCTAAAGTGCCTGGTCATGTATGAACCTATTGACGATACTTGCTTTGCATGTTTTCCAATATTATCAGGTCATGTATGAACCTGTTGTTACCGTTTTCTTTGGGTTTTCTAGTGTTGTCAGGTCATGTATGAACCTGTTGTTGAAAACTCTTTGAATAGTCAAGTGTTGTCAGGTCATGTATGAACCTGCTGTTGAAAACTCTTTGAATAGTCCAATGTTGTCAAGTCATGTATGAACTTGTTGTGGAAATTTTCTCAAAATGTTCAAGTTTGTCATCAGGTCATGTATGGACCTGTTGATATACTCTTTTTAAACTTTTTCCGAGTTTGTTAGGTCGTGTCTGAACCTGCTGTCAGAACCTCTTGGTATTCCCCAGCATTGTCAGGACATGTATGCACCTGCTGTTGAGCCTTTATGCCAGTATTACCAGGTCATGTTTGAACCTGTTTTGAAAATTCTTTCTCTTTGATCAATCCAGTATCGTCAAGTCATGTTTGAACTTGTAGTGAAATTTTCTCAAAATATTCGAGTTGTCAGTAAGTCATGTGTGAACTTGCTGTCAAAATCTCTTGTATTCTAAGTGTCGTTTGTCAACTTTCGCTTAGAGTACTCCCTAGTGTGTGTCTGACTCTCTAGCAGGATTGTTTTCCCCAGCGAGCTGGTTTTTGCCATTTGTCTGTCTCCCTGTGGACCATCAGCATTCCCCACAGATTGGTCTGTCTAGTAGCATCTCCTGTTAAGGGTTCACCATATCCCCAGAAGATAAAAATTACAAAAAAAGATAATCTTGCATCCATGCATATCATATCATAGCATTTTCATTTCAGGATCAAAATCAGGGTTTTCTTAGTATTTAAATATCTTCTCCTATGATCATATGAAGGTCGTCCTACTTCATATTCTCTGGTGGAAGATACTTAAATAGGGGCAACTGTCACACCCCGATTTTGACCCTGATATTCATATCATTATTTCATTCATTTTCTTTGTTCCTCACGATTTTATTTCCTCTAACATGGTCCCCCCCTTTTGTTTTGGTGAGCATCAAGTGGCCTCCTCTTCTGTTATTGTTGCACCTTGTTGTATTTTGTGCATTCAAGGCGAAGTTCTGCTGTTAACATATTTAGATACATAGGCACATTCCACGTTGTAGGGAATCAGGAAATTAGAGTTTCATGGCTACCTGCAACAGAAAATGTTTGGTTGGAAGTAGAGGAGCTTATCCATGTCATGATTGGAGAGACATCTTGGCCTAGGAAGACTCACAATCATCTCAGAAAGATCCATTGGCAAGCAGTGCAATCAGTTCCCAGTCAATTTTGCCCTAAAATCAGGGTTTGGTATAAAATTAGTTTATTTCTGATTCTTTGGGTGAAACTCTTTTCCATGGCCTTCCATATGTCCACAAGGGTCTACATACAAAAAATCAGCTTTTTATTTGAGCCAGAAGTGCTTCAATTGATCACTAGAATCGGGAATCAGACAGTTTGGGAAAAGTCAATTGTGGGGCCAGAAAAGTCAACTCCTGACTTTTTTAGAGTGGAATCTCAAAATTCATGCCTAGGGGAGCCTACATGTGAAATTTGATCAAGGTTAGATCATGGATTCATCATTTAATCAGGAATTGGAAAAGTTACTTAATTTGGAATTGGTTGACTTTCCATTTAGGGCAAGTTTTTATGATTTTTGCACTCACTTTAAGCCCATCTTCCATCAACTTAAAAGCTCCATTTGAAATTTTCTCCAACATGAAAGTTGTTCCTCTTGTTCCAAGCTTTCTAGAGATATAAAGTTTGCTCCATTTGGGTCAAAATTGAGAAAGTTATGCTTGGTCAAAGTGAGGCTTATTTTTAGAACACTTAGAAAAATTTCTAAGTCTAAAAATCTTCAAGTTTGTCAAAACTTCTTGGCCAGTTTTCTTGCACTTCAAGGCATCATTTGAAATTATTTTCTTCACAACAGTTATACCTTTCCATGTCTTCTTTCACCTCCCTTTGGAATCATCTCATTTGGATCCATGGTTTGAGAGATACATTCACTTAAAGTGGGCACCATGACTTGAAATTTCTAGGCAGAATTTGTGCCAAACTTGCCCAACCAGTTTTGCAATTGTGTGACACGATCTTGAGGGCCATTTTTCATCTTCTTCCACTCATCATTTCCACTCATGCTCAACATGAAACATGCCAAGCTCCATGTTATCTTTCTACTGTGTGCATTATCTCATCAAATGGAGGTTTGCTCATCAAGTTATATGGCCACAAAGTCACCCCTTTGAGCTAATTCCTTGCCTGCCAAACCAGACCAACCATGCTGCATGAACCCAACCCATGTTTTGTTTCCTCATTTGGCCATACAGCAACATTTCCACTCACTTAAGTTTTGCCCAAAATAACAACTCTCACGTGCCCTCTTTCTACACCTCACCAAATGTCACCCAACTTGCATTGTTTTGCTCATTGACAATCAGATTATTTCAGGGCCCATTAAGGCATTAGACCCACCATATTTAAGCCATAAACCCTAAACCTGAAAGGGAGACCATTGGATTTTTCGAGCAAAGCAAGGAAAGTTCATTGGAGAGCAGACTTTATTTCTCAGCAAGGTTCTTGAGTTGAAGTCTTGAAACACCAAGAGAGCAACATCACCTTCTTCTATTCTCTCCACAGTCAAGAGGCAGTGGACCAATCTTCCACTAGGTAACTTCCTTGCACCATTTCCATAGCTATGTTGTCGATACATTTGTGCTCAATATCACGCTTGTTCCATTACCATGCTAATCATGCTTATGCTTGTTTCTGAAGTCCTCAGCATGAGGCCATGTTCATGTTATTGATTTGTGTTGTTGGCTTTTTGCTCATATTCGTGTCCATGTTGACACTTTGCTGTCAATATTTCTCCATGATTAAACTACCGTTTCGCTTAAACAAAGATACCATGTTAATCTTCACATTTTATACTTGAGATCTGGGCTTTATTTCATGTCTTTTGGTGCACTATGGTGGTCGCATTTTGGTGTTGAAGTTTGAAAAAACTCACTGCTTCTGCGTGTTCTGTGCATGGGCATGGCGCTAGGGTTTGGTTTGATGAAGAAGACGACCACGTGTCGTCTTGAGAACCGCTGGATCCGTCGCGTGTGTTTTAGTCTTGGCCGCCCATGGTTTTTTGTCTTTTAGTCACTTAAACACATGTGACCGGTTGATAACATGTCACATGGTTTTTTAAAATAAAATGTTATTTAATCATGTCACGCCTGGATTCAATAATTAGTGTGGATCATGGGCTTCGCTGCTTGCTTTCAGCACCCTGCGTTTCTGGCCCATTAGCATATCACTTTTGTTTCCAATACCAATACACCCCTCTCTTTTCATTTTCTTTTTTAATTCACATTTTATTTCTGTTGTGATTTTAATTAATTTAAAATATTTGCTTTGTTCATAAAAATACCCAAAAATATTTTCCATATTTCTTGATGCCTTATTTAATTTTATTTAATTTTTATTTTTGCATTTATTTAATATTAATATTTTATTTGAATTATTCATTCTAAGTGGTTCATTTTAGCATACCCTAAATTCTTGATTTTAATTTTATGACTTAAAATTATTTTTAGCTTCTGATTTTTTGGGATGAAGGTTGACCACTTCCCCATGGTCAACCTGACTTTTTCTAGAATTTTTATTTCACATTTGCTATTTATTCTTGATTTATATTTAACCTAGTCTTGTTGGTTGACTTTTGGTTTGACCTTTGTTTTATTTCAATTAATTCATGAACCAATTTTCATTATTTTTAAAATCTTTTTAGGGGATGATGATGTCCTGACCCCACCTTACTTAGTTTAATTTTTCATAATTTTCTTGATTAATTTGCTATTTATTTGATATTTATTAAGTTGGCTCGATTTTTCAGTTGACTTCTTTATGATCGATGTTTGAGTTAGGGATTGCTTATGGAAATTGAAGAGACCTTTTGATCCTCCCTTGTTCATCTCATAGGCCATGTATTAGAGGCCTTTTATCTTGATTTTATTTGATCCTTACCTCATTTCTTGATTTAATCATTTTAGTGGACCCTTTTGTGCATCTTTTCATCTGTCTGGTTCATCTGTTATCTGTTATACTTGATTCTTTCATCCATGCTTACTATTGCTTGATTGTTTAACATGTTCATACTTCCCATGCCTGGTTTGATGCTCCATTATTTCATTCTTTGATTCTTTGATTTGATTATATACTTGTTTACTTATCTGATTTGATTGATAATTGTTGCCTACTTGTATGATGATTGAGGCATATATTCTTATTGTTTGATTGCCATGAACCATCCCCATTCATAACAAATGTACCCCTATCCCATAAAGTGTATAATATTTATTCCTTCATTCTTTATTCATCTGTTAATACAAGAATTAAAACGAACATCCGATAATCATTTCAAACCTTCATCAAATACTTGATCCAACGTCAAACCATTTTTCATAATAAAAACTCAAAAAAATATTAATTCATATTTAAGACCTTTTCAATAAAGATGGAAGTGGAACATGGTGGATACCGTGAACTCCTGAGACTAAGATTCGAGGTGGATGCCTCGCCTATCTTAGCTCTCGCCATCATCCAAATTTATCTATTCTGTTTTTTCTCAAACACTCATTCAAATCTTTCCCAATCGCTCATCAAACGCTTGATTTAACGTCAAGTCATTTTCACAACAAAACTCAAAATACTTAATTCCTATCTAAACACCTTTCAATAAAGATGGAAATGGAACATGATGGATACCGTGCACTCCTGAGATTAAGATTCGAGGTGGATGCCTCGCCTATCTTAGCTCTCGCCATCATTTAAAATTATCAATGCGGTTTCTTCAAACCCTTTCTCAATCAAATTCAAAACACTTAATCTTTATTAAACACTTTTTTGCAATAAAGATGGAAATGGAACGTGGTGGATACTACGCACTCCTGAGTCTAGGATTCGAGATGGATATCTCGCTCATCCAAGTTCTCGCCATTATTCAAAACCCATCAAACCAATCAATTTCTTTTTCTCGCCACCGTGCGATTGACTCTTAAACCTTTTTTCAAACAAAAGGTACTTTGTTTCAGAACAATGCAAGGCAATGTTTCTCCACCTGTTTTGGGTAGTCCAACAATGTTTTCGTCGATTTGACACAAAGTAGCTTTCGCTAAAATCGACCAACAAACAAATATTTTTCTACCCAGAACTACGTAAGCCTTGATTTCTCTGTTGAGATACGTAGGAGCAGGATTTGTAAATCTTGTTAGGCTCACTAATAAAAAACTTAGGTTTAGTCCTTCGTCAAAAATCCAAAATTATTCTCTTCTCTTCTATTCTTTCTTTCTCACTTAATAAATTAAAGTCTAACATTTCAAACTAACACTAACGCGCACAACTGACCTAATGGTTCCCGTTGAGTACAACGGACGTGAGGGGTGCTAATACCTTCCCCTTGCGTAATCGACTCCCGAACCTTGATTTTGTTGCGACGACCATAATCATTGTCGTTTTGTCTTGGGTTTTATCGATATTCCCCTTTCCTTTTTAGGAATAAATAAAGTTTGGTGACGACTCTGCTCAGTCCATCATTGCGAGCGTGTGATTGCGCTTCGCTTAGGTCGTTCTCATTTTTTCGAGGTGCGACAAGTATGAATCCTTGATAACATGCATTTCGATCTTGCTAGACCTGGGGGAAACAATTGTCGAGAATAAAGGAGACTCAAAATTAGTGATAAGACAGTTGACAAAAGAGTATGAATACACTAATAATAATATATTAATCTATTTTGTCAAAGTGAACTCGTTGTTGAGGAAGTTTGACGTGGTTGATATTAAACATGTACCATGTAACACCCTTCTAAAATACCCCAAATATATAATTAAAATAACACATATCAATCAGAGTAAATATGCAATCAAGGGTGTCACACAACATTTCACACCATAATAACTGTCATGCTCTTTATTTAATCAAAATAACATTTTCTTGCATAATTCGCAGCGGATAGAAATCAACTAACCATTCAAAACATATAACATATTACAGGTAAAAAGGTTCAACAACCAACAATAAAACAATTAAAACATCCCGTCCCGATGTTACATCTATCAGAGCACGACCCTCTAAGTAGACTACACTAGACTCCAAGCACTAGCTTCTACTCACTCACTGCTCGTTACCTGAAAAATAGTTGTAAGGGTGAGTTCCTCAATCGATATAATAAGCATTATAAATCATCATGTAATGCTAAGTAAATTTACACGTTAATCACCCTAATCATATCATGCATTCAGTAACGGCACATCAACTCAAATATCATACTCAATAACAACGTAAAATGCAACTCAATAACAACATAAAATGCAACTCAAATGAGACTCGACTCGTCATGCATGTGGTACCAATCGGAGTAAAACTCCCAACTTAAAATCATTGCCATTTTATTGGGCATCAAGGCATAAGCCTTCAACTTTCAACTTAAAATTTGCCAATCCAGGCCAACGTGGTGTGAGCAAAGCTCCATCAAGGCGTAAGCCTTCAACTTTCAACTTAAAATTTGCCAATCCAGGCCAACGTGGTGTGAGCAAAGCTCCGACTTAATGCATATGAATGTACATGGCATACACGACTTTACAATTCCGACAACATAATAATAATAGCAACACAACAAGGTTTTCAACATAATCAACTTATAATCAACTTTGGCTCATCAAGCCTACAACTCAGTATTTTTAACAACTTTAACACAACTTATCAACATATTTGTATCAACACTTCATAACATAACCCAACAAAATTACTCATCACAATTAACGATAATAGGCCAATCACCAATTATGTTCACAACATTAAAATGCCAATTTTTCTAATTTCCAACAGTGTTAACCGGTTAACGCCCTGGGTTAACCGGTTAACGCAGGACAAAACACATTTTCTGGCAAAACGCAACAGTGTTAACCGGTTAACGCCCTGGGTTAACCGGTTAACGCAGGCAAAACAGCACATTTTCACAAAATATAACATTGTTAACTGGTTAACGCCCTGGGTTAACCGGTTAACGCAGACAAAACAGCAGTTCCTGCGCTAACACAAGGCAGAATGCAGAGTTCTCCGCATTTTCCGCCGTTGGAGGACTTCCGGACCTCCGATTCAATTTTCGTAAAAAGCTATACGTTCGGGGGAGCACGACTCACACAATTACAGACTCAATTTCAGCTTTAAATACAACTTATTCATCACAATATTTCAGCATTCAACATCCCAATTAGGGTCACTTCAACGGTTTATCACTACCCATGACATGTTAATCTATAATACCCATTAAACGACGATAAACCCCCCTTACCTGAGATAATCCGGCAATCTCCAAGCTTCAAGCTTTTCCGTTCTTCAACCTTTGCTCTCTTGCTCCTCCTCTTTGCCCTTTCTCCACTTTTCACTTTTCAGCCGCTTCTCTGTTTCACGTGAAAACTCTTTACCAACAAATGAAACCCTTTTTCCTTATTCCAACTTATATATTTTCCAAATAATTATTATTCCAAATAATAATAATAATAATAATCCAATAATTCAATTTATTTAATTAAATTATTAAATATATTATTAACTTAATTTAAATAATCCTCTTATTTAATTCGGGGTGTTACATACCATATATTGAGAATCAAGAAGCCAATGACTTGGCCCAGATAGCCTAATGGTGAAAAGTCGCTAAAGGAAAATTGGAAGAGTTGATTGAAGTCAAAGATAAATTTATTTCGACCAGTGTATTGGCCCCATAATTGTCAAAGAAGAAACTGGTGGGAGTAGAGGAATTGGGAGACCTAAATCCCAAAATTTTCGAAACGTTTGCCATTCACAATCTATTAAACAATGATTTGAGAAGAACAATCATAGAGTTCCTAAAAATTCCAATGGTAACAACAGATCTAAAGATCAAATATAAGGTGTTAAGTTATGTTATCATGGGAAACGAGTTGTTCAAAAAGACTCATGAAGGTGTTTTACTTAAGTGTGTTAGCGAGAGCGAAGCCTGTTTGGAAATATTCAATGCTCACATTCGATCATGTGGTGCCTATAAAGCAGGCCACAAAATAAAGTGGTTATTTTTTCGACAAGGAGTATATTGGCACACAATGTTTAAAGACTACATAGAATTCGCAAAAGGGAGTCAGGAATTTCAGAAGCACACAAGGATCTAACATTTTTGAGCCAGTGAGCTACGCACAATAATTAAACCTTGGCCATTTAGAGGACGGGCTTTTAATTTGATAGGTGAAATAAGGACGAAATCATCCAAATGTCACAAGTCTATGTAGTAGGCATCAACTACATTACCAAATGGGTCGAAGCAGTGCCTTTGGTGAATGTCGACCAAGATTATATGATTAGCTTTATCCAAAGTCACATCATCTTTAGATTTGAGATTCCTTAGACCATAACCACAGACCAAGGATCGGTTTTCACAGGTCCAAAGATGGTTGAGTTTGCCTCAGAATCAAGAATCAAACTTTTGACTTCTACCCCTTATTATGCTCAAGCAAATGGTCAAGTTGAGGCTGCAAACAAGCTCATAATTAGCCTGATAAAAAACATGTAAGCCAAAAGCCAAGGAATTGGCATAAGATGTTGGATCAAGTACTTTGGGCTTGCCAAACTTCCCCTAAGGAGGCAACTAACTCTAGCCTTTTCGACTAACTTTAGGGCACAATGTGGTGTTGTCTGAAGAGATACACTTGCAGTCAGTGAGAATCCAAAGGAAATCAGAAATTCCTACCAACCATTATTGGAGCATAATTATGGATGAGTTGTTCGACTTGGATGAAGAAAGGTTAGTTGCCTTAGACATTCTTATTAGAAAAAAGGAGTGAGTAGCCAAAGCATATAATATGAAATTTAAGTCGAAGGTCTTTTGGGTCGGGGACTATGTACAGAGGGTATAATTACCTATGGATCAAAGAGATAACGGCTTAGGGAAATGGTCGCCAAATTGGGAGGGACCATTAAAAATTAACCAAGTGTTTCAAATAACGCTTATGAGTCGAGGAGTTAAGTTCTGACAATCGAGTAATATGAGTAGATGAAAAATACTTAAAAACGTATAAGCCTATGTTGCATAAAGTACAAATATCAACATAATATGCTAAAAATGGAAGTCCTTACAATATCTGAAGTAAATTAATAATAATAAAAAATAAACAAACAACATCACCCTGAAGACTTCAGCTTGTTCCTCAATTCTTCGAAGCATAATCGTGTGCGCTCAAGCTTCTTATCGACCAAGAGGTAGGAACCCTCAGTTTACCCACCTCTTCTTCTAGTAGGAGAGAAGTTATTGCAAGCTCTATACCAGTGCTGGCCATTTCTACTAGTTTATCATCAGCATAAGCCAACTCATAAACATCTATCTTCGCCTTCTCTTTCTCTGTTGCATCAATCTTCATTTGCAACCACTTTACTTTCTAAGTCCGGGATAACATATCAGCTTCCAAAGTTTCCATCTTGCTTTTGGACTTGGCCTTTGCTTCTAATTCAACAACTTGAAGTTGAGATTCAGAAACTAGGCTTTGGTGCTCATGCATAATTTCATCCCTCCTCTCTTGTCGATTGGTAGACTCTTATTTTTTCCTTGAAACTTGAACGACTTGCTCGAGAAGAGGTTCAAAGTCCAAAACAAATTCAAAAATAGGAATTGGAACCTCTAATTTGCATAGCTTCATAAATAACCCCTGGATATAAAAGAGGGTAATGGGGTTATCCCTGATTTTCTGAAGAAGGTCCAATCTGACAAGCCTAGACTCTAACTGCTGGAATAACTCATCAAAGTTGTCGGTCTAATCATTAGGCAGAGTGGGAGATACATCCTGGAAATCCTCTTGGATATCCATAATTCTTTTGAAATCCTCAATTGGATTCCCTTGATATCCTCCCGCCTCTAAAGGATGTCGAGTCTAATCAGAGACATCACTGAGGCTCTCTTGAGATCGGGACAAAAATCCTGGACTAGGAGAAGAGTGGGTATTCTCCTGAAAGCCTTCAAGACAAGGAGACCCATAAGTATTTTGGACATAGTTGGTCAAACCAACATTTGGAGTCTTTTCAACATGAGTGCCTCCAGTTGTCTCTTGTGTAGGAGCAGCTCCCATGAGAGCCTCAACCCTATCAGCATGAGGAGTGGGTTCAGTTGTAGGTAAACCTTGTCCTTAAGCGAGAGACTTATTAGTTGAACTTTTAGAAGTCTCTCCAATTGGATCTAAAATACCCCCACCTGGTTGTCCTGATTGATCGACGACTCTACTATTTCCAGTGTCACAATGTAAATTGTTCGATGGTGAAATGGTTGTTGAAGGCGTTGTGTACTTGATGCTTAGGTAATCAACATGATTGCATGACGCATCTGATTGTATCCGAGGGTTTGCATGGTTAGAATTGATAGGTTGCCCAGACGAAGATTTTTGAATTTGTGTACAGTTCAAAAAAATCAAAATACAAAAGAAACAAGTTACCTTGTCAACGGTTGGAAGAAGGCTGGGAGGAGAATTCTTAGGACTCTGAGCGGGTTGTCGAGAGGTTTTTGAAGGAGAAGGGTGATCCAAAACGTAAAGGAATTTAAAATTTTCTCCTTTAGTGATCCTTACGAATGGGCATCATCATTGATAGAATTGTTACCTCTTGTAGCGGTTGAAACCTTTGATGCAGATCTACGAAGTGATCACGGACGTTGAACGATGAAAATGCCTCTACTCAGTCCACACAAACGGATTGCTTCAATCTCAGAGTTAGTTGTTACAAATGAAGGCTTTGAGTGTGAGAGAGAGAGCAACGAAATTGCAACTCCAAAAATGCTCTTGCGCAAGGGTTTTATTTATAGAACCACATGTGTGGGCTGCAAGTTAAAAGGCCCAATTAAGTGTATGTGGCCCATATCTTATAATATACCAAAATCACTTAAGCGCGTGGTACCTTACCATATTTCATATTCTACTTAAGTACACCGTACCTTGCGATTTTCTACAATTCACTTAAGTGCACCATACGTTACGGTGTTCCTTAGTTACTCTATCTCTCATTAATCCGTCCTTTTGTGTGTGACCCTGTAGGTTTTCACGACATTGGCAATTATATTAAATCACATATTTAACATAATAAACAGTGAGCGGTATCTAGCAACACATCATTTCTACCCAAGACACGAAAATGCCATGTGATCTGACAAATCCTTTTGTGATAATACTTATGTGTACAATGACCCTTTTGCCCTTATGTCTATATTGAACACATGGCATAGCTTGTGTCATCCTTGTCCAATTCAATATTGGGCCCATAAACATTTATCCTGTTATGCAGGATGGGTAAATTCCATCTAGGTCACTCATGTCCCTCAGTATGCTTCGTGGAGTACCCATCAACTGTCTTTATGGTCATCTAGTTACGGATAATGTTTGATCAACAATAAGGCACTCAACTCTACATCTAGGGTCCATAGTGGTTTCAGGTCGAAGGGTGGTATACACCATTATCACCATGAGAATAACTTATGACACTTTGCATAACATTCTATATAGTATTCTCATAGCGGGTCAATCCAGCATAAATATTGCTCTTAATATTCATACCTATGTTTAAGACTTGATAACTCCTTATCCATGATCCATGAGATGTGATCATCAGTTTATATACATGATAGTCTTAATGCTTTAATGTTATCCCACTTCACAATAAAGCTCGACTACAGATACTTTAAGAATAGTGTCCTCATGTTTAATGTGGTCTCATGATTAAGTCACACTTGATACATTAAACGAACTAGCTATTCTAGGGACTTTATTAAACAAACATAATAAAGAAAAAGCCTTTTATTATTAATAAATAATTCGATACAAGTACCAAAAGTATTGGCCTCTAGGGCTTACACCAACAATCTCTCACTAGCACTAGAGCCAATCAGGCATACCCCTAATGCCCATAGATCTAGTATGACCATCATGCTTCTGCTGCACAAGAGGCTTTGTCAGTGGGTCAGCAATATTGTCAAGTGTAGGTACTCTGCATATTTTCACATCTCCTCTATCTATTATCACTCGAATGAGGTGATAACTCCTAAGTATGTGTTTGGATCGTTTGTGAGATCTAGGCTCCTTAGCTTGTGCGCTAGCACCATTGTTATCACAATAGAGACCAACGGGATCCACAATGCTAGGAACTATGCCTAGTTCACTAATGAACTTTTTGATCCAAACAACTTCCTTTGTTGCACTTGAGGCAGCAATATACTCCGCCTCAATTGTAGAATCAGCAACTGTATCTTGCTTTGAACTTTTCCAGCTCACAGCGCCATCGTTTAAGCAAAACACATAACTAGACTGCGGTCTAAAGTCATCCTTATCTGTCTAGAAGCTAGCATCGGTGTATCCAATTACAACAAGCTCTTCCTGACCTCCATATATCAAGAATGAGTCCTCTGTCCTTCTCAAATACTTAAGGATATTCTTGACAACTACCCAATGAGAATCACCGGGATCAGATTGGTACCTATTCGTTGCACTTAGAGCATACGAGACATCTGGTCGAGTACATAACATGGCATACATGATAGATCCTATTGCAGATGCATATGGAATTTTATTCATGCGATCCCTTTCTTCCTTAGTTGAAGGGGATTGTGTTTTTGATAGACACATGTTATGTTGCATAGGTATGAATCCTTTCTTGGAATCATGCACATTAAAGCGTCTCATCACTTTGTCTATGTATGTACTTTGACTTAGGCCAAGCAATTTTTATGATCTATCTCTATATATCCTGATTCCTAATATATAGGTTGCTTCACCCAGGTCCTTCATAGAAAAGCATTTCCCCAACCAAGACTTTACTTGTTGCAGGGTAGGGACATCATTTTTGATGAGTAATATGTCATCTACATATAATACCAGGAAAATGATCATGCTCCCACAAACCTTCTTGTAGACTCAAGGCTCATCTTCGTTCTTGATGAATCCATATTGTTTTACTGTTTCATCAAAACGAAGATTCCAGCTTCTGGAAGCTTGCTTCAATCCATAGATTGATCTTGGTAACTTACATATCTTTTGGGCTTCTTCTAGTATGTCAAATCCTTCTGGTAAGCAGCGATAACAAGTAATATCTGAACAGATTTAAGCATTGCAACTGGTGAAAAGGTTTCATCATACTCAACCCCATGAATTTGTTTATATCCTTTTGCAACCAGTCTTGCCTTATAGGTATGTATCTTACCATCCATGTTAGTCTTCTTTTTGAAGACCCACTTGCATCCTATAGGGTTAACTCCTACAGGAGGTTCTATCAAGGTCCAAACTTGGTTTGTGTACATGGAATCCATTTCAGATTTCATGGCTTCTAGCCACTTATCAGACTCGGGACCAGTTATGGCCTCTTGGTAGGTCACATGCTCATCTTGATCCATGAGTAATACATCACCTTGATTAGTTATAAGATATACATATCTCTCAGGTAGGTGACTTATCCTGCTTGACCTACGCTGGTCTTGTTCTACTTGAGCAGGTTGCTCTTCCATACCTACTTGTGTTTCCTGCTTTAATTCCTCCATAGGTGTATCAATGCTTTGTGATTCTTGAATTTCTTCAAGCTCTAATTTCCTCCCACTGATTCCTTTGGAAATAAAATCCTTTTCTAGGAAAACTCAAGTCCGAGCGACAAACACTTTTCCCTCAGAAGGATTGTAGAAGTAATACCCTCTTGTTTCTATAGGATACCCCACAAATAAGCATTTTTCAGATTTGGGCTCAAGCTTAGTTGAAATTTTTCGTTTCACATAAACTTCGCAACCCCAAATAATCATGTAAGACATATGTGGTTTCTTACCACTCCATATCTCATATGGTATCTGTCGCAACCTACCTGCGAAAAAAACAACCGGCGAAAAAGGAAAGGCAGAAGAGTCGCCACCGTGCGTTATTTATCCCAAAGGAGGGAAAGGAAACGCTCGAAGTAAACTTGGAAAAAGGAAAGGAAAAGACAAGGTCTCGCAACCAAATCTTGGGTTCGGGAGTCGATTATGCGAAGGGAAGGTATTAGCACCCCTACGCATCCGTAGTACTCTACGGGATCCACTTTTGTTGTTCTTGACTAAAGGGTGTGGGTTTATCTAATGTACTATTTACTAAAAAAAAGGGTCAAAAGGAAATGACTCGCACGGATTTCGCATCCACTGCATACGTATCCCATCTGAATATGAGAATCAGAGTCTTTGTAGCTCGGCTACCTATGGGTTAGGGGGATATGTGCTCGGTAAGACGTCGCGTCTTATGCCTACGTATCTCATCTAGAATGAGAATCAGAGCAAGCCGTAGTTCGGCTAACTACGGGGTTGGTTGTGTTTTTGGGTGAACGACGTTACTACGCAATCTACCGGATGCTCGACCTTTGGAGACTTACTCGCCTGTAGTAGAAGGAGTAAACGTGTTCTTAGGAGAAGAAAAATCAATGAGTTTGGGTGTTTTAGGGATGCTCATGCAAAAAGGCAGTCCTAGAGGAAGGAACCGTGCTACCTTAATAAACATGCAAACGGGAGACTATCAAACCATACAAAACAAACATGCATAAAGTAAACACGCCAGCAAAGGGGCTCAAACACGCAGGGGTAGGGCTTTAGTCAAGAGGGGTCATATCAACCTCGACAAACAAGCCATGGAAGGATAATCAAACGGGCTCTTAACCACTGACATTGAACGTCAGGGTGAGCAGATCAACAGGGTAATGAGGATAAGACCTCATAGCTCTTAACCCTGGACAGGGTGAGCTCATGACAAGGCGTGGGGGTTCAGAAAGGTGGAACCCTCTCCACTGACCGACCGGACAAAAGATCTGGGGTTTTTGTTCTGAAGCATCGACACGTAGTGTGATCTTAAAGAATGACGCACTGAATAACGGGGGATTGAATACAAATCCCTTTTATCCGTCAATTGCCTCTTCAGGGAGGTGTTTGGGCACAAAAGTAAACAAACAAAAGAAAACATTGCCTCCTATTGAGGTCTTCCAGCTAGGAAAGCGGTAAAAATGCGGGAAAGATGTAAAAGGGATCAAGAGATATACCACATGGATAAAGATCTGAAGCAACAGCAAATAAAGAAATAAGAAACCCAGAGATCTCCCAAGCTAGCACCATCAAAGATAGCGAGTCAGTATAGGTAATCGGAATAAACCTCCAGGTGGTATCCCACAAATAAAGTGGAACACCAGGCAAGCCATCTCTGCAAGAGTCATGTGAGCCCTCACAAAAAACTCAACAAACAGGTTAGAGTGACAAGATGGGGCGCAATCAAGGGTTGCCCCAAATCAAAATGTAACCACATGAATCATGCCATTAAAATTCAGAAAAAGAGCTCACAAAAAGCAACCAAGGGTAGGAGGCCTAAACCTCTTGTCAAACACATGCATCAAAAGGGTATCAAATTCACCCATACTACCTCATACATTCAGAGTATTCAAATTAAAAGCATAAAGTAATGGGAATAAGGCAAACCTGACTGGAGAGATCGAATGAAATTGAATTGCCCGGTTGGGTTTGCAAAGAAATCTGAGGGTTTATATGAGAGGGAATTGGTTCTTTTCCGATGAGTTCCCTTCAGTCTCTGGAGGTTGGTCTGAACTCTGTTAGCTTTTCTCTCACTATCTTTTTCCCTGCCAGGGTAATAGGAATAGAATGCCTTTTTGTTTCACTGAAACTCTGAATTTATAACCTGATTTTTATGGACCTGTGGGCTCAGATGAGAGAGGCCCAAGTCCAAAATTTTTCTGTTATATTTTATTTATTTATTTATTTTATTTATTTTCAAAACACGTGGGCTTCGCCTAGCGAGCATGACAGTTCAAGAAATTCCTCTGAGCGTAGGTGACTCTGGTGGCTTTTCTGGGACTCGCACTACGCCAAAAATGACTTTTAACAGCGCATCTTAGACAGCGCTTTTAAAAGAAAGCGCTGTCTAAGGTTAAAATAAAAATAAAACACGGAAAATGTTCTAAAAAAATAATGAAAGCGCTGTCTAAGGGGGGGTCTTAGACAACGCTTTTAGAAAGCGCTGTCTAAGACCCCCCCTTAGACAGCGCTTTTAGAAAGCGCTTTTAAATATAGACCTTAGTCAGCGCTTTTGAGAAAGCGCTGTTTAAAGTCTTTCAATTAAAAAAAAAATTAAAACCAAAAGCGCTGTCTAAGGTGGGGGTTTAGAAAGCGCTTTTGGAAAGCGCTGTCTAAGGCATATCTTAGAAAGCGCTTTCCACAAAAGCGCTGTCTAAGGTCTAATTAAAATTAAATTTCAGACTTCTATTTTCGTTCTCAGTTCTTTTTGTTTTCCCTCCTGCGATTAAACCCCTTCATCTCCTTCTTTCTTTCTCTATTCTCCTTCTAATATTAGGCCATATTATCACCTCCATATTATCTTCTCTTATCACCTCCACCGATGTTTATCTTTCCAAATCGATCTACCACTACCATCGCCAAACCAACTGAGGAAAACCCTCTCGAAACCCTAGATACCACCTCACCCAAACCCCTATCAGATTCAATCTCCAACGACAAAGATGCGAACAATAAGAAAACCAATGAAACACTTGCTGAAACCAAAATCGACGCTCCACTTTCCGATCTTTAAATTTAGATGTGTCGCGCAAAGCCGTATGGTATTTGCGTCCAGTTTTATGAGAAACAGAAAAGTAATTCACGAGACGAAAGATATAATCTTGAGTTTAGGGTTTGTTTTGTTTCAGGATTGGTACTGAATTTAGGGTTTGTTTTGATCGCATATTTGGTACTACTTTTGTCTTACCAACAAAGAAAAGGTAAATTTCTTATTGTTCATCCATTCTAAAAATTCAAATTTGGATTGTGGGTATCCAGTATTCTCAACATAACCGATACTTTATCAATATGTAGCTGTTATTAAGTTCATTAAGCCTTTTGCTTGATTAGGTTTGCTCTTAAATTTGTTGAATTTATTATCTGAGTTTGACATATTGCGTTAAAGCTTCTAATTGAAGCAGGGAATATTGCCCAAGATAGTGTAGAATTTATGAATAATGCAATGTTTCTACGAGTTTTGGATTCTTAGTTCAGTTTTGGCACTGTGTATATGATTCTATTTAGTTCCAGTAGGTGTTTTTAAGATTAAACTTCGGCTGATTTTAATATGTGCTAATTATAGGTGAAGGAGATTTTATCTCACTATCCATCCAACTATAAACAATCTGCTGTGATCCCTCTGCTGGATCTTGCACAGCAACAGCATGGTGGCTGGCTTCCCGTTTCTGCAATGGATGCGGTATGTTGGTCTCATTCTTGAAATATTCTACTTATTATGTATAGACAAGATAGAATTAAAATGTAAGCTTTGTAGAGAGAGTTGGGGCTAGCATTTGTTGTAGAAAGGATTGTAGAGTATTACCTTTGGTGGTTGAGGCATGTGTTGAGAAGACCTGTATAATTATAGCAAAGAGGGTAGATTAGATGTAGTATGATATACAGAAGTAAAGGAAGATCAAAGTAAACTATCGGCCCAACTATTAAAAGGGGTTTAGATTTAAATGAGTTGTCATTAGACATGATTCATGATCTTTGTTGTCAAATGGAGGCCAAAGGGTAACAATATGGTGGATTTTGAATGGTTAATCATTGTTAAGAATCCTATAACGGACAATATATTGTCTGAACATGTCTTTATTAGTTGGGACAATCCTCACCCTGCAAGCCGGTTTTGAAGGGTTGAGTTAGGCTCAACCCCACATTCTTAACAATCCTGCCTGCCTATTTAGACATGGGGCCCATGGCAGTTTCAGCAGAAATGGTGATAGTTGAAACGAAAAGAAAAGATTGGGACCATATATTCACCCTATAATTCATGATCGATCATTCCTTAATCAGCCCCTCATACATACTTGCCTCTCATCATTTAGCCTCCCATCTCACCTCTCCTCTTTCACCTTCGACGACCCACCTTCTCTTAAACCTCCATTATTTGGTGAATGAACCCTAGTCTTTCTTAATTCTCTATCTCTCTCTGTTCTGTATTGTCTGTTCCTTTCCCCCCTCTCTTTCCATCCGTTTTCTTTTATTTTGTTAATCATTTTTTCATGAAATATTTTATGTTATAAGACTCATGACATTATCTTCCAAGTTTGTGAATTATGTATTTTATTTTATTTATTGCAACGTGTGTATTTATTGTTTCAAAGCATCCAATATATTGCGGTAAATTTTTAACTTGCAGTCCTGAATACCACCATCTATCTATTAATTCATGTAGCAGACCTTTAATTGAAATGGGTCGTGGTTGTTATTGACGGTGATCTCTAGAAGACTAACCATGCTATGTTTTTAAGTCTATGATGCAGTGAGGGTTGATTATTGATGTACAAAATATTCTTCTATAGAAATAGTCACAGTCATTTAGTTGAGATTTACTGGTAGCTTCCTGTTGCTATGGCATAGCTTTGGAAGTCCTAAATTTACATTCTGTTTGTATGTTGGATTTTATCAAATTCTTAATAATGGAGGGAGCTATTTAATTCCTTTATTAACAGACAGTTTTGTAAACCATTCAGGTGGCTAAGGTTATAGAGGTTGCTCCTATTCGGGTATATGAGGTTGCCACATTATACTCAATGTTCAATCGAACTAAGGTAAAAATCATATCTTGCTGCACTAGTGCATTACTTTCATTTCTGCTAATTCATATTATTACAGGCCAAAACTTGTTGGGTCAACTACCTCTAATGAATTTTCAGGTCGGCAAATATCATCTATTGGTCTGTGGAACTACACCTTGTATGATACGTGGTTCACGAGGTATTGAAGAAGCATTATTGAAACACTTAGGAGTGAAACGAAATCGTCAGTTCACACTTATTAATTTCTCCTATTACCTATCACTGAATCTGATTTACATCTTGATAAATTTGAACTGTATGTTTTTCTCCTAAGGGTTGGTTTCTCTTTACCTTTGATTTGCAGAAGTAACGCAAGATGGTTTCTTTTCTGTTGGTGAAATGGAATGCATGGTGAGTTTTTCTATGAACCGTATCTTGTCATAGTTTCGGCATGTTACTTATATTCAAAGTTTTAGTCTTACTTGATTTGCAGCAAAGCAATCATTGTATACTACTGATAAAGTTGCACGAGACACAAAATTGAACTTTATAGTGGTAACCATTTTGATAGCTTTTGACATCTTTGATGTTTACTATGGTGTGTATAATTTCTATATTTTGTCCTTTCAGTTCTAAGAAATTATAATGCAGCTGGCCGAGCTGGTTGGCTATAGTATTTGCCAACCAGGAAGTTTAAACCGCTGCTAAACTAAGACAAGGCACAATACCAGCTCTTGACTGCATAAGTTTTCTTGGTGCAAGATAGATTGTGTCGTACATTCAAAAAAAAAGTAATATGAAGCCATCTAAATGATCCCTTAGATATTTAGCAAAAGAAAACGGCCTTTAGGTGACATCAGTATATAACTGAGAAAGATGAGAATCACCCATCGTGATGGTTTGTAGGTGGTTTATGACTCACATTCTGTTTTTGTGTTCAGACATGATTGCAGTCTTATATGAAGTCAATGTGATGTTCTTAACTGTAGTTTGATTAGCAGCTGATGCATGATTGAAGTTGTTTGTGTTATGCAGGGATGCTGTGTGAATGCTCCAATGATTACAGTGGCTGATTACTCTAATGGATCAGAAGGATATACTTACAATTATTTTGTACGCCTTTCCTCTTTTCACTCTCTTTTTGGGGTGGGAGGGGTTTATTATTGTTCTTGTACTCCTGAAAGCATTCTTAATATATAATATTGATGCTTGATTCCAGGAAGATGTAACCCCAGAGAAAGTAATTGAGATAGTTGAAAAGCTGAGAAAGGGCGAGAAGCCACCGGTAAGGATATTTGCTATAATTTATTTCATTTTTGTCAAAGTTTAGATTCTTGGTTTTTGTTGAGAATTTGTTGTTTCCTTTTCACTTTATTTTCCATTTTCTTAAATCAAGAAGACCATAACCTTCTCTGAATATATTATTTTTGGATTTAGCATGGCACACAAAATCCACAGCGGATTAGGAGTGGACCTGAAGGGGGGAATACTACATTGTTAGGTGAGCCCAAACCTCCTCCATGCCGTGACCTGGATGCCTGCTGATGAGTGTGTGATACATTTTGTCTTCAATAATTTTCGTATACCTTAGACAGCGCTTTTGTAAAAAGCGCTGTCTAAGGGGGGGATTAGAAAGCGCTTTAGGCAAAAGCGCTGTCTAAGGGGGGGCTTAGACAGCGCTTTTTGAAAAGCGCTGTCTAAGGTATACCTAAAAAAATTAAAATAGGAGGGTCTTAGAAAGCGCTTTTGGCCAAAGCGCTGTCTAAGGGGGTGGGGCTTAGACAGCGCTTTTAAAAAGCGCTGTCTAAGGTATACCTAAAAAATTTAAAATAAGAGGGTCTTATAAAGCGCTTTTGGCCAAAGCGCTGTCTAAGGGGGGGGGGGGGGGGCTTAGACAGCGCTTTTAAGATTTAAAAAAGCGCTGTCTAAGGCTAAAAAAAGCGCTGTCTAAGGTCTTGTTTGTTGTAGTGTCGCTAGGCGACCCATTCTGCTCGCCTAGCGAGCATGACAGCTCATGAACAAACTTTTGCTCCTTTAAGATTAACGTTTTGACTGACTAATAGACCCCATTTGAACCTGTTGGAAGTAACTCAAGTCTTTCCCTTGTGTTGACTGATCATCTAAATAGAACCCACAAAGTGTCCTGGATGACGTTCAAGCTTCTTGGAGCTAATCCCGATTGACATGATGAAATGCAATGTATCTAATTCTGATTGATAATGATGAAATGAAATGTGAAATGTTAAATGACCTAAAAATGAATGCATGAATGAGGAGGGCAAATTTTGGGGTGTTACAGTATCTTCTCAACCTTTTTGGATGGAACACGATTAAGTGTGTAAGCTTCTGTCAATAGTGCATGTCCCCAAAAGGAGTTTGGAATATCGGCATGACTCATCATGGATCAAACCATGTCTAACGGGGTTCGATTTCTTCTTTCAGATACACCGTTCCATTAGGGTGTTCTAGGAGGAGTAAGTTGAGATATGATCCCACACTCTTTCAGATGGTCATCAAACTCTAGGCTTAAATACTCATCACCTCGATCTGATTGAAGAGTTTTAATATTCTTACCTAGTTGGTTTTGTACTTCATTCTTGAATTCCTTGAACTTTTCAAAGGACTCTAATTTCTGTTTCATTAAATACACATAACCATATCTACTGAAATCATCATTAAATATGATGAAGTACTGAAAACCTCCTCTGGATGGTATGTTCAGTGGTCCACATACATCAGTATGTATGAGGGCCAAAAGATCATTAGCTCTTTCACCTTTTCCTGTGAATGGAGACTTTTTCATCTTTCCAATCAAACAAGATCTGCATGTCTCATATGATTCATAATC
Organism: Lathyrus oleraceus; assembly: GCF_024323335.1. NCBI lineage: Eukaryota > Viridiplantae > Streptophyta > Magnoliopsida > Fabales > Fabaceae > Lathyrus > Lathyrus oleraceus. The sequence goes on from NC_066584.1 coordinate 295,030,052, forward strand.
AAAAGAGTCCAATAGTCCATATTTATGGAGTTTGGAAATGTGTTTCTCATTTATGTGGCCTAATCGACAATGCCAAAGGTAAGTTGGATTTAACTCATTAGGTTTCATCCTTTTAGTATTAATGTTATAAATAGGCATTTCAAGATCAAGGACATATAGTCCATTCTTCATTTGTGCAGTAGCATGGAATATATCATTCAAATAAATTGAGCAACAATTGTTCTTTATTATAAATGAAAAACCAAACTTGTCCAAACAAGAAACGGAAATAATATTCCTTCTAATTGCAGGTACATAATAACAGTTCTCTAACTGAATTATTAAACCACTAGGTAAAGTCAATACATAAGTTCCTACAGCTAAAGCGACAACCTTTGCTCCATTGCCAACTCGTAGGTCAACTTCACCTTTTGCCAAATCTCTACTCCTTTTTAGCCCCTGCATATTGGTACAAATGTGAGAACCGCATCCAATATCTAATACCCATGATGCAGAAGTAGATAAATTAATTTCAATAACAAAAATACCTGAAGTTGAAGTCTCTACTCCATTCTTCTTATCTTCCAGGTACTTTGGGCAGTTTCTCTTCCAGTGTCCGATCTTACCGCAATGGAAGCAAGTGCCTTCCTTTGCTATGCCTCCACTAGGCTTTAACGCAGCAACAGTGGGTTTAGGTTTGGAAACTTCCTTGCCTTTCCCTTTATCATCCTGCTTGGTGGGTCTTTTGTTCTCTCTCTTTCCATTTCCGATCATCAGAATGGACTTCCCTTTTGACTTCAGATTCTGCTCAGCAGTTCTTAACATGGCCAGTAGTTCAGGAAGAGATTTGTCCATATCATTCATATTGAAATTAAGGACAAATTGACTGAATCTATCTGGCAACGATTGCAAGATCAAATCAATCGCAAGTTCCTTTCCGAGGGGAAAACCCAACCTCTCAAGGCCTTCAATTAAATAACCCTCACCATTTGATTTGGTAATCTACATGAAAATATAAGTATCAATAACATATTTAATTAGGCCTTCAATTAAATATGTTCCCACTATTTTACTCAAAATAAATGACCCTCACCATTTGATTCGGAAAATCCCGTTGGAAGATTTTCTAGTGGGTCGAGATCCACATTTCACTTTGTTTTAAGTCCGCGTAGCCGGATTACACAAAACTAGGTTATTTAGGTAGGAACTCCTTCCAATTGTATCTAATAGAACTCTCGAATATTTTAGTTGGGTGAATAACTCCTTATTCCAATCCATCATATGGATCATTTCCGACTCTTGCTTCTAAACATATATAATCTTATTATAATTTGTTTAGTTAAGTTTGACTCATTGTTTTAGCAATTGGATATTACAATTATCCCATTGCACCTTACTAATATAGAACATGCACCTCGCGTAGGCGAAACCTACATTATTCCATACTAGTCTTAATGAGTGCTAAAACTTGGAAAGCATACACTTAATATTTAATTTGAGGGAATTTGCAATTATTCTGATCTCACCGGCTTATTTATCATATAAATCGTCTCTCGCATGCATCAACATACATTCACATGCATCAACATACATAATGAAACAGTTATGGCCCCTAGCGCAATTGTTCTCCCAAGCCAATGAGAGAACCTAAGCTAACCTAATAACGACCTAAGCTTCTCCAAGCAAGATCTTCAAGGTTGTCCTCCTTTGATATTGAATTCTTCTCTTGCTTCATAATATTACATTACATAAAAAAAACTCGTTTCACATACAAGGGAGTGAGATGAAAAAAGAAGTTACATTAAGAGATTAAAAGAGAGGCACGACACGCAGGTCGTAATTTAAAATCCCAAAATAAAATAAAGGAAAACTAAGGTCATAAACGATCACCATAAGGGCGATCCAAAATGCAGTGGAATTTAAAATTTTCTCCTTTAGTGATCCTTACGAATGGGCATGATCAGTGATAGAATCGTTACCACTTGTGGCGATTGAAACCTTTAATGCAGATCTACGGAGCGATCACAAACGTTGAACGATGACAACGCCTCTACTCAGTCCATACAAACTGATCCTTCAATCTTAGTGCTAGCTGCTACGAATGAAGGCTTTGAGTGAGAGAGAGAGAGAGAGAGAGAGAGAGAGAGAGAGAGAGAGAGAGAGAGAGAGAGAGAGAGAGAAACAAAATTGCAACTCCACAAATGCTTCTGCACAAGGGTTCTATTTATAGAACCACTTGTGTGGGCTGCAAGCTAAAAGGCCCACTTAAGTGTATGTGGCCCATATCTTATAATATACCAAAATCACTTAAGCGCGTGATACCTTACTATATTTCGTATTCTACTTAAGTACATTGTACCTTACGATGTTCTACAAATCACTTAAGTGCACCGTACCTTACGGTGTTCCTTAGTTACTCTATCTCTCATCAATCTGTTCTTTTGTGTGTGACCCTGAAGGTTTTCACGGCATTGGCAATTATATTAAATCACATATTTAACATGATAAACAGTGAGCGGTATCTAGCAACACATCATTGCTACCCAAGACACGAAAATGCCATATGATCTTACAAATCCCTTTGTGATAATAATTATGTGTACAATTACCCTTTTGTCCTTATGTATATATTGAACACAAGGCATAGACCGTGTCATCCTTATCCAGTTCAATATTGGGCCCTGTCATACCTCAAAATTCACCCTACCCTGAAACAACTTTCATCAGATCTATGATCTTATTACACATATATTTATTCATTGCTCCATCACCATAATTATATTTACATTCATAACCAAAGACATATTGCATGGGCTCAAGGCATGAATTTTAAAAAATAAACAAATTTTAAAAAATAAAATAGGGAAATCGATTTACCCAATTAGGTAAATCGATTTCCCATGCGCAGACACCAAAACTAAGCCTTTTTTTTTGCACAAAGGGTATTTGGTCCCCCCCACTTTCCCACTTGTTTTCCCTATAAATAGATGCATTATCCCCCCTCATTTTTCATGTTTTCTAGCCCCTAAAAATTCGGAAAAAATATCATCCAACCCCTCTTCTCCAAACCTAAATCAAAACAAAAAAAACATTTCTCTCCCAAAAGTCACCACCAACAACTTTTTTCCATTTTCATATTTTTTTCCTAAAAAATTATCACTCTCTAACACTCATAACTCAACCCCTTTACTAAGCTTTCACCACAAATATTTTCATCACAAACCCATTGATTCACATTCAAGCTCAACAACATTTCTACCTAACTTTTTTCACATTTTGTGGGTAATGATTTTAACTTTAACTTTTTAACTTTTTGGTTCTTTTTTTTTTTATATTAAAAATGGTTACTTGTTCTTGGTTGATTTTTTGAGATGGTTTAAATTCGAGCTTGCAAAAAATGATTGACTTTGGTTTACTCACTTTTTTTTAAAGATTTTCTACTCTTACTATCTTTTTGTTCACCTTTTTGTGGTTGCTTTGTATGTTTTATTATTTTCTTTTATTATAGATTTGTTGTTATATTTGTTTGGTTGATGAGATCTATTAGATCATGATCATGGTTGTTTAGAGTTGATTAAATATTCAATGTTTCAAACCTATCTATGATTGATCAATAGATCATTCATGATACTTTAAGGCATTTATAGATTACCTCTATTTTAACCATACTTGGGTCATTTGATGCATAGATGAAACCATGTCTTTACATTAACTTGCTAATCCATTTTCTTATTGTTACTAACTACTAATTACTAACTCCTAACATTTATATTATTGCACTTTAATTCCTTACAATTTATTTTATTGTTCATTTTATTTCATTTATTTTATGTTTATGTTCACTAACTACTAACTTATAACATTTATACTATTGCACTTTATTTTTTTGCAATTTATTTTATTGTTCATTTTATTTCAAGTATTTTATGTTTATGTTTATTGTTATCTAATTATATCATTTACATTATGCTAATTTATTTACTACCTTATTATCTTGTTAAATAAAAGAGGAATAAAAACAATAGAAAGAGAACAAATCACTTTTTTTAAATATTAATAGATAGACTTAAGGTTGCATAACTTTCTTTGTTACAAATCTATTGTTAGTTGATTTTTTAATCATCTTCAATACTTTGCATCAATGATAAGCTATCCTTTAATATGTCATATTTTAAGTCTTTTTGGCCTAGGAAAATAGTCTAAAAAAAATATTCATTTTTGTACATGTTACTAACCACTAATTATACTTCATTAATTTTGTTTATCATTAACCTTTGTTATTGTGATTTTGGTATTATTGACTTATTATTTGTTTTATATCATTTATATTCACTAACCATTATTATTGTGATATTGTTTCTTTATCGTGTAATTTACTTTTATGCCATTACCTTGTAATTTACATTAAAGTACTCATCATCATCATCATTGTACAAATTCATCATGCATGTTTATTTACTAGTTATCTAATTTATTGTCATCAAACATTAAAAACAACAAAAACATGATAAAATGATAAGACAAAAATATTCATTCCACTCTTAATCAACTTGGACTTAGAGGATTTCATTTTAGGACCCTTGCTTGGAGGCCTTTCCCTTATCTTTGTGATACTTTATAAATATTGTTTTTTATTTGTAACTTACATTCGTGTTGTAAGAATGGCATCATGACACCACCTTAGGGGGACATGTTTGTAAGACCACTATCCTTTGTTTAGCTTAGGTCACTTTTGCACACAAAAGGCTTTCTCTTGAGCTACCTTACAATGAGACCCTTTAATTTCTTGTTGGTTACTTTGCATTCATGTTGCATAAGCCAAATTTCATAATCAAAATAAAATAAACCCTTGATTCAACGTCAAGTGGCATTTTCTTAGCCAAATTCAAAGATACTTAGTAATTACGATTATTATTGTACGCCACGAGCCTTAAGTGGTGGAGAATGAGTGAGAATGGAGCATTTCTACCCTTACTCTGATTATTTTGGACGCAAGACACTTGGCTTGTTGTCTAGAATAATGACCTCCGCCCATAGACTTTAGTATAATATAATCACAAACACACATTTCATAAAACCCTTATTCAAGGTAAAAATAATATAAATCATCAAACTCATTTTTTATCCTTAGGGCATCATCCCGAAAACCCTTTTTTCAAAGGTAAAATCAACCAACACACAAACATTTTCTACTCTGAACTGCGGAGCTCTAATTCCTCATCCCCGAATGAGTGATACGTAGGCACAAGGGCCCCAATCCTTGGCGAGCACTATAATAACAACTCCCCCCCTTTTTCACACATTCTTTTGAAAATAAAACAATGATATATAAATCCCATGTATGTAAAATAACCCAAATGGTTCACATGGATTACCATGGACGTAAGGGGTGCTAATACCTTCCCCTTACGTAACCGACTTCCGAACCCAAATCTCGGTTGTGAGACTGATTCCTTATTCTCTTTTAGCGTTTCCCGTGCGCGGCTCCTTTCCGAGGATTTTATCGTCTATTTCTCCTCTCCTCTCCGATAGAGGTAAACTAAATAAAATTCGGTGGCGACTCTTCTGACTTTGCCTCTCTTTGGCATCTCTTTAGTCCCGGTTTCATTATCGTGAAATCCCGGTAACGACAGCTAGCGACTCTACTGGGGACACCAAAATTCCCTAACCAAGTCTAGCCTAGTTTGGGTTGTTTCTCTTTTACATACATAGGGATTTGTCTATTATCTATTTTTTTCTGTATATATTGCTTTTGTTGCTAACCTGTACATTTTTTCTTTGTTTGCCTGTTGGTTCAAAACTTTGTTTCTGTGACGAAGAATTTTTGGAAGCAATAATAATTGCAAAGGAAAAAACCTTATGTGAAGGACTCCCCACCTGAGTCTGAGAGTTTTGCTTGAGATAGGAGAGGTTGAGTAGTATTGATCCGCGAGGTGCCTTCCTCGTTAGGATCGTACGAGAACCTCACTTAGTGGTAGATTCTCTTAAGGGGACTGATGACCGTCGTGCTTTCGGCGTAAGCATCTTTTCTTTTACTAGAGTCAATTACCCTAAGACCCCTTTTAGAACCTTTAAAACTATGGCTAGCCTAGACCGATGGCTGCGTAGTATAGGCCACCGAGGTGCCTTCCTCATAAGGGTCGATACGAAGATCTCACTTAGAGTATATGACTTTGATAGAGCAGTCGCCTGGCAAGTAAATTGACATAAGCGGGTGACAGTCAAGGAAGTCCATGACTCTAACGGTAGTGTCTTACACCCAATTTTCCAAAAGCCTTGGATCATACAAAGCGAGAACCTTGGTTTACTAAGCAGTCATTATTAACTCCATGCTTCGTCACAATGGTCTAAAACCATGAACCCATGCCTAAAATCCTATGGAAATAATAAACAATCATTCATTCATACATTCATTCATCATTAAAATAATAAGCAAAGCTCCTAAAATTTTCATTTGTTTGGACGCAGAATTACAAGACTATTTTCTGACACAATCATGGATACTTCAACAAGGAAAAGCACTTCTACTTTCCACTTCAAGAGTCCCGACATCAGTTCATTAAAGGTCATCTATTCAAAGGTCGTAGCTCTCAAAGACAACAAGTTTAGAGTCAATTTTGGGAACATCGTAGATCTTCTAACCGAGAAGGTAGACTATGGTGTTATCACTATAATGTACCAATACTATGACGTCCCTTTAAGATGCTTCACTTTCCCCGACTTCCAAATCTCTCCAACCTTGGAAGACCTCGAGAGACTCCTCATTCGACCAATCAAAGAATACAACCCTTTCCCGAAGTTGGAAGAAGACTTCTATTTGACCGAGCTATCACTCACCTTGGGTATCAACGCCAACAAGCTAGTGCATGGTTGGGGCGTTAAAGGATCCATCAAAGGTTTAACCAAAAACTTCCTAGAAGCCCATGCTCGGGAAATGATTAAAAAAGGAAGACCCGACTTTTGTAGTGCAACCTTGGCACTTTTGATTCATGGAATTGTCCTATTCCCAAATTTGGACAAGTTCGTGGATTAGTTAGCAGTTGAAGTCTTTTTAACAAAGAATATAGTGCCTTTTTTACTTTCCTTCTACCATGCCTTCCATACAAGGCATGAGAAGAAGGGAGGTACTTTCCTCTATTCCGCTCCTATGCAAAGATTCACATCTCTCTCTGCCAACTCAATTACATGGTACAAGAGGGAATGGGATACAAAGGACGCCGTCGCAAGATGTGGAGAGTTCTCTAGCGTACCCTTAATAGGAACGCAAGGTTGCATCAACTACAACCCTGCTATACTCAAGAGACAACTAGGGTACGCCATAACGAATCCCCCCGAGGAAAGAGATTTCATTCCATTTGTCATCAATACCGTGGATCCACTTGATTCAAACGTGAAAAGAGTGAGAAAAGCTTGGACAAGTATAGTCTGTATTGAGCATGAATGGGGTAAGAAAAACATCCTAGCCAAGGAACCCTACTATGTGTGGGTAAAAGAGAGGGCTAGGATTGTTAATATGTCGTTTCTTTTTTATCCTTCTTCATTCCCGTTGATGCCCAAGCCTGAGCCTATCCTACAAGAGGACATGGACAAACTTACCAGCCAAATCAAAGAGCTCGAGTTGGAAAACACTCAACTACGAGTCCAACTGAATCGTGCCAAGGAACGTAACCACGTCTTGGAGGATAAGGGTAAGCAAGTCTGTGAAAAATTTGAAGATACCAAGAAAAGGCTCCAATTAACCAAGGGACAAAGAGTTTGGGTTGGTGGAGCTTTACAAGAAGCTAATTCTGAGCTAGACTTCCGCAACGAAGAGTTGAATCGAGCGTCCCGAATCATCAAGGACCTTGAAAATAGTGTCGAGAGGTCTAATGCCATGAATAAAGAAGCGAGGGAAGATTACGAGGCCCAGATTCTCAAACTAAGGACCACTCTAGAAGAGTATAAAGACTTTCTAGCCAAGGAGCAACTAGAGAAAGAAAAGATTCACCGAAGCTTCATGCGTGAGCAGTTCAACCTTGGAAGAGCTTGCGAGCAAATCAAGAACTTGAAGAGGGGAATCTATGACCAAGCCTATGTAGAATTGCAAAACAACTGTAGACATTGGGAGGAGCGTTGCCATGGATTCGAAGCTGCCATTTCTCAAAAGGACGAAATCATCCATAATCTCCAAGCCCTTTACGAAGAATGGAGGGACAAGAACACCAACATGACGATATTAACTAACTATGCCCTTCAAGACTTTCCCGACAAGTTGAAGGAGGCGGATCTGATCATGTGCCCAGATAATACCCCCAAAGAGGTCTACCACTTCATCAAGTTCTGTAAAAGAACAATGGCCGAACTCATCACCGACATTGAGGCTCTCCACAAGTCTCAAGGGGTCACTTTTAGGGTGGATATCAAGTTGGTTTATTTGCTTCCATTACTTGTATTTTACAACTTCTATGTATTGCAGCCTATTTTCCCTTCAAAGGATGAATGAAAGTTGTGATTTTTCTCTATTGTGTTTTCCTTTATTTATGATTGTGAACGTGAATCGTCAAGTAGGTTTTGCAATGAATAAACATGAATAACTAAAAAGAGCTTTGCTTTAACAAAAAAAATTCATGCATCATCAGTATCTTTTGAAACACAAAAACTTAAAAAACTCATCCATCCACCCTTTTTTCTAACCAGAACCACTCTCCAAAGCTGACTTTTCGATACGATACACGAGGACGTCGATAAGCTATCATGGAGAAACTTCAAGAGAACCAAGTTGTCCTTCAGGAAGAAGTATCCCAAATGCGGCAGTTGATGGAGACTATTCAAGAAGTCGCAAGAGGCCAAGAGGTTATGGCAAAAATGCAAGAAGAAATGAACCAACGTGCCAGTACTACCAATCCTCCTACCCCTCCAGCGGTCGAGACTCCGACTCCAGTTCCTCAAGTTGATCCTCCAATTAACATTAATGCACCCGGCGGTCTTCCAAACGACAATCCTCGTCCTCATGTTTTTGAGACAGACGACCAACACGATGCATTCTTCAGCCCAAGGGATGCTTCTTAGGATGACGCCTTCGGTTCAGCAACCAACGAGGTGGAGAGGAAGGTATAGGCTATCGAGGAAAAGCTCAAGGAAATGGTGAGTACTGATGTTTTGGGCCTTGATGCGGCAGAAATGTGCTTGGTTCCTGAGGTAATCATTCTGGCCAAGTTAAAAGTTCCGGACTTTGAAAAATATAATGGAAATAGCGACCCTAGGACACACATTAGGGCATACTTCCAAAAGATGGCTGCCTATTCTAGCGATGAACAACTTTTAATGCATTTTTCCAGGATTCCCTCAGCGGGGCATGTTTGGATTGGTACATGCAGTTTGAGGGCAACAATATTCACACATGGAGGTAAATGGTTGAGGCATTCCTCAAGCACTATCATTACAACACTGATATGGCACCTAATTGCACGCAATTGCAAAATCTAACTCAGAGGTGTGAGGATTCCTTCAAAGAGTATGCACAGCGGTGGAGGGAATTAGCTGCTAGGGTATAACCCCCATTGCTAGAAAGATAACTGGTAGACATGTTTATGGGAAACCTGCAAGGTCCATACCTTGATAGAATGGTAGGCAGCACGTCTTCGGGCTTTTCCGACCTAGTCTTAGCCGGTGAAAGAATAGAAAATATGATTAAAATGGGAAAGATCCAGAACTCTGCCAGTACTTCTAGTGCATCGAAGAAACCTTTTGTTCCCTACGGTAAAAAATGAGAAGGCGAGACCAATGTCGCCTACATCATTCGAACAAGAAATACCACTTATCCATAAGTAGCCTCCATAGCTCCCGTCCAACCAAGTCAACAACAACCATTTGCAATTTCTATTCAAACTCAACAACAACAACGGTATCAACAACAGCCGCAACATCAGCAACCACAGTATCAATAACAACAACAAAGGATGCGAAGGCCCGAGAGAAGATTTGACACAGTTCCCATGCCTTATAGCCATATTCTACCATATTTATTGAGGGGATCACTTGTACAACTAAGGGAGTTAGAAGCCCCACCAGCGGTTCTTCCTCCTGATTATGATGCAAATGCCCGCTGTGAACTTCATTTTGGCGCTCCTGGGCATTCGATCGAGAATTGTAAAGCATTAAAGTACAAGGTTCAAGATCTTATTGATTCTAAGGCAATCATGTTCTTCCCCAAGAGGCCGAATGTAAATAATAACCCGATGCCCCCTCACAACAATGCATCCGTGAATATGATAGAAGCTGACAATGGAATGAGATTGATGGCCTGTGTGGACGAGTTAAAAACACCACTCGTCAAGATCAAGAATGCTTTAATGAAGGATAATGCCTTTCCCATCTGTAGTAATGACTGTGAACACTGTCTGATTAACTCACAACAATGTAGAACATTGAAGTCTATCATACAATAATTAATGGACCAAGGGATATTGGTGGTAGACTTCCCATCCACAAAGGAAGATGTGTCTACCCTCGAGATACCATACGACGAAGTCCCTCCTCTGCAAATTCCATATGACTTCTCTCAGTTAACTCTGTCGACAAATCTTGTTACTCCAATCATAATAACAGTTCCCACACCATTCCCATATGTTGACACCAAGGCAGTCCCATGGATGTATGACACCTCAGTCTACATTCATGGTTAGAAGATTCAAGAAGAACCGTTAAAGTCTAGTGATCCAATGATCAATATCACCAGCACTAGCGGAATCACGAGAAATGGAAGGATATTTTCACCGACACCCACTCCAATTGGAACTATCAATCCTTCAACTTCAGACAAAGGCAAACAAATTGATGGTGCTCAGCAAAGACAAGACCCCACACCTTCCAATGAAGTAGACGAATTCTTACAAATTATCAAGAAGAGCGATGATCGAGTAGTTGATCAGCTTAACCAGACACCCTCGAAGATCTCAATGTTCTCTTTATTAATGTGCTCGGAGGCCCATAGGGATGCTTTGGTAAAATTTCCGAGGATAGCTCACGTACCGCAAGAGATATCTGTTTGTCAGTTTGAAGGAGTAGTTAACAATATCGCTACTAGCTTAAGCTTGGGTTACAATGATGAAGAGCTTCCCGCCGAGGGGAGGAATCATAACAAGGCTCTCCACATTTCTATTGAGTGTGTGGACACAGTCCTATCAAGAGTTTTGGTAGACATTGGGTCTTCCCTCAATGTGATGCCTAAGAGCTCCTTTGTTAAACTAACTGTTGAAGGACTCGTAATGAAGCCGAGTGAGCTTATAGTAAGAGCATTTGATGGGACTAGAAGGACTATAATCGGTGAGGTGAATTTGCCTACGAAGATTGGTCCCCATACTTTCCTTATCACTTTCTTCGTAATGGATATCTATCCATCCTACAGTTGTCTTCTTGGGAGGCCTTGGATCCATTCAGCTGGTGCAGTCACTTCAACGCTCCACCAAAAATTTAAATTCTTAGCTGATGATAAACTAGTTGTTGTCGAGGGTGAGGAGGACATTATGGTAAGTCATCTCGCATCTTTCCGATACGTTGAAGGAGAAGGGGAGATGAGGGAAATCCCATTCCAATCATTTGAAGTTATCAATGTTGAAATGGTTTGCCCAGCAAGGGATGAATCAAAAGAGGTCGAATCTCCAATGGCATCTCTTAAAGACGCTCTGACAATCATAAAGGATAGACATCCCCAAGGATGGGGAAGATTGCTTGAACTTTCTGCCAACAAGGACTGTACCAGTTTAGGATACAAATCCTAGAATTTGAAGAAGCCCGCGCCGATGGCTACCAAGGGATCAGTGCTCCCGCTATCCAAAAACTTCTCAAGTGCTGGTTACCTTGATGAAAACCGCATCTGTGCCGAGGAAGAAGAAGAAGAAGATGATGGGTTGATCTTCACAAAGACTGATGGAAATGGTGTCACCAAATGGATCGAGATTGAAATACCTAAAGTGACCTTGATTGAAATGTAATTCCCAATGTTGCTTTCCTTCCTTTTTATCAAAAGAACCCATGTCAATCCCAAGGCATGGGGGAATCATTTGTAGGGCCTCATCAAATTTCCTTATTAATCATTAATGAAAAAGGTTCATGTTCGTAATCAATTTTGAGATCCTTGCCTTTCATTTATTTATTTCACCTTTTTTAAATGGAATTTTTCTTTTAAAAAAAAAATTCAAATCATCCTTTCTTGTAGACTAATAAAAGCGTGGACCTTAAATCATACAGATCATCCTCGACAACCACCAATGACAATTCTGCTACGGTCTCATACGACTTTGACAACCCGATTAATCAAGCTGATGAAGAGTGTGAGGAAGAGGCCGAACTCCCAGAAGAATTGGTAAGTATGCTCAAACAGGAGGAAAAAGTCATCCAGCCGCACGAAGAATCAGTAGAAGTGATTAACTTTGGGACAAATGAGGAAGCGAAAGAAGACCGAGTCGGCTCCACTCTACAAGACGAGGTGAAGACAAAATAGATTGAGCTCTTGAAGGAATACAAAGATGTGTTTGCATGGTCATACCAAGATATGCCCGGCCTCGATACTGACATTATGGTCCACTATCTACCCCTTAAAGAAGAATGCCCTCCAGTAAAGCAAAAGCTACGAAGGACCCGTCCCGACATGGCTATGAAAATCAAGGAGGAGGTACAAAAGCAACTTAACGCCGGCTTCCTAGTGGTCTCCAATTATCCTTAATGGATAAATAACATTGTGCTTGTACCTAAGAAGGATAGAAAAGTAAGAATGTGCATAGATTATAGAGATCTAAATAAAGTAACTGCCAAAGATGACTTTCCACTGCCACACATTGACGTGCTAGTAGATAATACCGCTCATTTCTATGTTTTCTCTTTTATGGATGGTTTCTCCGGTTATAACCAGATCCGCATGGCTCAAGAAGATATGGAGAAAACCACTTTCATAACACCATGGGGAACCTTCTGCTACAAGGTGATGCCTTTTGGATTGAAGAACGCCGGCACCACATACCAACGAGCCATGGTCACTCTCTTTCACGATATAATCCATAAAGAGATTGAGGTCTACGTCGACGACATGATAGCCAAGTCTCAAACCGAAGAAGAACACCTTGTCAATCTAGAAAAGTTGTTTGAGAGGATGAGGAAATTCAAATTGAGGCTTAATCCAAACAAATGCACATTTTGGGTAAGATTCGGCAAATTGTTAGGTTTTATCGCCAGTTAACATGGCATCAATGTAGATCCCGAGAAAGTAAAGGCCATACAAGCTATGCCTGCACCCAAAACCGAGAAGGAAGTCCGAGGATTCCTAGGTAGATTGAACTACATTGCTAGGTTCATATCTCACCTCACTGCCACTTGTGATCCAATCTTCAAACTTCTTCGAAAGGATCAAGCCATCATTTGGAATGATGACTGCCAAGACGCATTTGAGAAAATAAAGGAATATTTGCAAGAACCTCCTGTGCTGATGCCTCATGTACCTGGTAGACCATTAATCATGTATCTCACCATTCTCGAAGGATCAATGGGTTGTGTCCTCGGCCAACATGACGAGACTGGTAGAAAAGAGCATGCAATATACTACTTGAGAAAGAAGTTTACTGATTACGAGAGTAGGTATTCGATGCTTGAAAAGACTTGTTGCGCACTAGCATGGGATGCCAAATGTTTAAGACAATACATGCTCACTCATACGACATTATGGATCTCTAAGATGGATCCTATCAAATACATCTTTGAGAAGCCGGCTCTAACCGGTAGAGTAGCCTGATGGCAAATGGCTTTAACCGAGTATGATATCCAACATGTCACTCAAAAGGCCATCAAAGGGAGTGTATTGTCTGATTATCTTGCACAACATATCTTGGAGGACTATCAGTCTATGCGTTTTGAATTCCCCGATGAGGATATCATGTTGATTAGGGATTGCAACATCCCCGGTCCCGAGGATGGACCCGAGCCTGGATCTCGATGGACCATGGTTTTTGATGGAGCTTCTAATGCTCATGGAAATGGCATTTGGGTAATAATCACTTCTCCAACTAATTTCCACCACCCCTTCACCGTCCGATTATGTTTTGAATGTACAAACAATATGGCCGAATACGAGGCTTGTATCTTTGGTATTGAAGTTGCTATCGATCTTAGAATCAAAATCCTGGAAGTCTATGGAGATTCAGCCTTGGTAATCAGCCAAGTCAAAGGAGATTGGGATACTAGAGATCATAAGCTCATTCCTTACAAAGAGCATGTCTTGAAACTAGTCCCATACTTCGATGAAATTACATTCCACCACATCCTCGAGAAGAGAATCAGCTAGCTGACACTTTCGAAACTTTGGCGTCCATGTTTAAAGTTAAGTGGAAGAATGAAGCGACGTCCTTTCACCTGAACTACTTAGACGAACCTGCTTACTGTCTGGAAACAGAAGACGAAACTGACGGTCATCCTTGGTTCTATGACATCATGAAATTCTTAGAGAACCAAGAGTATCCTGTGGACGCGTCCATCACCGGCAAGAAGTATCTTCGAAAACTGTCATCCAAATTCTTCTTAAGTGGAGGGGTATTATACAAGAGAAATCATGATTCGGTTTTGGTTAGATATGTGAACAAGCAAGAAGCAAACCAGATTATAATGGAAATTCATGAAGGATCCTTTGGGACGCATGCCAGTGGGAGCACTATGGTGAAGAAAATTTTAAGCGCCGGATACTACTGGATGACTATGGAGATTGACTGTCATCGCCACGTCCAAACCTGCCACAAGTGCCAGATTTACGCCGATAAGGTCCATGTGTCGCCAACGCCTCTCAATATCCTAACATCAACTTGGCCTTTCGCCATGTGGGGCATTGACGTGATCGGACACATAGAGCCAACTGCCTCGAACGGACACCGCTTCATCCTTGTAGCCATTGACTATTTCACAAAATGAGTAGAAGTATCCTCGTACGCCAACGTTACCAGACAAGTGGTGACTCGATTTCTCGAGAAATAAATCATCTACCGTTATGGGGTCCCCAACAAGATCATTACTGATAATGGATCTAACCTCAATAATAAAATGATGAAAGAGGTATGCCAAAATTTCAAGATCGACCACCATAACTCATCGCCTTATAGGCCTAAGATGAATGGCGTTGTTGAGCCAACTAACAAAAACATCAAGAAGATCGTGCAAAAGATGGTGGAAACCTACAAAGATTGGCACGAATGCTCCCATTCACATTACACGGCTATCGTACTTCCATACGCACTTCCACTGGGGCAAGTCCCTTCTCCCTTGTGTACGACATGGATTTAGTCTTACCGGTCGAAGTAGAGATTCCTTCCTTAAGGATTTTGACAGATGTTAAGCTTGATGAGTCTGAGTGGGTACAAGCTCGATTTGACCAACTAAACCTCATTGATGAGAAGCGCTTGGCAGCCATCTGCCATGGCCAACTCTATCAAAAGTGCATCAAGAGGGCACATGATAAAAAGGTTTTCCCCCGCAGCCTAAAGGCCGGAGACCTCGTATTGAAGAAGATTCTTCCAATCCATACTGACCCAAGGGGAAAATGGACACCAAACTACGAAGGTTCGTATGTGTAGCGGGGTATTCGTTACCATTAGAGATATTGACTAAATCCAAGGTAAACCATACAAATCGAGTCGCCATCGCACTTCTATTTATCCAAAGGAATGGTTAGAAAGCGAACAAAAACCTAAAAGTTTTAACAAAAACTAGTAAAAAAGAAACATAGATCTGGGTAAGGGGGTTGGTTATGTAATGGGAAGGTGTTAGGCACCCAAAACATCCTAGGTACTTCTAGGGAGCCCTTTTCATACTTGTTGCAAGGTTGTTGTTTTGTGAAAGTTTATTTGTGCAAACATGATTGAAGAGTTGAGAAGAGAATATACAAGTTTATTTACATTTTATGTTTGGATGGATAAACCCATTGCCTACATACCATCTTAAAAAAGATTAGGATCAAAACATTGTAGTTTGGGGTAAAAATCTCAAAATGAGTTGGTGAATTGATTGGTCCAAAAGCCTTAAGGTCTTTTGTTATCCAAGGGAGAACACTCAACCTAAAACCACAAATCCACCATGTGAGGATAGCTTCAACATGCTAGTGAGGGGTTAACCCTATAATAAGCATGGAAGACTCATTGTCCATGACTAAGGATATAGGTGAGGATTACATCTACCACAAGGATAACTCAAACCTAATAGCTAAAAGTTAGGGAAAATTTGATTAAGAAAGTGGCCATTGGAACCACAAAAAGACATTTGAATGGGTTATATTTACCAATTAGAAGTATATACGAAAATGGTCAAAGTTGACTTAAAGATTCAATTCAAAATACGTTTTATGAAAAGAAGGTTTGAAAATCAAAAGCCTAAGGCTTACGTTTCTAATGTTTGAAAACAATGGTTAAATGTTTGCACAAAAAGTTTTGGCTTGGGTTAGAATGGAGAGAAGAAGAAGAAGGGCTAAATCCTAAACATACAAGAGGTGAGGGGAAAGAGAACAAAACCACACAAGGAGTTCCTCTCTTGAGATCATAGGGATGATCCAAGTAGCTCTCATCCTTTGGTAAGCAATCTCACAAAGCATAAGCAATCATCAAACAAGCCTCTTAAGAGATCCTCAATGTATCTTGTGTCTTTCACTTTGAATGAACATGGCAATGGCCCTCCAGTTTGAGCTCTCATAGAATTCCCTAGCACAAAAGCACACACATCAAAAGTTTCATGAAGTAAACCAAGGATGGACAAGAGTGAGTTTAGATATTTGGTCCATATCCATCATTAAGGTCCTTTTACTCCAATTTTGCATAGGGAATGTCCTAGAATCTAAGTCCATTTCTCCATTCTTTGCATAGGGTATGTCCTAGAATCTAAGTCCACTTCTTTGCATTTGGTTCACAACAATCAAAACAAAACACAAGCATAAAAATATATACACAATTATGTGCTCAGTGAGCAAAAGGCAAATGGCATTAACATAAACATGTGCTCAAGTGAGCAAAGAGAAAAGCAAATGGATAATATGTGCAAGAATAGTAAATTGCATAAAAGTAAAGAGCAAAAAGTAAATGTTAGTTGTTAATGGTTAGTGTTAGTAGTTAGTGTGCCATAAGGCAAATTTAGCGCTATGTTAAGCAATCGTAATTGGACTTATGTAGAAGTCACAACTATCTGAGACCGGTCAAAAATAATGTAGGCAACAACACAAGTTAGAAGTCTTGATTAGTGAACCAAGTTCCAACAACTTGCCATGCCAAAAAAGAAAAGAGAATTGATCTTGTATTGGTTTAAGCCTTTTGCATGATTTAGAAAAAAAAATCTATCCTTAATGCAAAGCCATTCACTTGATCAATTGATCAAGATGAATTAGATTTGAATCAAGGAAGATTTAGTCTCCCTAATCAATGCTAACTTATCAACCTTCAACTCATTGATCAAAAAGGAAGAAGAAAAAGAAGAAGAAGATGAAGAATGGATAAGGAAATGGAAAGATCAAAATGCATAAGATGAAATAAGATGTACCAATCCATATGTATTGACCAACTGACATTGAAAGTCAAAGTCAAACAAAAAGAAAACAGAAATGAGATGGAGATTGGAGATCAAACAATGAGCATAATATTTTTGGCATTTTTGATATTAAAATAAACTTGAATTAAAAATAAAAGAAAGGTCAAACTTCCAAATTACTTCAAATCAACCTTGAAAGGTCCAAGTATTTTATCCCAAGTTCAACAAGGTCAAACAAAGTTTGACAAAAAATTTCAGCATTTTTAAAAGTCAGAAACTATTTTTAATCAATTAAAAATGAATAAAAATAACCTAATTGAACTAAAATCTCAAATAAATCTCAAATCAATTAAAAAACTTGATGAGAATATTTTTCATAGATTCATCATCATTCAAATAGGTTAGGAAAATATTTTTGTATTTTTTGAATGTAAAAAACTATTTAAAATGAATTAAAAACATCCAGAAAAGAGAAAATTCATAAAAAATATCAAATGACAAAATTAAAAATATTAACAATCAGAATCATAAACTAGAATTTATTTGGAGACTAATGCAATTGGTCCCATAATTTTTGGATTAAAAATGAGAGAGTTATGAATTTTTGAAATAAAAAGGAATTAAAGAAAATAAACCAGAAAATTGGAAATTCAAAAAAACCAGGAGCGTCAGATCTGAGCTCATTAATTGAGCTGGCATATCCTGCGCTCCAGATGCGCGCTCCCACCATACTCTTCAGTCAATGCGTGCACACCATGTATTTAAAAGAGTCAAATAAAACAAAGGCTGAGATTAGATCGTGCACATGAGATCCAAGGGCTGTGGTTTGATCTGGCATTGGGACGGGCACCGGAGCCACCTTCTTCTCCGGTGAGCCTCATAATTCCGGCCAGAGTTGCAGGTTGTCATACGTTCCCCAATTTGCACGATCCTTATACCAAAATGAAGCTGGGGTGATGTACATCACCCCTGTAACCTTGAATCACACTCAAGATTCCTATAGATTGAAAAATCTGAGATGGAAGATTCAGGTATAAAAAATGCATATCAAAGAAAAACGAAATTGAAGCTACCATTAGCTTGCCTCTCAAGTGAGGACTTCAGAAAACACTTTGGCCAGGAAAATAGATCAATATATGATGAGTTTCGAAGAGAATACCAGTTGAAGAGCACACTTGAATTCTGGAAATTTGAGCTTGATTCTTTGCTTTCTTTTCCAAAACAGAAGATCAATGAGCTGAATGATGAAGGTTTAGAAGCTTTAGATCCAAGGATTCAACCAGATGTAGTTGAATTTTGGATCTGAAAAATTTGAAAGAAAGTGAGATAACTTCTTTGGTAATGGTTATGGATTTAGTTGTGCAGCATCTCAGGCGCCATTAGGTTGAGAATTGAATGAAGAGGAACATGTATTTATAGCTGAGCTTGAAGCAATGCAAGGCAATACTCGTGTGCATGAGAATTGGGTCCTCCATGCATGGGCCTGTACAGGCGCATGTGAGGCCCAAAAGCTGATGCAAATGAATGCTGAACACAAACCAAGTTGAATTGGACGTGTAATTTGAAGGGCATTTGCTTGTGTATCAAGATTTCATGTGAATTCCATATTTGGACCTAAATGTTCCCTTCTTCGAAAGTCCCATTTGGAAAATCCAAACATAGGCATGTGAGTAATGGTTGGAAAGGTTTTGATGTAAGGAACAATTGTTATGTTGGGAAAAAGTCCATTTGAAGTGTCGAAATTGGTGAATTTGGAGTTTAAAGTGCAAGGTGCAAAACATGTCAAGGCAAAGTTTCTAAATTTGGCCAATGTTCAAGCCCCTCTGTTTCAATGATGCAAGCCTGAAATGAAAAAACCTCCAACATAAAAGTTGTAGATCTTTTCAAGACAATCAAAATGGACTTAAATTTTGAATCATTTGTATTTTTGATGAAAGAGTTATGGGCACTTGAAGTTGGACTTTTTTGCCTTTTAATGCATTTGGCCCAAAATGACCTAAAATGTCTTGCATTATCACCTGTATTTCCTTTGAGATTTTGAAATTTTGTTCAACATAACATTTGAATTAGACATCGTAATATTTCCAATGCATTTGATCCCACCTCCAAATCATAAAAAATGAATGAGTTATGTCCTTGGGAAGTTGACCCAAAATTAGGGTTTCAGTTAAAATGACCTATAATGTCTTGGAATGGGAGATGACCTTCCAAGATTTAAATCATTTTTTGATGAACATGAAAGTTGTTCATATTGTCCTTAATAACATTGTTTCTTTTGGAACCATCTCCATTTGACCAACACATAAAACGTTAGGTCTCAGTGCATTTCAAAAATAGTTAGATGAATTGACTGATCAACTTCTCAAGTCCATGACTCATATCTTGATGAATTGATGATTGAGGGCACTCAAATAAGTTCAGATATGCATGAAATGATGGATTAAAGAACTTCCCTTGATTTTACTTGATCACGGGCTGAGGTTGCTTCAAGAGCAATGCAATGTGGTGCACAGATGAATTAGGGTTTCCTTGGGGCACAAACCTCAAACCCTTTGACTTACTTTTATCAAAATGATGAATTGAGATGCTAGGGAGGCATATTTGATGGATGAGAGCTTTGGGAAGCATTATCATGCTTGCTATCATCTCCTCTTGACCTTATCATTGCACAAAGGATCTCCTTGAAGCTCTTGACCTGGTGATTGCTCAAGCTACAAACAAAAGATGTTAGTGACATATTTTTGTGCTTTTTGGTTAGCAAACAAAATAAGAAAAGCAATGATATACAATTCAAGCATGCTTGGTGATCTCAAAGCACTCACAAGAAGTCCCACCCTAAGGCAAAGGGAACCAAGATGCTTATGATCCTTGAGGCAATGCAAATGCAATGTTATGATGTCATGAGGGATCTTTGGGACAAAATTGGGGTCTTACAGTATGATGTAAGAAAGGTTTTCTCCGGAGGAGCCATGATCCTTGCAACCATGGATGGTGAAGATCTTCCATCCCCGGTGAATGCAGATGCAGTCAAAAAATACTATGCTTAAAAAAATATAGCCTAATATGTTGAAAACCCGAAAGGGAAACTCATGCAAAAATGGGTATCCTGGTAGACTGAAGACCCGAAAGGGCGGTCTAGGCAAAAATTAGGGATTTAATAAGAGCAAGAGGTTTCGTCGTGCAATGAATCCTTCTTCATTCCTTGGCGGGTCAATTATGTGGGTCCCCAGCAAGTCAATCCTATCACCCTCCTTCAAAAAAGCAAGATCAAAGGGTGACCAAAGGCATAGAGGCTATATCAGAGTTGGAATTTGATGGAAACCCGAGATGTTTCATTGCCATTACAATTATCATTTTCTTTTCGCAATCACCTCTTTTAGGAATTGCCTCCTTTGTACAAAATCCCCATTTTTGGGGGCACCACTTATCAATAAAATCAGTTCCCTCACATGTGTTCCATATTTTTTACTTTTCTTGCTTTGTCTGTGAAATATGAGTTTTTGCCTAAATAATATTACATTGGAAATTTTCGATTAAAAGACCCTTTTCAAAAAAAACTATAAGGGAGAAAACATCGAATTACATTTCTTTCCTAAATTTGCTAAAGGTAACCAAAACACATTTGGAATTTCCAACCCGGGGTTCCACACAGTCCCTTGGACTTGGCTAATCATTCTCCCCTCAGTAGGAATTCTCAAACATTACATTCAGCGCTTGCTCGGACGTCGAGCTCCAATTTATTAAATGTCAAAAAGCTAGTACACTTCCCTCAATCACCTTTTTTAAGCCCAATCACCATTGACATTCCCCAAATACACTCCTCCGCAAAGCCCAAACATACTTGGCATAACTTGCAAACCCTGCATTTCATATATTCCTCAGGAAATCCCAAACATGCATTGACATACATAACATCACATCATAAGTATCTCCTTAACTTACTCAAATTAACTCGTCAAAGTTCGGAATTTTCCAACTGTTGTTAGGAATTTTCCCCAATAAAATCAATGTTCACCCTCAAAACATTTCCCAAGCACAACCACACGTTCCAGCCGTTGTTGGGAATCGTCACTAAGCTGTTTCGTTTCATTGTCAAGTTTCCCCAGAGGAGTCAGGCATTCTAGTCATTGTTGAGAAATATCATTATACTTCTTCTATCCCTAGAAAGTCATCAATATATTTTCCCCGTAGAGTCTGGTATTCTTAGCCGTTGTTAAGAATCATCACTGAATTCTCATTTTTTAGACTAGAGGCCTTTTGGGCTCACTCCCCAAGCTGAGTCAGACATTCATAGCCGAGAATCATTCTTGAATTCATCTTCTCTAGTAGATGTCAGGTATTCCAGCCATTTCTAGGAATCATCACTTGAGATCTGTATTCTCCTCAGCAGAGTCGGGTATTCTAGTCGTTGCTAAGAATCATCATTGAACTGTTTGATCTTTTCTAGCCATCGCTAAGGATCATCACTGTACCGTCATGAAGTTGTATCTCTAGTCGAATCGAGTATTCTAGCCGTTGCTAAGAATCACCATTGAATAACCCCTTTTCCCTCAAGAGTCGGGTATTATAGTTGTCTCTAGGAATCGTCACCGTACCTTGTCTTTTCTCCCCAACCGGTTTAAATGGTACAGCCGTCGCCAGGCATCATCATTTTAAATCATTTATCATCCCCACTAAGTCAGGTATCCTAGCCATTGCTAAGAATCATCACTGAATTCGTTTGTTTGACCCCCAATACATGTTAGGTGTTCCAGTCGTTGCTAAGAAACACCATGTTATTTTTCCCCGTCCGTTGCTAGGAACAGTCACCATTATTATCATTCCCTAGTGAAGTTTTATTCCCTTAATTTTTTTCTTGAGATTTTTACATCAAAGTTCTCTCATTAAGAAGATACTTAGGGTGCATACATCATATTGCATGCATAATCCTCACAACCACACATAATCCCCAACCAATTCTAACATTCTCCGACAGGTAAATTTCTGGTTACTCCCATTAGTATTTAATTCTCTCTTACCTTAAACACATTGGAAACCGTCGCCGACCATATATTCAGTTCCGAGAAAATTAAATAGGGGCAATTGTCAGACCCTAAAATTCATCCTACCCCGAAACAACTTTCATCAGATCTATGATCCTATTACACATACATTTATTCATTTCTCCATCACCATAATTATATTAACATTCATAACCAAAGGCATATTGCATGGGCTCAAGGCATGAATTTAAAAAAAAAAATTAAAAAAGGGAAATCGGTTTACCCAATTAGGTAAATCGATTTCCCTTGCGCAGACACCAAAAATAAGCCTTTTTTTTTCACAAAGGGTATTTGGTTCCCCCCAATTTCCCACTTGCTTTCCCTATAAATAGATGCAATATTCCCCCTCATTTTTAATTCTTTGTAGCCCCCAAAAATTCTAAAAAAATATCATCCAACCCCTCTTCTCCAAACCTAAATCAAAACAAAAAAAAACCTTTCTCTCCCAAAAGTCACCACCACCAACTTTTTTCCATTTTCATATGTTTTTCCTCAAAATTTCTCACTCTCTAACATTCATAACTCAACCCCTTTACTAAGCTTTCACCACAAATATTTTCTTCCCAAACCCATTGCTTCACATTGAAGCTCAACGCCATTTCTACCTAGCTTTTTTCACATTTTGTGGGTAATGATTTTAACTTAAACTTTTTAACTTTTTGGTTCTTTCTTTTAATTAAAAATGGTTGCTTGATCTTGGTTGGTCTTTTGAGATGGTTTAGATTCAAGCTTGCAAAAAATGATTGACTTTGGTTTACTATTTTTTTTTAAAGATTATTTACTCTTACTATCTTTTTGTTCATCTTTTTGTGGTTGCTTTGTGTGTGTTATCATTTTCTTTTAATGAGGACTTGTTGTTGTACTTGTTTGGTTGATAAGGTCTATTAGATCATGACCATGGTTGTTTAGAGTTGATTAAATCTTCAATGTTTTAAACCTATCTATGATTGATCAATAAATCATTCATGACACTTTGAGGCATTGATAGATTGCCTCTATTTTAACCATATTTGGGTCATTTGATGCTTAGATGAAACAATGTCTTTACATTAACTTCCTAATCCATTTACTTATTGTTACTAACTACTAATTACTAACTCCTAACATTTATATTATTGCATTTTAATTCCTTGCAATTTATTTTATTCTTCATTTTATTTCATTTATTTTATGTTTATGTTCACTAACTACCTACTTCTAACATTTATATTATTGCATTTTATCTTTTTGCAATTTATTTTATTGTTCATTTTATTTTAAGCATTTTATGTTTATGTTTATTGTTATCAAACTATATCATTTACACTATGATAATTTATTTACTACCTTATTATCTTGTTAAATAAAAGAGGAATAAAAACAATAGAAAGAGAACAAATCACTTTTTTAAAATATTAATAGATGGATTTAAGGTTGCATAACTTTCTTTGTTACAAATCTATTGTTAGTTGATTTTTTAATCATCTTCAATACTTTGCATCCATGATAAACTATCCCTTAATGTGTCATATTTTAAGTCTCTTTGGCCTAGGTAAATAGTCTAAAAAAAATATTCATTTTTGTACATGTTACTAACCACTAATTATACTTCATTAATTTTGTTTACCATTAACCTTTGTTATTGTGATTTTGGTATTATTGACTTATTATTTGTTTTATATCATTTATATTCACTAACCATTATTATTGTGATATTGTTTCTTTATCGTGTAATTTACTTTTATGTCATTACCTTTAAATTTACATTAAAGTACTCATCATCATCATCATTGTACAAATTCATCATGCATGTTTATTTACTTGTTATTTATTTTATTGTCATCAAATATTAAAAATAACAAAAACATGATAAAATGATAAGACAAAA
The DNA here is from genome assembly GCF_024323335.1 of Lathyrus oleraceus. Taxonomy (NCBI): domain Eukaryota; kingdom Viridiplantae; phylum Streptophyta; class Magnoliopsida; order Fabales; family Fabaceae; genus Lathyrus; species Lathyrus oleraceus. Next base: position 295,054,460 of record NC_066584.1, read on the forward strand.
ATATTCATTCCACTCTTAATCAACTTGGACTTAGAGGATTTCATTTTAGGACCCTTGCTTGGAGCCCTTTCCCTTATCTTTGTGATACTTTGTAAATGTTGGATTTTATTTGTAACTTACATTCATGTTGTAAGAATGACATCATGGCACCATCTTAGGGGGAGATGTTTGTAAGACCATTATCCTTTGTTTAGCTTAGGTCACCTTTACACACAAAAGGCTTTCTCTTGGGCTACATTACAATGGGAACCTTTAATTTCTTGTTGGTTACTTTGCTTTTATGTTGCATAAGTCAAATTTCATAATCAAAATAAAATAAACCCTTGATTCAACGTCAAGTGGCATTTTCTTAGCCAAATTTAAAAATACTTAATAATTACGATTATTATTGTGTGCCACAAGCCTTAAGTGGTGGAGAATGAGTGAGAATGGAGCATTTCTACCCTTACTCTGATTATTTTGGACGCAAGACGTTTGGCTTCTTGTCTAGAATAATGACCTCCGCCCATAGACTTTAGTACAATATAATCACTAACACTCATTTCATAAAACCCTTATTCAAGGTAAAAATAATACAACTCATCAAACTCATTTTTGTGCCTTAGGGCATCATCCCGAAAACCCTTTTTTCAAAGGTAAAATCAACCAACACATAAACATTTTCTACTCCGAACTATGGAGCTCTAATTCCTCATCCTCGAATGAGTGATACGTAGGCACAGGGGCCCCAAATCTTTGGCGAGCACTATAATAACAAAAACACCCCCCTTTTTCACACATTCTTTTGAAAATAAAACAAAGATAGATAAATCTCATGTATGTAAAACAACCCAAATGGTTCCCATGGAGTACCATGGACGTAAGGGGTGCTAATACCTTCCCCTTACGTAACCGACTTCCAAACCCAAATCTCGGTTGTGAGACCGATTCCTTGTTCTCTTTTAGCGCTTCCCGTGCACGTCTCCTTTCCGAGGGTTTTATCAACTATTTCCCCCCTCCTATCTGATAGAGGTAAACTAAATAAAATTTGATGGCGACTCTTCTGACTTTTCCTCTCTTTGGCATCTATTTAGTCCCAGTTTCGTTATCGTGAAATCTCGGTAGCGACAGGCCCATAAACATTTATCCTGTTACGCAGGATGGGAAAATTCCATCTAGGTCACTCATGTCCCTCAGCATGCTTTGTGGAGTACCCATCAACTGTCTTTATGGTCATCCAGTTACGGACAATGTTTGATCAACAATAAGGCACTTGACTCTACATCTAGGGTCCATAGTGGTTTCAGGTCGAAGGGTGGTATACACCATTATCACTATGAGAATAACTTATGACATTTTGCATAACATTCTATATAGTATTCTCATAGCGGGTCAATCCAGTATAAATATTACTCTTAATATTCATACCTATGTTTAAGACTTGATAACTCCTTATCCATGATCCATGAGATGTGATCATCAGTCTATATACATAATAGTCTTAATGCTTTAATGTTATCCCACTTCACAATAAAGCTCAACTACAGATACTTTAAGAATAGTGTCCTTATGTTTAATGTGATCTCATTATTAAGTCACACTTGATACATTAAATGGACTAGCTATTCTAGGGACTTTATTAAACAAACATAATAAAGAAAAAACCTTTTATTATTAATAAAAAATTCGATACAAGTACCAAAAGTATTGACCTCTAGGGCTTACACCAACAGTTTTCCCACTCTTTTTCCTCTTTCTCAAAGGTGGAAATTCGCTCTACTCGACCCCCTCATCCTTAAATACTATCACAGTTTCACGCCCAACCCTCTTATTCTTTCCAAGACTAGAAGTTATGGCATTAACTTTGTTTTCCCCTTCATGCCCATCATTGGCATCAACAATTTTGATAGTTATGCTCATTTGATGTTTTGGAGGGATGGGAGGAGAAGATTGCAGACTATCGTCACTGATGTCAAACTCACTCTCTTTCTGAGGAGATTAATAAAGTGAATAAAAGTAGAGTATAAGGTACAAACCAGAACTTCCTCGTCGGAAGAATCGTCGATATCATCATCTAGTTGTTTTCCCTTGATGGTCGTACAACAGTATAGGTCTTTGTTGTCTTTCGACCCTGGAGGAACAAAACGGATTAAGCCGTTGACGAGAAAAAACTAAAGAGAGAGAATTTTCAAAATCATTTTTACCTGTGAAGTTCTTCTAATGTTGGTGCCTTGAGAGCCAGTAGTCAACACCCTTGGATTGGAGAGAATTCCTATAAAGGGTAAACAAAAAAGAATTAAAATCCAAGAGGAATTAAGTCAAGAAAATGTGAGTATCACTTCAAAGCTAGTCGACAAAGATTACCTTGGTTCCTCAGGAAAGAGAAAGCATCGACCAAGCGTTGCACCATGAGCGTGTGATATGGCACATTGGTGTAATACCAGTTGTCAAACTCTTAGGTGTAGTGATAAGAGAGGGAATTCTGAAGGAATCGATGAAAACCTCTTTCCTTTTGCAAAATAAGTGGCACCTTTTAAGCCATTTTTCGTTGGGTGTATCGGTGGAGAATAAAAAATCCTCTCCTCGAGGAACTAATATTTTAGGGGTAGTTGGCTCAAACCAAACTGTCTGATTTCCAAGTTTGACTGGTAAGGAGCAACCCTTAGTCCTGACTTAGAAAAGGTAAGCCTCAACCACAAAGTTATAGGATTGAAGCATGTGTGTAAAGTATCATGTATATCTTTCTCTTCTTCTCAAGACGGATTGGGAAATGGTTTCCTGAACCATTCAAGACCACACTGTCGACTGGAAAATGGTGCCATCATCAAAGTGAACGTCTTGCACCCGTAGAACATTTGGAAGTAACTCTAAAATACCTCTAAAGACATAGCCTTGCCATCGTCGGGAATAAGTTGGGAAAGCCTTGGACCTTCGAATCCCACCTCTTAGCTAGGAGCAACTATGGTATTGAGGGAAGGCTCAAAAGTGGCATTGAGACACAATTGAAGAAGCCAGATAGGGCCACCTATCTGAAGGCTATTAAGGTTCATCCTTTTCTTAAAGTGTTGGGAGGCTAACTCTAGAGATTCATACCGGCCACAAAGAACTAATATGTTAAGGAATATTTTTCTCCCTTCATGAAGTTGGATGGCTAAACATACATACTTCTTTTCCACCTAAACAGATCGAGCATAGAAAACATACTTGTAAATCCATTAAGTCAGGAAAACAATATGTTCTTGAGATCCTACTTGATCTGTCGAACCCTAGTGATGTTCTATGAAGAAGTTGTATGAAATTCTATTGAAGGTAAGCCCGTGCTTTATTTTTGGCTTGGTTGAAGGCTCAAAGGCCTCCAGTTGGTTAAAGGCTAACAATAGAAGCAAAGTCGAAGAGTGTGGGAGTTATCATGCCACAAGGAAGGTGAAACATGCTGGTCGAGGTATCCTAGAAGCACATGGTTGTAATGAGCATGTGAGAGTTGTATTTGGGATCAACTCATGATAGTTGAATTAGGTCAAAGATGCCCAAATCCCTCCAAAAATGTTTCTTCTTCTCTTGGACCCTCTCAATCATTTGATGTAATCAACATCCTCAGTAGGAGTAAAAGAACGGAAGATCATATGCTTAAAGAAGTTGAAATCAAAGGTAGGGAAGAAATCTTTCAGCATTTTGGGTTTCTTGTTGCTCCTAGCGAGAGGACCCATGAATGCATGAACGATACCTGCAATAGAGTAGGGGATTAAAGAAGCACAATACCAGTGGTTTCTTCTTCCATCCTCCATGGTAGGTTTAGGAATGTAGGTGTGGTTGTTCTAGTAGAATGGTGCATCACTGACAACAACAAAAGGAGAATGTGACTGAACTTTTGGAGCCATTGTTGATTCCAAAGGTTTCTTGAGAAGAAGCATAGTTAAGAAGAAGAAAAATAATAGAAAAACTCTCTCAAGGCTTATTTTTTACTCGCGTTATAGAATGATGGAAATGGTGAAAGAGAAAAGGGTGTTGAGGGAGAACATGTTAACTACCCAAAGGAGGAATACAATTAAATTTTTTCCCTCCAAATGATTTTGGACACGTAGCACACTCAAGTCGATAGTTGGCCCTAAAAGGAATTAAAAGAGTTTGTCTTGATTTCATTATTAATGAATCTCCTAGGAAATAGGGAGTGATCATGCTCAATCGCACGGACGTATCTGACATGATGTTTTGGTATAAATAGGTCATAATGACCAAGGAATAATAATTAATAGTAAGACGGTTTGTATGTGACGTATGCAGACTCAAAAACACAGTGTCGAGGGTTACAAAAATGCCACCTTTCTTCCATCTGACCATATGATCGAAAGTGTCATTTGGGGGGGGGGGGGGGGAGGCATCTGTTATCCTGGAATTTCTACTTTGAGAAAAGTCAACTTAATGTTGCATTGGGAAAATGCTAAGTTTTAACATTGATTAACATAAGTCGACAAAAATGAGTACATCGATATGAGTGTTCCGACTGGCACTTGAACTATGGTTTGGAAGAATATCAAGAGAAGATCTTGAGATATGATTTGGAGAAGTCTCAGGAACAAACATGAGTGATCACTCGATACCATGTCAAGGTCGAAGTGTTTGACGAGTTACAAAGACTTATAAAATTGAGGAAACCAAAGACCGAAGAAGGGACTTAGCGCTATCAACAACTACCTCCGGCGAGTAAGAAATTACTAGTCTCTAAGAGAAGTTAAGAACATGGGATACCGCTTTTAATCATTTTTCAAGTACTGACAACATGCCAGTGTATCAGAAGATTAAGTTGCATGTCTTTGAAGACGTGTTAATTCTTTAGGAGTGAATTGTCGGAGATAGTTATCTTTAGTTTAGTATATATAGTAGTTTCATTTGTTGTATTCAAGGTTATAAAAATTCATATAATTTATGTATAGAACTACAGTATCGAAGCTAAAGTGTGAAATAATTTGTGAGTTTGTGTCCTTTTTATTGTATTATCTTTATGTTTCCTTAAGTGAAACATTTTTAGTTAATGTCATTTACTGCATTTATTTAATATTGTTTATTGCAAGGATATTTTACTTTAATTCAAGCTTTGTTGCTTTTAAAGTTTGTTTTTATCCTATCTCCACACAAACATTCATAATCACTTTATGTACATATTTTCTTGTAGATTTTTCGAGTTAATATCACAGACTTTTAAACTCATGATTGTTCGCTAAAAACACATCCGAACAATGACACATCTATTGTTTATTTCTAGAATACCGATATTACTTGGTTCGCCATCAATCAAAAATCAAATTTTAGGAATTCGAAAGTGATAGTAGAGTCAAAGTTAATGTATGGTCTAATCTTACAAATTATTTATCAAAATATATTTGATTTTTTGAAAACAGTCGTGTCAAATTTTTCCAATAAAAATTTTGAGATGGCGAAGATATTGAAAATATGTTTGTTACTTAAGAAACATTTGGGTTCAATTATATTGATTTTATATATCTTACTTGATCAATTTCAATAATCACATTTATTTGACCAATCTCAAGTGTCTCAAATATTGCATCAAACTCAAGCTTAATTAACAGTTGTGGTGTTTCTCAAAGAAGATGTTGACATGAGGAGAGAAGAATTCAGTGAAAAAAAATGAGGCTCGGACCTATCACTTGTATTACTTGTTCAGAGATGAAAACTATGTTGGTGATATTGACTTTTAGGATAATGATCAATAATCATTTCTTGTAACATATGCATTCTTTGTCTGAAGTTTACAAGGTCGTAAACCTATTGGGTGTCTAATGTAAAAGCTTTCCAATGGTATCTAACAACGGATATTGACATACATGTCAAGGGGATGTAATTTTCTACAATAGAAATATTCGTATGGAAAAAAAGGTTGTTGAAACAACACACGAATTATAACTGAAATGGATGCCATACTAAACTACAAAGAAAATGCAAAATGTGTCGTCTTAGTGGTCAATCATACAGGAAAGTGTTATCCCAATGTTAAAACAAATTCTAATTAAAATATTATTTCGTTGATATATTAGGTACAAACTTTATATATATAAATAATAACTCCAGGTTACAACAAAACAAAACAACAACACTAACAACAAATTAAAATCATAAAAATGTTTAAAATACCTAAAATACTAAAAGAATTATAAAAATTCATCTCTATTATTTGTAGAATTCCACATAATATATTTCACATCTTAATTGTCGCGGTTGGAAAAATACAGAGTCACCATCATCCTTTATTTGTTTCTAATGAACGGGAAAACAATGATAAAACCTAATAGATAAGGGTGAGAGACTAAGGTCCGAGAGTCGATTTAGTAAGGGGAACACATTAGGCGCCCCTCATTTCTATTGTACCCAATGGAATCCTCCTCTAAATCTAACGTAATGTATTTGGCTAAGGAAAGTTCACTTCTACTATACATTCTTGCTTTATTTGTTTATTTACATCGGATATGTTGCTAAGGGAAAAATATTAAAAAGGGACAAAGAAGATATTTTTGATTATTGTACTCGCTAGAAGTTACGACTCCATGCCTACGTACCCTCATTTTTAATGAAGGATCAAAGTATCGTAGTTGTTTTAAAAAATGTTTGTTTGTTTTATTGATTTTAGATCTTAAAAAGTTCTCAACGCATCAGGGGTAGAGAGATGTTTGATTTGAAAATTCCTCAATGCACAAGGGCCGAGGATTTAGGATTTGAATGTGTGGAGTTGATTTATTTGACTTGTTAATTGCAAAAGGTTATAGTTAATTTGATTTAAAAATTAGATTAGATGTTATGTATACATAATTGTTTTAGCCAAATAAGAAAAATATTAAACAAATTAATTATGAAAGATATTAATGTTATATTTTTATGTCCCTTAACTCTAACTATTGATATTAATTTAGGCTACGTGAAACCCTACACTTATTCTAGAAATTAATCATATTTCTATCCTAAAATGATCTTAGTTAATCCTACTTAATAATTATTAACTAATTAATATATTTTTTTGTTCTTAATTAAATATTTAATTATACTTTTTTTATGTATTTTTTTATGATGTTTCTCCTAATAATAAAACATAATTTATTTATAATTTATTCTTATCAACCTAATTATTTTCTAATTATGCTAATTAATTACTTAATAACTAATTAATAATCCTAACTAATAATGGAAAATAATATAAAATAAATTCATTAAATAAATTTAGAAGGGGGTGTAAATTGAGTTACATAAGCAATGGGCCAAATACAGGGGTGTATGAATAGCAACAGATATAAGCATATTTGCTTGTTGAGGCTCACGATGGCGGGAGTCCATAGAGGGGGAAAGTAAACTGTTGACTCTCTCTAAACATCTTGATCAAGATCAGATGGATTATTTGAGGAGAAACCTCAGTCTATGATTAGGATTACTAGTCAAAGTACACTAAAGTGACGACTATGATGTGAAGTCAATCTTGGCCTAGGGTAGACGTGTGCATATGGAGACGACTCAGTGTCAACCTATTGCATGACCATCAAGGGGCCACATGTTTGTGAGATGAATGCTAAGGGAAAGGGTATAAGACCCTGGTCCCTTCTAGAATGGATCATTTGCGATCCCCATTTCTCTCTCTTCTCTCTCTTTCTCTCTATATTCTCTCTACCTCCCTTCATCGATCAAACATCAACCACCCTTCTTACAACCATAGACCATCGTGAAAAAAACTCAACTCCGGTTGAAATTCAACCGGAGTTCATCCTATTTCCAGGAAACCCCAACCCAACCTTCAACTTTCGGGTTCCCAGATAAACCTTAAGTCCAAACCATAAGAACCATAGTCCCTTCATGTTGCCTATATAAACCATAGGGTTCATCATGTGAACCCTAACCCTAATTACAAAGAACCCTAACCCTGAAGAAGATGAGTCTTCATCTTCTTCCTTTGGCCAAACCCAAGCCTAACCCATATTACACCTAAATTTACCCAGAAGTTAATCAAACATACATCAAATCATAGATCTTGATCCCCCAACCTTAATTAACCACCAAAACAAACAAATCAAACACCAAACATCATAAACTCTAAATCCTTTTATTTCGAACCCTAATCCTATTCAACAATACAAACCAAATGTTGATATCAAATATCAAGCATAGACATTCAACAATGATCAAGGCAAAGTTTAAAGGTATCAACCCTCATTGACGAGACTTTCTCTGGTAAAGTTAATATCCTCGATTTAATATCTTTTCTTTTTGTAATCCCTATGGTCCTCTCTTGTTCTTCTTCTGAACTCTTTTATTTCTTCTGTGTGAGGTATTGATGGTGTGGTGGATGAGGCTGAGCTCAGAGGAATTAGGGTTTCAATGTGAAACCCTAATTACTACACAAATAGAGCTTTAAGTGAAGGTTTTGGGATTCACATAAATAAGTAGTTCTTTGGGTTTTTTCTCTTATTTTTTCCTCAATTCATATAATTTATAGATTAAATTAGGTATTAGTAGTTTAATTAGATTGATTGTTTTAGGAAGTTTTGTGTCTGATTGATCGTAATAGGAAATATTCAATTTTGATTGATATTGTAATTGATTTAAATTAGATATTTGATTAGATTTGGGATTTGATCTAACTTAGGGTTTTTGAAGTCTGATGTATTTGGTCCAATTTTCTTGTAATTTGTACTATGTAATGAATATGTGAAAGAAAATGGAAGGTTCTGATTAATTTGAATTGCAGACTCTTTGATCCATTTTCATTTCTCACTGCACATAAGTTAAGGTTTGGAGGAATTGGGGATGAACCCAGGTCATGAGTTTGACCCGGTTCAGTGATGGGCCTGAGTCATTCGTTTGACCCAGTTGGGTGATGGGCTTGGAATGAGTTAGTTTGGATTTAAACAAATGACCATTAAAATAATAATTAAAAACAAATCATCACGACTAATTAGTCAATACCACTAACTTAATAAATTGACTAATAAAATGGTTATCTAATTAATTTAATTAACAATATTAATATAATCTAATTAATTTACTTAATAGTATAAATTAATATAGTCTAATTGATTTAATCAATCAAAATATAATTAATTTAATTAATAATATAAGTTAATCAATGTCTACTTAATTTAATAATATAAAATAATAATATTATTCTACCTTTAGTGAAGACCCTTAAATTATCATCTCCTAATCACTATTTCTTACTAAATAAAGTTTTTAAAGACTAATAGCCAAATATTGTAACAAATTGTAATGCTAAACTAACTCCTAGAATGTCCTAAAATAGAAATTAATCATGAAGGAATCAGAGACTCAAAATGTCAAAATGGTTCCCCTTTGACTTTTTAGGTCATTCGGGTTGACCAGATGACTTATATCGGCTCTATATATGTTAGTGATCTAGATTCTAAGCTAGGAGGAGGGTGGTCAAAATTTGGAGGTACGATAGCTGCCCCTATTTAATTAGCTTCAAACTGGGAGGAGGATGATAGTGAGTCTTTATCCTCTCGGGGAGTAGATGATAAATATAAATAGGGACCCTAATTTTAACCACATAGTTAGTAGATTCTAGGGGTGAGCAAGGATTGAACAATCCTTGATGCTTCGCTGGTATCCAAACCAATCTTTGATGGAACTATAGTGATACTTCATTGACTAATTTCATCCCATCCGGGTGAACTTACATACGATTTCTATGATCATCTGATCACTTTATCGAAATCGGGCAGGACACTGACAATCCTTCGGTCGCTGCACTTCTTACGATCATTCTATGAACTTGGTAGGACTCTGACAATCTTCCGGTCATTTGTAATTCCTATGATCATCCGATAATTTAGAATCTTGGTAGGACTCTGACGATCCTCCGGCCATTGAAATTCTTATGATCACATGATCATTTGGAATCTTGGTACGACTTTGACGATCGTCCGATTGTTGCAATTCCTATGATCATCCGATCATTTGGAATCTTGGTAGGACTCTGACGATCCTCTGGTCGTTGTTTGATGAAACCTTGTGTATTTGATGGAACTTATATTGTGTGTGGGATAGGTTACCAAGCTAGATATGTGAGAGATGAACACCTATTCACTGGTTGATAACAATCATTCAGGATGATCGATTTACTGGATATGTTTTTGTGAATACTCTCGGCGAGTAAGATTGATGGTGAAATCATTTGTTAAAAGGTTATGTGGACATGTTACTTACTAGGGACGTCCAATAAGTATTCCTATTTGGGACTTGTACTAGTATAGCTGGAGATTGGACTCCTAAGAATGATGTATGTGTTTATGCATGATGCATTTATCCGGGTTGATGCCTATTTCATGATATGTGTGATGAATATGCGATTTTACGGGAATCGATGATTCTGTAGCATATCGACTCTTCAATCTTTCAGGACTCTGATATTTCCATGGAACGGGCCATGATACTTTTTATATCTGGGACTGTATCATATGACTTGAAAGGATGAAACTTTTGTGCTGGTTAGATTGTGATTATTTATTCGAGACCCCGTGTCTTTCTTGGGATGTAGTACTGGAAGATACGGTCCCTTCTATGTTTTGAGATCAAAGCAAAATATATTTTTAAAATATTTTTACTATACCCATGTTTAAATGCATTATCCAAAAACAATCATTTTGTAGTCAAGCAGAAAAAATTAAAAAAACAAAGAGTAAAGGTTTGAAGAAATAAAAAACTTCATTATTGAATTTGACTCGTAAACGGGTGATAATATATGAGGAAAATGGCAATGAAACAAATTCATGCTCCTATTGAACCCAACACATGCTACTATCCCTTGGTCTTCAAGGTCACAATAATTTTCTTCTGATGACAATTATTGAACTAGTCATTCCCATCTGATTTCTTGTAGTAGTATGGCTTGTTGCAGTCATATGCCTTCTGGATATCCCTAATTTTTTCTTGGACCGCTCTTTTCGAGTCTTAGTCCACCGGGATGATATACCTTTTTTTCCTAAGCCTACCTTTTGGATTTTCGACTTATCGGGTTTTATTTTTTATACAAGTCCCTAATTTTCCCTTGATTGCTCTTTCAAGTTTTCAATCCACCGGGACACCCTAATTTTTGCCTAAGTCGCGTTTCATGTTTTTGACTTAGCGGGATTTTATCCTCTTTTTCTAGGAATAATATTTCTTGATTGCGTCACAGTTCACAGGTCGTGGTAACTCCATTACATCCATGGTTGTGAGAATTAAGGCTCCGCCAGAGAAGGCCTTCTTCACGGTGTGTGGCCTTTCGCAGTTTGGCATCCATTTGCTACGGGGATCTTTGTGGACGGGAAATATCTTTATTAGCAATAGGTCACCTTCTTCGGATATACGAGGATGAAAACTCTTGTCAAATGCTTTCTTGAGCCTCCTCTAATATAATTTCCCGACATATTGTAGCCATGCGCTTCTCTTCTATGAGGTTCAATTGATAGAATCTTCTTTGTACATATTCCGCCTCATCTAATATAGTCTCCATCGGGACTCTTAAAGAGGGGATTTTTACTTTGATGGGGAGTACTACTCTGGTGCCATATACCAAAGAGAAAGGGGTTTCTCCTGTCGAAGTGTGAATTGAAGTTCTATAGCCATGTAGTGCAAAAGGTAGCATCTCGTGCCAATGTTTGTAGGTTTTCACCATCTTCTGGATAATCTTTTTGATATTCTTGTTGGCTGCTTCTATGGTGTCATTCATCCTTGGTCTGTAGGGTGACGATTTATGGTGTTTAATTTTAAAACTTTTGCATAACCCGTCCATTACTCTGTTGTTTAGATTTAGCCCGTTATCAGTGATAATTTTATTAGGAGCACCATAATGACAAATTATCTCCTTTTCGATGAATCGTGTGATCCCTTGTTTCGTCACATGAGTGTATGAAGCGCTTCTACCCACTTGGTAAAGTAGTTGATAGTAACTAGAATGAATCGGTGTTCGTTTGCACCTTTTGACTCGATCATCCTGATTATGTCTATCCCCCATGTGGAGAAGGGCCACAAAGCAATTAATAAATTTAAGGGAGTTGGTGGTACGTGTACTTTATCCGTATAGATTTGACACTTATGGCACTTCTTGACGTATTTGAAGAAATCAGACTCCATGGTTAACTAGTAATACTCGTCCCCTGAGATTTTTTTAGCCCTTGTATACCCATTGGCGTGAGTGCCAAAGGATCCTTCATGAATCTCTTTTGTAAGCATGTCTATTTCGTATCCATCCATGCATCTGAGCAAGACCATGTCGTGATTTCTTTTGAAAAGTACATCACCATTGAGGAGGAATTGGGATGCCAATCTTCTGAGTGTTTTCTTATCTATGCTTGAAGCATTTGTAGGGTACTCTTGTTTTTGAAGGAACTGTTTAATATCGTAAAACCAAGGTTTATTATCCATTTCCTCTTCAACTGCTATGCAATATGCTGGTTCATCCAAACGTTGAATCCTTATAAAAGGTGCTTCATTGTGCCACTTAACTTTGAACATGGATGATAAAATGGCCAGGGAATATGCTAGTTTATTCTCTTCTCGAGGAATATAATGGAAAGTGATCTCATCAAAGTAGGCGATCATCTTCTGGACGTGGTCTCGATACCTGGTTAGTTTAGCATTATGTGTCCCCCATTCTCCTTTGATTTGATTGATGAAGAGAGCAGAATCTCCATATACCTCTAATATCTTGATTCTCGGGTTAATAACTTTATCGGTTCCTAGGATGCATGCCTCATACTTTGCGATGTTATTAGTGCAGGTGAAACATAACCTAGTTGTGAAGGGGATGTGGTAATCTGTGGGAGAGGTTATGAAAGCCCCAATTCCATGTCCTCCTACGTTTTAGGCACCGTCAAATATAAGTTTCCATCGTGATCCTGATCCAGGTCCTTCGTCAAGACCTAGGGTCTCACAATCCTTTATTACCATAATGGTTTCGTCAAGAAAGTCAAATTGTATAGGTTTATATTATTCCATTGGGTGATGCTAACACACTTCCTTTGATAGCTTTTTGTGTGACATATTGGATGTCATACTCAATCAATAACATATTCCATCGGGCTATTCTTCCAGTTACTGTCAGCTTTTTGAAAATTTATTTGATAGGGTCCATCCTGGATATCAACAGAGTAGTATGACACACCATGTATTGTCTCAAAAGTCGAGCGACCCAGACTAGAGTGCAACATCTTTTCTCTAAGAGCGAACGTCGAGATTCGCAATCGGTGAATTTCTTGCTCATGTAGTATATTGCATGTTCCTTCCTTCTGTCTCATCTTGTTACCCCAACACATAACCCATTTAACCTTCAATTAGTGTTAAATACATTATGAGTGGTCTTCCTGGAACTGGTGGTACTAGTATAGGTAGCTCTTGAAAATATTCTTTGATTATGTCGAAGGTTTTTTGACAACCTTCTGTAAGACCCCAATTTTGACCCTAAGATCCCTCATGTTATCTCATCATGTGCATTAGCTTTGGGACCACACCTTGGCATCCTCCTTACCCCTAACTCATTGGGTTTGCATTGGGAGAGATCACCAAGCACATTTTCATTGTATCCTACTTTGTCTTTCATTATTTACTAACCAAAATACCAAAAATATGGCAATGTATAGTTTGTTGCTTTTGTAGGTAGTGTGTATGTTCACATATGCTCCATCAAGCTCACATCTAAGGTTTAAGACCCTCAATGCAAAAAGACCAATCAAGAAATGAATAACATTAGCTTTAGACATCATATATAGATCCCCATGGTCGTCACATATCATTTTGATCAAGAATTCATCAAGAGTTTAAAGTTTGTTAGCCTTGGAAACCCTAATTCATATGGGTATCTTGTGTGACCTCTTCAACAAGTTTCATCAACATTTGATAAAATATTTCAAGGGATACTTCATATTACATCATCTTATGCCTATATGATCCTCCATGAGTCCCAAAAATCAAAAGAATGTCAAGCTAGCAAGATGGTTCATGGTGGTTGACCAGAGAAAGTCAACTAGTCAAAACTAGGGTTCCCTAACCCTATCTCCTACAATTTTTGTCATATGAAAATGATTCCAAGAGAAAAGTTACTCAAAATGACATTCCAAACAACCTTCATGTTGAAGTCAAGAGCTAACTTGTCTTAACCCTAGTTAGGAGATCAACTTCCTGAGACTATAAGTTACTCAATTCTTAAGAGATGAAAGCCATTCAAATTCCATCATCAAATTCAAGATGTCTACTTCAACTTTGATGTTTGGAGGAAGTTAAAATTAAACTTGAAAATGCATGTTCCAAGAGGAAACATTATAGGTCATTTTGGGTCATAACCATTAAACAAGTGATTTTCCTCAACTTCTAAAATGCATAACTCCTTCATGCTAAATCCAAATGAGGTCAAATTGGTGACCAAATTGAAGAGGTTTTAAAGAGAGACAACTTTTATGTAGGAACGTTTTTCCATTTGAAGTCCATAGAAAAAGTTATTCAAGGTGGAAGAAGTGAACATTTGACTTGGTACTTAGAAAATTTTCAAATATGTTTGATTTTCCTAACTTCCATCTCAAAATTAATCATGATCCAAGCTTCAAATGGAAAAGTGTTCAACACGAAAGTTGTTCCTCTTGATCTCACCTTTTTAAAAAATCTAAGATCGCCTTATTTGGATCAAAATTGAAGGACTTAAGCATGGGTGCAATGTGTGGTACCATTTGGAAGAATTTCATGATCAAATTCAATTCAACATTGCATGGCTTAATGCAACACTTTCAGCATGACCTATGCATGACTTTGTACCATTGCAAATGATTGTTTGGGCTTTGTGCACTCCCATGCTAGCTCATGAAGAAACTTGCAATTTTTGAACATTTGAAAGAGAGTGTGTGGAAATCAATTGCATTGGCTATAAATAAGAGTGCATTGAAATCGAGCTTGAACTTCATCTTCTATTTGGAAGTTCAAACTCCTGAAATTCACTTCCCTTTTCATCTCAATTGGTTTCTGTAAGCAAGAGGAAGAGAAAGCAAGCAAATTCAGATCAAGATCAAGTGAATTTGAAGCAACTCAAAGGTGATTTTTCAGAAACTCCATCTCTTCGATTATCTCTCAATTATTTACCATTCTTTGTGATTTTTGGTTGTCTGAAGTCCTACCAATGTAGGTAACAAGATTGAGTTGCTTTGAGATCAAATCGAAGCAACTCAGTTCATGATCCTCAAAATTCAAATCCCTGTATCTTTTTATATACTTTGAATTAGAGAAAATTGAGGTCAGATTCGAGCTCCTGGGCATATTTTCTTTGAATCCATGTCCTTGTTTTTTATTTTGGTGATGGTTAATGGTGGACCAGTCCGGTGAGGTCCACCGGAGAAGAAGACCAGAGCCCTAGCTCCGATGGTGTGTTGTCACGCCTCTCAACCATCACACCTGTTTAAATTGTTTTAATCTCGACCTTTGGTTTTAATTACCAATGTTGCAACACGCTGACTTTGGAAAACCATGGACATGATGCGCATGGCTATCAGATCTGCCACCTCAATTAATGAGGGAGATCCGATGGCCCTTGTTTTTTTGAATTTCTTTTTATTTTTTGAATTTCTCTTTAATCCATTTATTTTGTTTAATTCATATTAATTTCATTTTTAATCCAAAAAATATGGGACTTTCACCAAAAATGTTTAAATATTTTCCTCTTTCATTTTCTGAATTCAAATTATTTTTTGGATTAATATTGATATTTTTCATGAATTAAATGTTTTTGTGCATATTTTTAATTGTTTAAAAATACTTCTGACTTTTCAAAATTATGAAATTATTTGTCTAAGGTCCTTTGACCTTGTTTTACCTAGGATAAATCTCTTGGCCATTTATTTGGTGTTTTGAAGAGATTTTAGGTTTTGACCAAATTAAATTGAATTTAAATGAATTTTTAATTTGATTTTTAATTGATTAATTGTGTAAAAATTATATTGGGCCATTTTTATTGACTTGTGATGTTTGACTATTTGTTTGGGCTTGGTCAAGATTGATATGACTTTTGTTGAGTTAAAATCATTGGGTTTAGGGGATTGATGAAATGTACATTTCATCTCGCAAAATGAATGAATGATTTTAATTTGATAAAATTCATCCCATGACCAATTTGTGTTTCTCTCATCTCCCCTCCCTCTTCATCTTCAATCTCATTATTTCCCATCTCTTTCATTGAGTAGTGAAATCTCAATATCCTAAGGCTAATTGGTTCATCAATAGCTTTGTGTTAGATGAACCAATACAAGTATGGATGAGATAGGTCCCCCCTTTGATCTTTTTTCTTTTAGTGTGTGGTATGTTTAAGGAGTTTGGTTCCTTATACCAAATATCTAACATGCATTAGCACCTAAATTTTTATTGCCCGACCTCAGATAGTTGTGGCTTCTACATAAGTCCAATTATGATTGCTTAACATAGAGCAAAATTTGACCCTAAAGGAATAGCATTCTAGTAAGTGAGATCGTAAGTCTCCCATATTTCATGGTATTATGTGGAAACTTGACCTTTTTTCCTTCCTTTGGAAGATGTCTTGGTTCAAGGATCCATGCTTGTGACTAGATGGTTGAGTGTTCTCCAAAGAATGACTTAATCAATTGAAAAGCAAAATATCACTAACATATAAATAACCTTGACTAACATTTGACTATTCTTATTAATATTTCTTTTCTTTCAAGTCATTTATTTTTATGAAATTTAATTTCAAGTCATTTACCATTCATTTGTCATTTACATATCATTTAACTTGTTTATGTTTATATCACTTTTACTTTGCTCATTTGAGCCATATATTGTGATTGTATATATTTGTTTGCGTACTTTGTTTGCGTTTGTGGTCTTAGGACCTTAAGATACCTAATAAACAACAAAAAACCCGAAAAAAATTATTGTGTGGACTATTGGGTTTGAGCGGGACCTTTGGACTTAGGGTTAGGCAACATTCCATATGCAAAAGGACTTGGACAATGCCAACATTTTTGAGACTAAGTTATTGTAATTTGAGTTTTCATTTGATGCAAGTATTGGGATCCACTTGAATTCATTTTCTACATGGTCTTGATGAAACTATTATTTTGATCTCATGCCTAATACCTTATTCTGAGCTAAATCAAGGAGTATTCCATCTGGCCCCTGAGAAGTCAAAGAAGACTGCTAGCTATGGAATTGCTTGTTTGGATGTGGCCATCTTTATTTGATGTCTTCCTCTTCATATTGTAGCACCTCAAATTTGCACCTATCATTGTACATACATTTTCATATTAGGTCATAGCATATCATGGTCCATTGCATAGCATTGCATTGTCCCAGTTGCCTCAAGTGCAAGCAAATCAAGAAATTAGGTCAAACTGATCAGGAGATCAGTCAACCAAGCAAGCAAGGGTGTTTCTCAAGGAGCCAAGGCCCTAGGGTTGGTCCAACATGTTCACATGACTTGGAGGCCCATTTGAAGTGTTTAAGTCAAGGGTTGGATGTCCAGAAGTCATCAGTTCATACACAGTCAGCCAGAAACCCTAGAAAAGTCAAACTTGGTCAACTGTGTTTGATTTTTATGGTTTTGATGGATGGATTTGGTTTGAGAGAGCTTGTTCATGTCCCAATAGGCCTCATATATCATGGCAAACAATATCATTGAAGAATTTGAAGCCAATCAGAAAATTTCCAAAAATAGAAACTGGACCTGTAATTTTAACTGCCAAAAATGGAAACTTCTTGATCTTAAACTCACATCATGATACAAGCTCCAAATGAATTTTTGCCCAACATGAAAGTTGAAGATCTGTTCTCCCATTTCCAAAAAGTCCAAGAACTCTCAATTCCCATGTATGGTTGTCAAGATATGATCAATTCATTTTCACAATTTCATGAACTTCAAAGGGCCATATCTCATGAACCATTTGGCCAATTTTGGTGGGTTTTTTTCCTACAAACCACATTTCATCTCCTCTTTCCAAAAATGTAAATTTCATGTGATAAAACATTGCCAATCAAAATGGCATTTTTGGACTTAGCATGCTTAATTTTCAAGTGAGGTGCATTGTTGAAGTTTTGATTTAAGTGATTTCCATTACATTAGCCATTTGGAATTGATTCAAAACATGATTTCTGACTTGCCAAAGCCCAAATTCGAGCAGCATGCTACCATTATACCTCCTTTTGGTCCAAAGTGGCAAGCTTAGCAAAATTGTGCATTTGGCTTCATTTAACATAAACAAGCTTAGCACATTGATTAGGAACCTTAAACAGATGATATAAATCACATTTTCTGTAAAACTCAAAACCTAGTAGCAGCCATCACATACAGAAATTTCTTCATTCTCTCAAATTCCATTTTGCTTGCATTTTCCAAAATCTGCCAAATCCTCCAAAGGCCACGATCTGGACATTGTTTATTCACCATCCAAGCATCCTTGTGAACACTTTGCAACCATCCTTCTCCGGCTGGAAGCTCACTTGCTCAACTGTTCTTCCAACACCATTTCCTTGGCAGAACTCGATTCAAGCTATTACAAGGGTTGCTGAGCCACGATTACTTCATCATTCATCTTGTAGAAGCATACTTTGCATCTGTTTCAAGCATTAAGGGCCTGAAAGCTGCTGAATCTGCATCTGCTCTCCAATTTGGTCAGTTTTCGATTTACTCATTTTCCTAAACCATGTCATGCTTAGTGTAGGTCTTGGTATGCTGATTGTTATGAACTTTGTCTCATGTAATTTGGTTAAGTATTTTGCAAGAAATCTGAAAATAAAGATTGTTGTTCATATGCTTTTTTTGCTCGATTCTCTCTCCATAGTTTGTTTCCATGAAAATGAAGCTTGGATTTGTCATGTGTGTGCTCTAATGGTTCTATTGGTATGCTCATTAATCATTTCTGGAATTTTTTATGCTTGAGCAAAGCTTGATGTTGGATTTTCTTCTGCTCGATTCAGGATGTATGTTGTGTGTTAATGGAAATTGATGTTAGATTGTTGTTTGCCATGCTATGCTGAATGTTTCTGTGTATTCATTTTGTAATCCTGGGAAATTTCATGAAACTCGATTTTTGAAGGTGATGATGTTGTTACTGTTTGATAGAAAACCCTAGTTTCTGTAAAGCCATGCCCAGAACATCCAATTATCACGTTGCAATTTACTGTTCCATTGGAGCGGACCAATTAGAACATTTCCCTGGCCGCGCCTAAACGCTGCGTTTTGCTAAATGAACTCAATATTTACAGCTTTGCCATCCGGTCATTAATTAATCAATTTAATTCATTTATTTTTCTTATTTTTATTTCATTTGATCACTCAACTTTGAAAATTCATAACTTGTTCATTTTAATTCCAAATCTCGTGGGAATTTTTGCTAAATCTTCATCATGATCTCTACTGTTTTATCATATTTTTTCCATAATTTTTTGATCATTGAATTTCAAATGGCCTTAGGGTTTGTAGAATGTGACCAAAGTTTGTACATGTTGCCAAATCTCTTGTGGAATTGTGATGATGCATCCATTTGATCTGAAATTTTTTGTGCTTAATCTACACTCATCCATGTTTATTTTGATGTAAAGATCATGATTTTAGCTTATGTGGTTTGAGAGTTGTGTTTTTTTTGAAGTAGGGTGTGACAACTTGTGTCACACCATGGATGTGCAAATTCATGAATTTTGATGACATGCTTCCTGACCTCCAATTAATGTGAAATTTTGCATGAACCTTCTCTCATGTGTCTAGTTCACATGTGATTTTTCTTAGAATTAATTGTGCCATTTCCTATTTGTTTGAGATTTTTCTCCCCTGTCTAGTCAAATGTTGACTTTGTGTGATACATGTTGCCATTCCACTTGGGAAATTCTCATACTTTATTGGATGATCATGAATTTTTACATGTGCATACTAGACACCTTAAGCTTTGCCATGGTGTTGATCCCATTCATTTATCATCTGTTGTCATTGAGTTATGATTTTTTGAAGTTGATACATGTTTGTTTGACTTCTTTGAGCATGATTGAAATTGTTTTGACTTTCTGATTTTAATTGACCATCTTCCCATGATCCAATTGAGATGAAACTTCATATGCATGTCATGTCATGGATTTTGTTTGAGCATGAATTATTTGATGATTTTTGGAATTGATTATGTTTGGTTTTGAGCTAAGTCTTGCTGTTGACTTCATTGAGCATGTTCAAATTTGCTTTGACTTTATGATTTTCATTGACTGCCTTCCACTTGTCCAAATGTGATGAAATTTTACATGCTTACCATGCTAGGTGTTAGGATTGATCATGATTTATCTGGTGATTTTTGAAAATGTTTGAGTTGACTTTTGATGCAAGTCATTCTGTTGACTTCTTTGAGCCCTCCCTTGCCATGCTTTGACTTCTTTTGCTTGTGAATTGATGATGATGCATGATATAAACTTGAGACCAATTGAGCTTGCTTCTTAAATGTTTGAACTTGATTTTGGTTGACTTTCATTTGCTGTTTTGACTTTCTCATTCCTTTTTGACCCTAGGCTTGTCCTAGTGGTCCAGTTACTTACTGTTGAGCTTATGTTTTCAGGTTGAACACCAAGTGACTAATGAGATCAATTTCTTTTGATCAAGCTTGACTGTTTATCATGAGCTAACCTTTGTTTTGTAGGTGGCTTGACTCATGTGATTTGAGTCCTGTGCTTTGCACATCTGATTACCTGATTTGTCTGTTGTTTCTCAATTCCTTTTGCTTTAGCTGTTGAAATGTGTACTGATTAGTTTGACTATTTCAGGTACCATTAGTTGCTTAAGTTCTTTGAACTTGCTTTGCTTTGCTATTTAGCAACTTGCTTGAGGTATAATTCCTTTTTCTTCATGTAGTCTGGAAGACCTGGCCTGTTACTTGGCCAGGCAACTGTCTGAAGTCCTCCTTAAGAGGCAATGTTTGTGTATGTTTAAATTGTCCTTGTACAGAGTCAAAGACCTCCTAAGTGAAGAGGCAATTGGCAGAACCAAGGGATAAGCAACCTATCCCCTGCTATTCAGTGTGTCTTCTGTTTTGCTCACACCACTGTGTTGATGCATTACAGATAAAAACCCAAGATCTTGTGCAATTGCACAGTTGAGTCAGTATCAAATGTGTAGAAGGGTTCCCATTTTCTGAACCCACACATTCTTGTCAAATGCTCTCCCTGGCCAGGGATAAGAGCAATGAGGCACACCCCTCATCTCCTTTCATCTGCTTCACCTTGGCTCTCAATGTCAAGGTTAAGAGCACATTCACCCAGTTCCAGAGGTTTGTTTGTTGAGGTTGATATGACCCCTCGACTAAAACCTAGCCTTGTTTGAGCCCCTTGCTTGTGTATAGTGTGTGCTACCTGTGCTTGTATGTTTGTTTGACTTGCTTCCTGTGCAAGTTAGGTTTAGTTTAGACTAATCCTTGTTTGCTTTCGCCCTCGTTGCGATCCTTTCTCTCGCCCTCGTTGCGATCGAGACTTTTCCTTTCTCTCGCCCTCGTTGCGATTGAGCCTTTTCCTTTCTCTCGCCCTCGTTACGATCGAGCCTTTTCCTTTCTCTCGCCCTCGTTGCGATCGAGCCTTTTCCTTTCTCTCGCCCTCATTGCGATCGAGCCTTTTCCTTTCTCTCGCCCTCGTTGCGATCGAGCCTTTTCCTTTCTCTCGCCCTCGTTGCGATCGAGACTTTCCCTTTCTCTTGCCCTAGTTGCAATCGGGTCCTTTGTCCCTCCGTAGCCGAACTACGGCAACTCTGATTCTCATGTTCAGATGAGATACGTAGGCACGAGATGTGATGTCTTGTCGAGTTTGACTAACCACTAACACTAATTCCTTTCTCTCGCCCTCGTTGCGATCGAGACTTTCCCTTTTCTCTTGCCCTAGTTGCAATCGAGACCCTTGCTTCCTGTGCAAGTTGTGCTTAGGATAGGCTGGCTCCCTGTGCCAGTTAGCTAGAAACCTTAACTTAGGGACGACTTTGCATGACAACATCTAGGCTCGAGTCGTAGTCTCCCTAGAGTTGTGTCTCCCTCTTGTTATCTGGTTAGGCTAGTCCTTTTTCCCTGCGTAGGGGAACTACGTCGCCCTGATCCTCATACCAGATGAGGTACGTAGGCAGGAGATGAGCTGATCTCTCCGGGCGCCCTTTTTTCTTTTTCACCCTTTGTGTCTTAACCACCCTTGTGTGTGTTCTGGTTGGAGTCCGACATAAGTCCATCGAATGGCATTCGGGTTCCAGTGTGTGTGTGTTTTGGTTCGGATGCTGATGTAAGCCCAGTGATTGGCATTCAGGCTTCACGTTTGCCTTTGTCTGTTTGTTTGTGTGCGTGTCAGCCGAGCTACGAATGCTCTGATTCTTCTCTCGTCCGAGAAGATATGTATGCATAGGATGCGACATCCTAGCGAGCATGTGTTTTCCCCAGTCCGAACTACTTCGACTCTGATGTCTATGCCTGATAGACTAAGTAGGCCCAGGATGCGGTATCCTGCCGAGTCAGTTTCAGTCAGTTTTCTTTTGTCTCTTTTCAGCCAGTGTGTGTGTGTGTGAGCAGCGTTTTAGCAACCAATTATCCTTCCTTTTGTGCGTGGATCCCGTAGAGTACTACGGATGCGTAGGGGTGCTAATACCTTCCCTTCGCATAACCGACTCCCGAACCTATCCTCTTTGGTCGCGAGACCATGTTCTTTCCTAGGTTTACTCTGAGCGTTTCCTTTCCCTCTTTTGGGATAAATAACGCACGGTGGCGGCTCTGTTGTTCTTTCTTTTCCCGCCGGTTTTTCGCGTAATGCGACACATATTGCTAATTACTTGTGAATATTTTCTTGATTCAAAGTCCAAAGGGAAAGTGGGTTTTCTTGTCTGTTGGATTGCATCCCATTGGTCAGATCTTTTCAACTCTTAACTTTTAATTTTATGCTTAGGATTAGTCTCTTCATCTCCTCCCACTTCTTAAATTTTAAAATCTCTCCCCTTTTCAAAAACCTTCTTTGTTTGTGATTTTAAAACTTAGACCTTATGTCAAATTAGAAATTTTGGCCTTATGCCATTGCATTTTTAAACTTTTTTCTTAATCAAAACTTGTAAATGAACTTAACAATATTGACTTAAAATTTCAAAAGACAAAAATAACTAACACTCATTCAAACTTTTGGGTCCTTTGTGCCTCTTTTAAACTTAAATTTTGATTAAAAGAAATCCACTCATTTTGAAATTGTTACCACGAACTACGAGGTTTTGATCCCTCATTTTTATGTTGGTACGTAGGCATAAGTCTGAAGGTCTTGTCAAACACAAAAATATAATCAATGAATTCTTTTCCCATCCCCACACTCTATTTTTCTCAAACATCTTTTATACCAAAAACATATACACACATAAAAAAGGGCTCCCTAGGAGTACCTAGGACACTTTGGGTGCTAACACCTTCCCTATGTGTAACCAATCCCCTTACTTGTAATCTCTGGAATTTTATTAGTTTTTATTTAAAAACTTCTTATCTTTGGGTTTTGTTCGTACTTTTCCCTTTTCCTTTGGAAACAATAAAAGCGCGGTGACGACTCTGGTTTTATTAACGTTAAACTTATCCATAGTTTGATGGTCATGAATTTACCGCTACACCTTCATTCCACTCAATGCCTTGATCCTTCTTGAACAACTTGAAGATCGATTCACAAGTGGCTATAAGATGTGAGATTAAACTAGCAATGTAGTTTAATCTCCCCAAGAATCCACGAACCTCTTTTTTTATTCTCAGAACTGACACATCCTTTATGGCCCTAAATTTGTCAGGATCAACATTGATCCCTCTCTGGCTGACTATGAACCCCAATAATTTCCCTGATTGGACTCCAAAGGTTCATTTCACAGGATTTAGGCGTAACTTGAACTTCCTCAGACGATCAAACAACTTTTGCAAGTTTACTATATGATCTTCTTCATTTTGTGATTTGGTAATCATATCGTCAACATATACCTTTATCTCTTTGTGGATCATGTCATGAAAGAGAGTCATCATGGCCCTTTGGTATGTTACCCCAATGTTTTTTAACCCGAAAGGAATTACTTTGTAACAAAAGGTGCCCTAAGGGGTGATAAACTTGGTTTTATCCATGTATGTGGGAGCCATCTTTATCTAGTTATAACCGGAGAATCAATCCATGAATGAGAAGACCAAGAATTGGGCAGTGTTATCTACCAACACGTCAATATGTAGAAAAGGGAAGTCGTCTTTAGGACTGACTCTATTCAAATCTCGGTAGTCTAAGCACATTCTGACTTTTCCATCTTTCTTTTGGACTGGCACGATGTTAGCAACCCACTGTAGATACTTTGCAACGGCTAAGAATCTTGGGTCGAGCTGCTTTCTAGCTCCCTCTCTGATTTTTAATAACTTGTCTGGTCTAGTCCTTCTCAATTTCTACTTGACTGGCGGACACTCTGGTTTGAGCGGTAGCTTGTGTATAAAGAGGTTCATGTCTAGTCATGTCATCTCTTGATATGACAAAGCTAACACACCTGCATACTTGAAGTTATCCGGAAACACATCCGAACGCGTCACACGATCAAACATACAACAGAGTCCCCACTAAACTTTATTCATCCTAAAAGATGGTAGAGAAAATATTGATAAAACCTAAGGGGAAAAGATAAACGTGTGAGGAAGGAGGTTATGAAATGCGAAGGTATTAGGACCCCTCACATCCATGGTACTCGATGGGAACCATTTTGATTGTTCTTGCTTGGATGGATGTTGCTATCTTCATGTATATACAAAATAGAAAATGGGTTAGAGAGAGAGAGAGAGAGAGAGAGAGAGAGAGGAAGTGCTCGAGGAGGATTGAGGCCCTCATGCCTACGTATTCTCATAGTGCAATGAGAAAGTAAGGGTCTTGTAGTTTGTGGAACTAGAGAAATAAAAAGGGGGAAAAGAAAGAAAAGTGCTCGCCAAGGATTCACATCCACGTGCCTACGTATCCTCATAGTGCAATGAGGAAGTCAGAGCTCCGTATTTTGAAATACCGAGACTGAAAGAGAGAGATTATTGATGGTGGTGTTTAAAACAAGAAGAAGGCTTGCCTAAGCAACTAGGACTAACAAGGCAATGGAAAGAAAGCAGTAACTTATTAAAACAATGGGACTGACATGACAAGGATCTTATCAAAGCACTCGGACATACATGGTAATGAAAAGATAGAACATGAAGTTGTAAAAGCAATGGTACCGACATGACAATGATCTTACCAAAGCACTGAGACTGACATGGTAATGGAAAGAAAGAAGGAAATTCTCAAAGCAATGGGACTGACATGACAAAGATCTTACTAAAGCACTACGACTAACATGGTAATGGAAAGAAAGAACAGGAACTTGTAAAAGCATTGGGACTGACATGACAAGGATCTTACCAAAGCACTGGGACTGACATGGTAATGGAAACAAAGGACAAAAACTTTTTAAAGCACTGGGTATGAGATGACAAGGATCTTACCAAAGCACTGGTACTAACATGGTAATGGAAAGAAAGCATGAACTTGTCAAAGCACTCAAACTGACATGACAAGGATTTTACCAAAGCACTAGGACTGGCATGGTAAGGGAATGGTGGCAAAACCAAGATAGGGGTGTATAACCACTAAAGGTGTCAACCCAAGTTGTGGTGTTTAAACCAAAGAGAAAAAAAAGTGGTGTCAAAACTAAGAAAGGAGGTGTACAACCATGAAGGTGTCAACCTAAATTGTGGTGTTTAAACCAAAGAGAAAAGTAAAGTGGTGTTTAAACCAGGAAAAAGAGAGCCATAGGGCCAATTGCAGACTTGACAATGAATTGAATTGAATTGCATTAAAGTCTATGCATAAAGGTGAATACTCGAGCAACTAGGGTATACACCTTGTGCTTAGAGGTACTCTAGACAAGGGTTGGAAATATTCCCTCTCATCATTCCCTATTTCTTAAAGCTCAAGGCATGCAATCCTTATCAATGTCTGAAAAGTTGTTGAAATAGGTTCTCAATATGCTTTGTGGGGATGAGGCAAATGATTGATGCCTTGACTAGTGCTTGAGGTCTTGTACTTGTTGGGGAAACCGAGCTCCAAAGTAACAGAGACAAGTATCATCAAGTTACCAAGGGACTTATGGTCACTTGACAAATACAGAGGGAATATGTGCAAAGTCAAAGGATCTAGTTGATCAAGTTGAATTTGATCAAGATAAATCAAAGGGAAGGAGATCAATCAAACATACAATGCATGAACATACAAAGACTAGCCTTGGGTATCATTTTTAGGTAGCCCAAGAGAAATCCATGTGTCTGCAAGTGTACTAAGCTTATATCTCATTGTTAGGTAGCCCAAGAGAAAGCCATGTGTGTGTGTAAATGTGTGTTAACCTAAACAGATGAATGTGATAGGCATATGCAAAGAATAATAAACAAGATGACAAGATCACAAGTTCAAAAGTTCAACAGGTGAACAAGGTAAAAGTGATCAAGAAATCAATGAGTCTAAGATCAAGCAAAGGTCTAAGGTCATAAGTCTAAATTCCGAAGTCCAAAGTATCACTCAAAGTCAAGCATAAGTCTTAAGGATCAAGTCTGTCCATTTTATCATGTTTTGATTCATTGAGATTTTCAAGCAAACCAAACACAAGATAAGAAACATAAGATGAATAAGACTAGATAAATAATATATGGAGTGAAATGGTGAATGATACATAAATATAAATTTCAAGACTAGAAGTTGCAAGAATTGTAAAGTGTTAGAGATTTACCAGTTAGATGTTATGTGTTAGACGTTAGAAGGAAAATTCAAGTCATCACATTGGGATAATCTATCAACAAGTCAAAGGACTCAAACATATGTTACACCAAGGGATGATCTATCACTAACTCAAAGTGTCCAAAATATGGTCAAATGACCATCTATCAACATATTGAGTTAGGGAAGATTGAATCAACCAAGGGACCATCTATGATTGATTTGAAATGTTGAAGATCTCATCAACCAAGCAATCACTTAAGCAAAGTCAAAATAAATTACAAAATTGAATTAAAAATGAAATAAATGGTTTTAAAAATCATTTAAAATGGTAAAATAAAGAGAAAATTCCAAACTATAAGCAAAACAATGAACAAATGGCCAAGAAAATTACACAAAGTCCCAAATATTGCACATGAATAGATCTCAAAAGTTGGATGGAAAGAGGTTTAAAAATGATTGAAAAATAAATTCTAAGAACAAAATGAAAAATAAAAATATTAATAAATGCAAAAAAAAAATTTTAAATTATGGAAAAAATGTATATGATGCAAAACAGTTTTAGAGACCTTGTGTAAAATAATTGGATAAAAAATATTTTAAAATGAAAGAGAAATTAATTTGGAAATAAAAGGAATAAAATAAAATAAAATAAAAAGAAATAAAAGGGAAAAGGGGTGCCAACAGTCAGAATATTTGAAAAAAAAAAGCGTTAGCATGCTGTGATTGGTCAGGATTTGAATTTGGCACCAACACACGCGTAACTTCACTTCGTCTTCAACCTTCAGCTCGACTTATGCAAATCATGAACTCGTGTTTTTAGCAACACCCAAACATGAAGTTAGCTTCACAACACTTCATGGTTCATGTCTCCCTGCATCAAAGTCATTGATTGACTCTTAGCAGGGAGAAACTTGCTCAAGAACACGAAGAACCCTAAGTGTTTAAATTAAAATTAAATGACTAATATGAAAGATACATTAATGGTAGGAGAGGGATTTTGATTAGTGTCACAATGTGAAGAGAGTGGTAACTTGTTTGCTCAAGGATTTAACTCGTATTACCTTTTCAGTTGAAGCTTTGAAGGTCAACAATGGCAGAAATAAGGAAATGATGCAAGAGGTTTCAAAGCAAAGTGATAATGCAGTTAGCTTCAAAGGATGCCGATGAAGTTTTTTGGGAAAAGGTCTAAGGTTGAAAGAGTTTGAAATGAAGAAACCACAAACTAGTTTAGGAGCAATATCGGGTTCAAGTGAATTATGGTTTTTCTGGCTATTCAAGCTTACAAATAAAGGAAAAATGATCCTCTATTTATAGGAAATGAAATACGAATCTCACAGATGCCAAAAAAACCTGAATTCGTGTGAATTAAGGTTGAATTTTGGAAAATGGTGCTCGTGTGAGATGAAACATGGAATGTATGATTTGATGATGAAACTTGGTTGTTTTGTGTTAGGTTGCACGCATTTAGCATCAGAAACAAGTTGCACATGTGCAAGTGCTCCCGAGATGAGGAATGACCTTTTATTGCAAATTTTGGGCATCGAGAAAAATATATTTCAAAGAGGTCGTGACATGCTTTCTAAGTTAGGCATTTGGTCAAGCAAACTTGGCACATTTTGGGCATCTTGAGGCCCCAAGTTCATGACAACATAACTTTTTATTCCCAAGTGCATTTTGAGCCAAACTTGTGGAAAATGATCTTTGATATAAGCTTAACAAAATTAAAAAGGAATGGGATCAAAAGGATACTTGAGCTGAAAATGGCATGGCTGCCAAGTGGGGATCATGACAATGTTTGGGCCCATTTTGACGACTTAGCCCTTTCCAAAACTGAGGTCCTTAGGGGTTGAATTGATGCTTGAGTCTTGAAGAAAAGTTGTAGAGTAATTCCTTAGGAACATTTGGATCAAAGAAGCTTGTCAATTAGTTGAAAATTGAAAGGGTTGTGGGGTTTGGACAAAAACTAAGTCATACTTGCAAATTAGTTCAACCAAACTTGTGCGATCTTGTGCAAACTTGAAATTATCTTGCATCCCAAGACAAAATGATGATGGAAAGAGAATTCCTTTAAGAAAACTTGATTAACGCTTGAATGATCTTGAGGATGACTTGAGCATTTGATGATATGGCATGGAAATAAACACATGAACCACCCATGAATCAATGAACCATTACTTGCATATTTCTTGACCAAAGTAACCCTTTTGTTTTGTCTTGAATTGAGGCATGATCACCTACATGAACAAGGGAGAATTAAGTACCATCTCAAATGATGCTTTAGTTAGTTGATAAGTAAAACAAAGTGAAATTCCAAATGCTAAGTTTAAACAAAGAATGTGGCCATTGTTGTACCCCAAAATTTCCCTCCAATTTTTCATCTTTCCATCCCACTACTTTACTTGGGGATTAGTTGCATACATTAACAACTCATTCATATGCATAATTCATCCATTATTGGATCATCATAGATTCAAAACTCTTGGCTTGTGAAGCTAGGGTTTGTGTGTGGAACAATTTCAAAAGCATGGCTTGGTTATTCATCAAAGCATAGGGGATGTGAAACCCTAATCATTTGATGGTGGAGATATGGATTCAACAAGGTGCCATCTAGGAAATCCTCAGGGGTCTTCAAGACCCTAATTCTTGATAGTATGATAGTGGGATCCTATGGAGCTTCTTTGGGCTTTATCTTGGCTATCAAAACCCTAATGAGGGCTCATACATTGGAAGACTTGTTGTTGAAGCATTTGGTTTGATTCAAAAGGCTTGTTGGAGGGGTAGGTCTCATGGAAACCCTAACCAAGGAGGATATGGTCTTGATGGACTTTGTGGATTGACTTTCCATCTGATATCCCCAAACCCTAGTTTCATCCTTTTCTTTACCCTTGGCATGTTAGGTGTCTTTGCTTGATCCTTGTCCCCATAACCTTTTCTTTTAGCTCAAAACTATAGTCTCATAACTTCCATTCATAGGATCATCTC